>NC_085070.1:4816134-5188258 GCF_963662255.1 Cinclus cinclus | reverse complement strand
AGACAGCAAGACCTGGAGGGGGCTGATTTTATCCTTTCACACACATCCTCAAACCCCTCAGTGCTTTTCCAGCAATTCCATTCCCTTTTTTCACATCCCTTTTGTCACATCCTGCCCTGCCACTCCAGCCCCTTCCCCCTCTGGTCTTTATGGGAAAAAAAAAAAAAAAAAAAACAACAAAAAACAACCATCATAAAGTGACATTTCAAGTGCTGTGGAGCAACCAACATTCAGCCCTAAGAGTTTTGGGTGAGGTGTTGGGTTAAAAAGCCATGAGGATCTTTATGAAGGGATGAGCCATGAAGGAATTTTCAGGAATTTTCCCTCAGCAAGGTGCTGCAAGCAGGAAAAAGTGGGGCAAAGCCATTCCAAAACTGCTTGAATAGAGCAAACCATGAAAAGGAGCTGTCAGGTCTTGATTTTCATCATTTGAGGGCTCTTATTTCCATTTCTCCCCCTGCATGGCATGGACTGAACCCCTCAGCTCATCCACAGAGAGGGAAAATCACCTCAGGGAGATCATGGAATGGTTCTCCAGCCCTGGATGTGATTCATCTGTCCAGGGGACAAATACAAAAATATTATCCTGAGCAAAAAGCTGTGGCAGTAATTCTCATTGCCTACTGCAGGGGAAAAAAAAAACTATATAAAATACCTGAAGTACAGTATATAAATCAATTTTGGTTTAGGGGAATTAAGAAAAACCACCACAAACCAGAAAAGCACCCAGCACCTATGGCATCTAATCAATCTTGTATTACTAGGATGGATTTGCTTTTTATTTCTTAATTTGAAAGTGTGGCTGGAGGGGCACTTCAATGGGCTGCAAAGCCTCCCTGGCCTCCTCCAGCAGCTCTGGAAAAATCCTGCTGGGTTTTTTTGACAGGTGAGGAGCAGAGCTGAGCTGATGGAGCACCCCGGGGACATGTGGTGCCACCAGGGGATCTGAGCCCAGAGAGAGCTGGGTGTCCCCAGGGTGGAGAGGCACAGGGAAAGCTCGAGCCTGGGAAGGGCTTTGGGAACACCCAGCTCTGGACCTCCACCAGGACTGAACAGCTCTGGGGACAAGGGGACAGCTGCCTAGCAGGGGGTGCCACCCAAGCATCCACAATTCCCAGGAGGGGCAGAGCAGCTGGGGACAGGGAGGGGACAAAGAAGGGACAGCACAGGGTGTTAAGGCCTGCAGAGCTCTCAAGGCCAGCGGGTGACTTGGGGAAAAGTCCTGGTTTGCTCAGGGCGAGGCCATTCCCTCCTGCAGCTGCCCTGGCAGAGGTTAGAGCAGTAGGGTTAGCAGAGGAGCGGGGACATCCGTGACAATCCGCAGCTGAGCGTCCACTCCGAGCGCTGCCAGCTCCCCCCGAAATCCTCAGCAGCTCAGGGGGCCTCGTTGGAGGTGGCTCCGTTGCCTTTGTTGACGTAGAATGGGCGGTAATGTGACTGCAAGGCAGAATTTGGGGACGTCAGTCTGACCCCCCTCCTTCTCCTGACCTCCTACAACTCGCCCATCCATCCACACCTTACAGATTCCTGCCCCAGCTCCTCCAGCTTTTCCTGCTGGACAGCAGCACTGCCTCCTTCACCTCCTGGACGTGCTGGAGACATCAAATGCAAATAACTTGGCTTTTTTTTTTTTTTTTTTTTTTTTTGATTTACACACGTGCTTTTCATGGCCCTCGCTGCCGAGCCAAATGATGCCTCATGTAAAACCTCAGACTGTGACTCACGGCTCGATGAGAGAGGTTTTTTTTGGAAGAAGGGGAATGTCACCTTTATTTTTATGCTTCTGTCAGTGTGTTTTAATTGCTCACTAACCTGACAGCTCAGGGGAGCTGTCACACTCCCAGTTATGCAAGTTGTGTGGGGTTTATTTGTGCTCTCTGCCTGGCAAACCCCAAACTCTTGTGCATGGGAATTCACTGCAGCACTCGGTGTTTGTGTAAACTGAAATGGAAGTGGAGAGATGGGGCAGAACCAACAGGAACTGGCATTTTCTGCCTCTCCAGCTCTGTTTGCTGCAATCCCTGAGGGAATCTCACCCCAGCAGGACCTGTCCCTGGAATTCCACTCTGATCTGCCCCATTTCAACCAGCAACACGTGGCCAAGTCGTGCAGCCTCGTGTTGCAGAAACAGGAGCCAATTTATTTGCTGGCATCACTGGCTGCACAAACTCCAACCTGGGTGGAAATATCCTCCCACCACTGAAGGAATAACCACAGAATTCAGGAAAAAAATGGTGGTTTTAATGCCCAGTCTGCCTTAGGTTTGTTCTCTGTGGGGTCTCTCCCACCTTCTGCACCCCTTTTAGTGCAGCCCTAATTAATATCAGGAACAGCAGGAATTATGGGCAGAGCAACCCCAGCCCATCTCCCTGCTCAGCACCTCCTGCTCCATGTTCCCTTTTGTCGAGATCCTTTTCATTTTATGGCTTTAATTTCCATCAGAATTAAGATATGAAAGAGGGGGGGCTTCATTTAAAAGAGCTCCCTGGGCAAGAAAAAGACTTTCCTTGTTAAACAGCACAGTCCTTGGTGAAAATTCATATTTACAGACCTTTTAGAATGTATATTGCTTAAATACACATTTAAGGCTATTTTAAAAGCCAGATTATTGGCCCAATAGACCATAAAAACTCCTGCAGAGATGCTGCAGCCTGGAGTGTGTATTTCTATTTTGGTGCTTTTAAATGCTTGTATTTATCAGCTCAATTGTTGGGTTCAGGGCTGGGTGGTGAATATTGGCTATAAAAAGGAAATGGTCATTACAGATGTGTGCATGGGAGAGGAAGGGATTCAGGGAAGGGATGGTGGGAGAAGCCACCCAGATTTTCTCCATGGGGATTAAGGAAAAATCACCAGGAACACAGTGGATGTGGGTGATGATGTTTTAGAGAGTCAAACCCAAGGCAGAAAGGATGGCAGAATTTTGCTGGTTTGCTGCAGCACCTTCAAAGGCTCCAGGCTGGATTTCCTGGAAGAATCCTCCAAGGAGCATCCCCTGCACAGGAATTCAGCTCCTGGGGAGCCTTGGAAATGGAGCAGATCCAGCTGCAGTTCTCAGGCAGCCACTTTCTACCTGCTGTGTTTCCCTGAGTGTGGGAATGCTCTCAGCTCCGACAGGTCTCATTTCCACGGAACAGAAATTCATCTCTCACAAAAGTGCAGCCAAAAATCACAAAAAAAAAAACTTTAAAAATGTTTCATTTGTGGTAGCAAAAGCTCGACAATCTTAATTCAGATCATGTCAGGCCTTAATGCAGTGCAGTGTGAATAAAACCAGATTAACTTGGTGCTCCTGAGGCAGTGCATTAACTGGCTGTGTATTTGAGACAACAAGCCCTAAAACATCACTTCCCTGTGCCTCTTATCATGATCAGTGTGAAAAAAGTGGCTCAGAGATGTTGTGGTGATTTCTGACCCCTCATCTTTGATCCTGCATTTGCCCACTGCAGGACGTGACCAGCAAGGCATTTTTATGTGTTTGTATCTGGTGTCCTTTACACACTGTGGATGTCACAGAGTGGGTGACACCCCTGCAGGGGGGAAAAATTCCTACCAGTATCATTTTACAGGATTTGCACAAAATTCTGCATCAAATTTTAGACCAAAACCTTTTTCAAAATAGCATTTTTACAGCACAGATCAGAGCTGTGAAAGCTGGGGAGGTTAATCCGCATCCTGAATAGGAGCAGTGGGGTTGAAGCTTTTATTTCCCAAAGGACCCACCCTTATTCCTGAAGCCTCCCCCCGCCCCCCGGAACGGGCTGATACTCGCCCAAGGAAAATAAATAAATAAATAAATAAAAAGTTATTTTTCTTACCAATACAGACTGCTTGGAGGAGGATTTCCACGTTTGTGGCGTCACCTTTGCAGACTGGTGCCTCACTATGGAAGGGTAGGCTGTGACAACACAAAACACAGTTATGGGTCAGCCCCTGCCACTGCCACCCCCCTGTCCCCAGCAGCAGCAGCAGGACTGGAAGTGCCACCTCATTAGTCCTGCATTGCTCAACGTGGAAATGCAGCCATGCCCGGGGTGGGACACACAGACAGCCCTCAGACAGATGCCTCTTCCACCACCCAATCAGGCAGGAAAAGGCAGGAGAGGAGGCCTGGCTAATTAAAATGTTTGAGGGACGCAGAGAGGTGGAATGCAATCAGACCAATTAAATTCAGGCCGAGTCCCAAAGTCAGCATTCTGCCTCTCGCAGAGAGCACTACAGGATGTTTAATTAGTGCAAAGAGCTGAGCCTGAGGTTCCTGCAGCTCCTCTGGCAGCTCGATAAGCCCCGAGCCCCTTCCAGCAGCCCAGCCCAGCCCTGCAGGGTCACACCAGAGCATCACACCATGGTCCTGCCCCACCAGCTCCTGCTAATCACACCTGGCTCTGCTTGGCAGCTTCTGCATTCCACCTCTGGTGGGCAGTGACAAGAAGGTGATCAGATGGTGAATAAGAACAGGTAGCTCCTGCTTTTTTTTTTTTTTTTTTCTTTTTCTTTTTTTTTTTTTTTAAGGTTGTACTGTTTGTGTTACTTTTCAGTGATGACACTAGAAGGGCAGATGGCCGTGGTGTCTTCCTCAAAAATCATCTAGAATTTATTTCTACCCATTACAAACAAAATTAAAAATCCCTCCACCTGTTCCCTAGATAAAACTTTAATTTTTTTTTTTTTTTTTTATCACTCCTTGTTGCCCTGCTTCAGCAGAGTCGCTCCTGGGCAGGTGTCAGTCCTCGGCAGGCAGGCCAAGGTGTAGGGCTGCTCCAGGAAGGCAGAGCAGGATTAAGGGGTGTGTCACCCCAGAAGGGGCAGGAGGAAGGGGAATACTCAGTTCCCAGTACCGGTCTTGGTGAAGAGGCTCCCATCAGACTGTTTGCTGAAGTCACCGGGCGGATTCTGTCCCACCGAGGAGAACTGAAAAGGCAGCTTAGTGCCATTGCCTACTGGAAGACAGAAGAGGTTGTGTTATTCCACGGGGCTGCAGGGAATGCTGTGGTCTCAGCAGAATTTCCAGACACCTGCCTTCACCTGGCTCGGGGGCTCGGGCAGGGACAGCCCCGTCCCTTTTCTGTCTCTCTCTCTCAGGGACAAAAGGCAGCTGTGTGCGGGTGCGAGGTGATGCCAGCTCTCCAGGAAGGGAAGAGCCTTTCTCCTGCAGCCCCAGAGTGCAGGTGTGGCTCAGAGCAGCAGCTCCCTGCACCTCCAGAGGCAGCAGGGATGACTCCAGCACTGCCCTTTGCCTCCCAGCAGTGCAGGCTTCATTCAAACCCCACTGACATGAAAGCTTCCCCTCCTGGGGGTCAGGTCCTGGCTGCCAGAAGGAATCTAAGAGCAGGGAGATGAGAGGGACACAGCCCTGCCTGTGGCGTGGAAAGCAGGAGGGGCTGAGGTGTGGCTGTGAGTCACCAGAGCTCCCCAGGCACGGTGGCCCTGGCTGCTTCCAGCACCAGGGGATAGGCTGGACCTTGTAGGAACGAAGCAAAGGAGGAGAATATTGGAAAAGGAAGATGGGGATCTGGGAATAAAAGGCATGAACGTGGGCCAGGCTGTGTCTTTGAGAACTTATTAATGAAAGGTGTGATGGGAAGAAGCACCTTGTGCTTCTGAGACTGGCTGGGAGTGTTTGGAGTCTCCTCCTGGTTCTGCCACAACCTCCACGGAGTGTTCTGAATGTTCAGCGCCTGGGGATCATTGCAAACCACCTCCTGTGTTTTCCACCTCCTTTCCCTGCGAACAAGGAGAGCCAGGGATGCCTCTCCCTCCTCGGAGCATGGCACTGAGAGCCTGGGCTCGGGTGTGTGCAGCGCTGCTAGCCCAGCAGGAGCTGGCGCTGGGATTTTCAGGTGCCAGGGCAGCCAGGAGGGGCAGCAGGAAAGGGGGGTTAGTCAGGCAGAAAGCTGTGGCACGGGGGGTTAGATCCTCTCACACTGAAGGCGGAATTACCCGTACCAAGTGTTTCCTCGGTCGCTTGGAAGGAGGAAAATTCCCATGACCGTGGGTTGAAATTGGCTGTAAAACAAGAGCATCCAGTTCAGCAGTGGGCTCCTGACGAGGCCTGTACCTGGCATTGCTCTAGGAAAAGGTCCCCAGCCCCACAACAGAGATCTGGGCCCAGGCAGCAGAGAGAAAAGCTGGGTTTTATCCCTGGGCAATAGGGAAGGGGGAATGGGGGAATTGTCCCGCAGCGAGCAGAGCTCTCAGTGCCACGGGACTGCAGGAAATTGCCAGCTCAGGGCTGGGTACTCAACATGAGCGCTCTGCAGGCAGAGTTTGGGTTCAGAGCTCCAAAGACTCCAGGACAGGAACAAATCCCAGCCCCGTGTGCCCCAGGCTTCCACCAGGACACAAACTGGTGCTGCTGCAGCCCTTCTGGGAGGCACTGGGCTCCCAGTAAAGCAAAAAGAAGATGGATTCTTGGAGCTGCTCTGCTGCCATCCTGTGGGCTGCCTCTCTGTTTAAGAAGTGTTTCTGTTTACACAATTCTCTCTCCGTGTGCCTGAGTCCCTTCTACTCTTCTTTCAAACACTTTCAAGATGATTTTTCCAACCTTCTCCTGGCTTTGGCCAAACTGTTTGACACATCAGGAGAAGAAACCTTAGTGGGAGAGGACAGAAAGAAGCATGGAGCAGTTGAACAGATTGTTCCTCTGTCTTTGAGGCAGTGTTTGAAATGTTTGATCCCCTTCTGCCTCATCACTGTCATCCCTGCAAGCAAATATTGGATCATAGAATGGGTTGGGTTGGAAGGGACCTTAAAAAAAATCTCATTTCAGCCCCTGCCGTGGGCAGGGACAGCTCCCACTATCCCTGGGTGCTCCCATCCAGCCTGGCCTTGGGCACTTCCAGGGATCCAGGGGCAGCCACAGCTTCTCTGTGCCAGGGCCTTGGCACCCTCACAGGAAGAATTTCTTCCCAATATCCCATCTAAACCTCCTCTCCTTCAGTCTGAAGCCATTTATTATGAAACTCAACACAGCGGAATTCTCCTTGAATTTAAGCAAGGCTTAAAAACCAATAGGTTCAGCTGGAATCCAAGCAGTTCCTCAGTTTGGGCAGCTGTAATTAGCAGAGAGCATTCCTCAATCCAGCAAACAGACTTTCCACTGTGGCCTGGGGCAGAATCTGCAGTGACCCAGCCTAGCCAGAAACAGGGTGTGTAGCAAAGCTGCCATGAGATATTGAAGGATTCCCAGCGTGTTACAAAATGCAAAGGGTGGTCCTCGCTTTTTTTTTTTCCCCTCACTTTTTTGGGATTCTTTAACAAAGATGCAATCAGCTGCACTGCTGGACTTTGATGCCACAGTGAGAGGGCACAGAGAGCTCCAGAGAGTGAAATGATGATGGGGATGTTGCATTATTCATTGGGTAATCCTTGGCTAGCCAGCCTGCAAGCCAAGTGGGTCACGTCTCCTGCTTTGCCTACTGATTCATCCTGCTCCCCAAATCCCCCTCAGCGTGGTTCCAGCAGCTGGATCCTTCCTGCCACCCCTGAGCCCTGAGCCTGCTGGGGTCTGCTCAATTCCCCTTTCAGCACAGGCTCTGTGTGCAATCATGGCCTTGCTTGTTTTGGCCGCAGTCACTCTGTTGATAGAAAACACAGAGTGAGTAATTGGGAAGGCAGCATTGTCTGTGTTTCCAGGAAAACACCGATGTGGAGGTGGAATAAGCCATCCCCCAGTGCTTGGAGAGTCAGCAGGAAGAGGGGGAATGTGCAGCCCTCACTCTGCTCTGGACACAAATCACTACATGGATCTGGCAGTGCCTGGAGATCCCTCCTGGACCTTCAGGTTCCCAGCTGGAGCCTCTTCTCCCAGGTGTCAGCAGCTCCAGAGAGCAGCAGAGGGAAGCTCAGGCACTCATGACAGCACTGACCATGCTGTGCCACTGCCAAAATGGCTTTTTCTTCCTTTTTCCCCCTTCCTTCTTGCCATGCTGGCCAGTATCCCTGCCCCAGACACACTTGGGATGACATTGTCCAGTGTTCCTCCCTGCCACGCTCCTTAAATGCCTTTGGGGCTGTTTCCACCTGAAAGCCCCACATTTTGGGCAGAGATAAGCTTAGCTTGTGCAGCGTAAGAGTTGATTTTCATTTCCCTCAGGGTTGGAAACTTTTGGGTGCAGGGCTGAGTCTTTGGTCTCAGCAGAATTTCCCTGATAGCCCAGGGCCTGGAAACCCTAAACAAACCCAACCCTAAAAAAAGGCCCCTCTGCCCCTGACCTTGTAAAGAGCCCTGCTCAAGTCCTGCTGGCACTGGAATGGGAATGCCAGCCCTGCTCCAAACAACATCCTCAGAGATGCCAGGGAGCTGCCAGGCGTGGGCTGAGGGCAGAGGAGAAGGGCACAGCAGCAATGCAGACAAAGGGCTCAGCGTTGGGGTCTGGGTGATGCTCAGGAAACCCCAGCACAGGGCAGGGATGTGCCCTCAGGGAGTGTCCCTGCTCCTTGCTGCCCTGTCCCTGTCCCTGTCCCTGCCCACCCTCTGTCTGCAGAACAGCAGCTGGAAACACCTGGCAAACCCAGGCAGGGCTGAAATTTGGGTACTTGTTCCATGCCACCCTTCCTGTTCTTCAGTTCCATGCCTTGCCTGGGCTTTCAGCACTCTCAGCTCCTTGCTCTGGATGCCAGTTTAGGAATGCCAACTGTGATTTTAGAGCTGGATGTGTTGGAAACATTGGTTCACTCCAAAAATTCATCCTGCAGTGGCCACGCAACCAGTGGGACATAAACAAATCACCAGAGCTCTTGTCAAAGCTCAGGGAGGAATTCCAGGCTCCTGCTTTTTTTTTCTTTTTCTTTTTTTGCTTTTTCTTTTTTTTTTATAGGACACATTCCTCACCTTTTCTGTCCTTTCCTTGTAAGGAAAAATTATGTTTGGTGGTGAAAGTAAAATCTTAATGCTTAGTGCACCTTTCACTTGATGGCACAGAGAGATAAGCTTTGGATGGAGAGAAGCACTGATTTTATCCTGGTAACCCATGTTAAAACTCCCCTATATTCACTCCTGGATAGAGTTCAGTCAGTCCAGCTTTTCCCCATCAAACTGAGAACCTTTTCTGCCTGGTTTGAGGCAAAACCTTGTCAAAGCTCTGTATGCTGGAGAAAAAAACACGCGGAGGGATGGATCTGAGATGTGAGGGAGAGGAAATTTTGGGAGACATCATCAGTGAAGTTCCTTTCCTGGGCTGGAAGGGAGCCTGCCCACCTCTGGGATGCCATACCTTTGGGAGACAGGAACATGGAAAATCTCTTCAGGTTGTCAGGCTGGTTCCACTCGTAGTTGTTCATCATGAAGCGGTGGTCCCCTGGGGAGGCAGAGCAGGGCATGAGCTCGGGGATGCACCTTGGTGGTCTTTAATCCCCTGTGGAATCCTTGCCCGTGAGCTAAAGCAGTTCTGGAGCTGCCCAGAGTCTAAAATATAAAGTTCCCTCAGAGGCAGAGCCCAGCTGAAGCATTCATCCTCACAGCAAACACAGGATCTTCCAAAATCCATCGGGAGACCTGAGGGCTGAGGCATTTTCTTACCAAAACACGGCTGTGTGGCTAAAAATGACTCCAAAAGTTTGAGTTTGGTTCCTTTTATGTGCTCAGCCTGAGCACAGGGCTGGCTGATGGAGAACTGCCACTGTTTAAAGCTCCAGAAAACACTTCTGGGAGGGTTACATGGGTTGGCTTCTCCAGTTTTCAGAGAGAGATGCTAAAGCTGAGCTGCAAACAGCTCTAAACTCTTGGACAAGGGTGGTTAGTTCCAGTTTCATGGATCAAACTTACTCCTACACAGCCTGGGTTAGGATTTCTGACCCTGATTCACAGGAAATGAGGTTTTATCACTATACTTGCTCATAAAAAGCATTCTTTGAAGGCCTCTATGAACCTATTGTTCTCTGCCAGGAAGTAAATTCGGTTTTCATGTTTAAATAGCTCCATTCTTTGAGTCTCATGTCACTGAAGAAACTTTTATTTTATTTCTCCCATTTATTCAGTGCTATTTAAAGCTCCCTGATTATTTTTCTCCTCACCACACAGGTACCTGTTATGACAACTAAAAGGACATGGATTCCCTTTGGAGTCTGCTATTAAGCAGCTTTCATTCCATTAATATAATATTTCTTCCTGGGAAGTTTTTCACAGTAGAAGATCAAGCCAGCTGCAAATGAATTTGTTGCAGTGACTCAGGGGGAGTCCGAGTTAATAACTCCACAGTTCCTTAATGGATTTAATTCCCTTGCAGCCACTGGATGCAGAGTGCTGCCCTCTTTCATCTGTAACCATGGCTTGGAGATGGGAGAGCTCTGAAGCTCTTGGGACTCGCCATAAATAAAATTTCCCTCCTGTTCCCAAATTTTCATTAGGGCAGAATCCAAGCTGTGTCCCTGGTAAAGCTCCTGGAAGTACCCAGGTTTCTGGCAGGAGTTAGAAATGGTTTTGGCCCTTGAATTCCATGGATTTCAAATAACAATGAGGGCTTCAGGCGTCAAGAACGTGGAGGAGACCCCAATTAAAAGAATCAAAAAGTAAACATGATTTATCCTGAACTGCCAGAACTGAGCAGCTGCAGAACCTTGTTGGGTTTTAAAAATGGCCAAGGAATATGTTTCAGGAGGCAAAACCCAGCCCAGCAGATGGAAATTCTGCACAGCTCCAGGTGGACAAAGAAAGGAACATGCACAGAAGTGATTTTTAGATATCTGTTTGTCATCTATTGATACTGAGTTATTGTCAAGTTTCTCAGTAATTCTGGAGCATGTGAAGTGTTGAGAATTTCAACAGGAACGTTGCAGCGTTGAAAGATAAGTAATTTTCAATTTCTGGTGCTACTTTAAAGGCAGGGAGAGTTTTAAAACCTGTTTCTAGCTGTGCATCCTGAGCACTTTGGGATCCCTGACCTTCCTGAAAGGCTGGTCCAGAGGGATCTGATCTATTTAATTCATGTCTAATGGAGAATGATGGCTCTGGACAGTGTAATTATTAATAGAGGAGGGGTGTCCAGTAAATACTGTGCATTTGAGTGAATTATCAGTGATTTTGCAGATCTGCAGCAGAGCCCCTCAGCTGCCTGTGTTGTATGAGCTGTTCCTCGAGGTTATTCCTGCACCTTCTGGACTCCCACATCCTCCTGGAGGAGCAAGGTGCCATTTATCCTCACATCACCCACTGCTGTCCTGGTGCCTGGGGTTCCTCAACGACTGAGAGATTGCATCCAGGTGAGATAACCACTCATTCCCATCCCTGCTATTCCTGGGGCAAGAGGTCATTCCCTAGGATTAGGCAACATGCCCAGGGTTCCAAAGGCTGCCTGTGGGAAGTGCAGACAGCACAGCCCTGTTGTGGTGCCCTGTCCTAATCTTAGGTGTGAGCCTGATGCAAGACAAGTTCTTCATTCACAGCTAATTGTGAGGAAGTGGGTTATAAAACTAAAAGATTAATTTTGGTGCTGTGGTGTTGGCTGTGACCTCTCTGTTCACCTTAAACATCACTGAAGTGTGGGGAGCAGCCTGGATCAGGGCAGGCAGGCAGGAAATCTCTCCCAGGTGGATCAGGGATTATGATCAGAGTCACTCCAGCTCAAGTTGTTGCTTAACAACCAAATGGAGCCCTTTTTAACTGGAAAATTAGATTTCAAATGTTTCCTTTCCAGTGACAGGTGCTTGCAGGGTATTTGGTGTTCCAGCCAGGCAAGCAGAGGCTGGAACCCTGCTCTTGTAATATTTGATGGAACCCTGCTCTTGTAATATTTGATGTCACACCAATTTTGCTAACTGAGTGTACAAATAGGATTCCAATTCTGCCATCCCACATCCACCTTCGTGCCACTGCCTTTGCCCTTTACTGAGCTTCCTCAGCACATCCGTGGAGTTTCCCCTCCTGGAAAATGTCCTGCTAAACTTCCAGGGGCTTGCTGGAGCCTGGCACAGGGCAGGAGGGAAGGGAAGCTTTTCTGGGCTCTGCACAGGAGGTGGCTGAACCCATTAAATCCTAAACATGAAACCCAAAAATGAACCAAGAATCAGGGAAGTGGGGGCAGTTTGGTGTCCTACATGAGATACCCTAAACCCCTGGCACTTCAACTGGTTCCATCCCCACACAGAATAACTCTGATTTCCCAGAATTAATGTTCTAACAGCTCTCATATTCCAGCATTAATTCCAGCCACAGGAGTTGCTACTCCCACTTTTCCCCCAGGTCTTTGCTTACTTTCTTCCTCATCGGGAGTGTTCATCATCCTCATCACCCCAGGGAAGCAGGGAGGGAGGGGAGGGGAATATTTGGGATATTTTACCATTCTCCATGTGGTTCCTCTCGATGAAGTTGCGGCCCAGGTCTGCCTTGCAGATTTTCTCCACGTGCCTCATGCAGACATTGAGGAGGTCATCCCTGAGCAGCCCCATGGATGGGCTCATGCTCTCCCCTTCCAGCAGCACGCTGTAGGTTGGGAGGGATGGAGGGGGCACATAATTCCTCATCAGAGCCCCAAATTCCTGCCAAAAAAAAAAAAATATAAAGAAAAGGATCACAGTTAATGAGGAGCCTAAAGGTGTGGAGGCTGAATCTGAGGGAACTGGTTGATGTTAGACTCCAAAAGTGCAAAGGAAAGCGGGGAAGATGGGCAGGGAGATGTTCTATCCATGGTTTGCAGCCATCCGTAAAAACCAATGGCATGTCCAAGTCCACTCCTCACCTCCCAGAGCACAGACAGCTCCAAATGTGCAGGTGAACCCCTGCCATGGGTGTACAGAGAACTGGGGAAGGTTCACACAGCTCACACTTCTTTGGGATTGCCTTTGGGACAAATCCCATCCTCCCAGGGACAAAGGAAAGGGAAATGAGGTCTCTGTCACCTGCAGGAAGAGCACGGAGTCGCTGATCTGGTGGATCTGCTCCCTGTTCTCCTTGTCCTCCCGCAGCAGCTTCGCCCTCTCCTCCAGCTCATCCACGATTTCTTTCACGTTCTCCGAGGCGATTTTTTCTCTCTGATCCAGGGCAGCCTTCACCTCGTCCCTCTGCCTCTCCAGGTCACGGATCAACTCCTTGAAGTGCTGGTCCACCGTGGCTTTCTCGTTGGTGGTGTAATTCTGGATGGGGAAGGAGCAGAGAGAGGAGGCAGCAGGAAAGAGGAGCAAGAGAATATTAAAATTTTACCCTGTTCTTTGCTGACAGAGAGACACAGAGGGGGATAAATCCAAGGATTCGGCATTTAGGGTATGGAAACTCTAGCTATGCAAGTCTCAGCTGCAGGAAAGTTGTGCCAAGAGAAGCAATACCTGTTCCTGCAGCAATCACATGCATGCAATCCAAAAGGGCCACTGCCTTCCCAGAGGTAAGAGAATTTCTCCTATTTCAATTCATGCACTTAAAAATACTCTGCAACCTTCTAAATCAGGGTTCTGGCTCCTGGACAATTTGAGGAGCAAATTCCCACAATTTCAAAGGATGAGAGGTGCCGAAACACTTTTTAAAGGCCTGACCTCGAGGTGCCTCTGAAATATTCCTCAGAAGGACTGGGGATGTAACTATACTGAGAGTCAAAATTTCTAGGTCAGGTTTCCAATAATAATAATAATAATAATAATAATAATAATAATAATAATAATAATGCAGATGAAAAGCAGAGCTGGTGAGCCAATGTGCTTGCACCACATAAAAGGGAGAGGAATGGCTTTGCCTGTTAATATTATGCAAATTTTCTGGGGTGTCTCCAACTTGTGCTTTCACTGCTTTATTCAGTTAGGCTATAAAGGAAAAAAATAATACCATTACTCTATTCCAACCCTTACCACGGTGCAAGAATTATAAAGGAGCTCTCTCTCAGCATGGAAATAAGCTGTTCCACCATAAATAAGATGTTTGTTGGGGTAAATTCATCTGGTCCCGCTGTCTTATCCCAGCTTGGGCAACCCAGAGCCCTTTTGCAGGTTATTTGTGGATTTTGTTTCTAAATCTGCCTGGCTACTGGTGATGGAAGGGCCATAAAAGGAGCCAGAGCAGGGAGGTGCCAGGTTTTGTATCAGGGCTTGATCTGCCCGCAGGGAATGTCGCAAGATGACTTCAGTGGGAGTTGTTGTTTCCAAGATTTGGCTTGGAGCTCGGGATAGGGATGAGATAGAGGCCGGGGAAGGGATGGAGTGAGGAAGAACTGGAGGAAAGGAGAGGGATGTGGCAGAGGGGAGAAGAAATCGGCGATGACAGGAGGAGGAGGTGAACTGGACATCCCAAGCTCACCTTGATGCGGTCCCTCTCCTTCTGCCACTTGTCCACCTCATCTTCCACCTCGATGATCTTCAGCTGCAGCTGCTCCTTCTGCAGCGACAGCTCAGCCTGCAGAGAGGAGAGGAGAGGAGAAGGGAGAGGAGGGAGCCTGGTGAGCTGGGGATGAGGGTGGTCCCTTCCAACCAGCTGCAAACAGCAGCGGGGAGGTCCAGGCTGCCATGGGCATCACGAGCTGCCAGCGGGCACCATCCCAGCAGACTCAGCTCCTTCAGCAGAGCACAGCACCCACCTCCCAGGCTGTCAGGATGCTGCTTTTAATCACATGGGAGTCATGAGCTCCAGGGGAAGGCAGCTGTTTCAAAATTGAGCTGTGTGTGCAGAGCAGGGCCCAGCCCAGGGTGTGCCTGTGCAGCAATAACAGTTTTCATGTAATTACGGAATGACGTTTGACGAGTGTTGCAACAAGAGGATGATGCCTCCGGCAGGAATTCTGTTTAGACAGGATTGTGGATTAATTTGCTCTGAATTGAGAGCTTTCATGTAGCGATGGAGCTGGGGAATGCTTGGAAAAAAAAAAAAAAGAGAGAGAAAAGGAAAAGCCACAAAAGGAGGAGGGAAGAGGTGTAGTCAACCTGCTTGGCTGAGATCAGCAATCCGCTGGGATTCATTTGCATTTCGTTGTGCAGTGGCTTCCCGGAGAAGCTCAGAGCTGAGACTTGCCCAGGAATTCGTGGCAGTGCAGCTGTGGAGACCACGCACTGCTTCCCTGGATCAGCCCAGGACCTTCATGTTGACAAAGCCTTGCCCCGTTAACTCCAGCAACCCCTCCCTGGGTCCTTCCCATTCTCCATCCCTGCCCCACAGATCGTGCCCCAGCCTTTGTTGGTGCTTTTCTGCATTTCATGTGTCTGCAGGTTGCTCTGGGCCATGGCTGGAGGCAATCTGGCTGTGGGACACCCAGCCCAGAGCTGTTGAGGAATTCCAGAGAAATTCCCTGTGTTCTGTCATGCCAGGAGAGTCCAGAGAACCTGCTGTTCATGTGGGATCTTCTGGAAAATCGTTGGATTAACCCAAACCACTTAAATTCTCACCATTAGAGGCATGGATGGCTAAATGCACTCTCACACTCCAGCTCTCCATCCAGGAATGTAATGGAACATGAAAATCTGGCTCTATATTGATCAGAATTTAAACACTTTCAGCTCTCTTCCACTCAAAATGAAGAGCAGGGAAGAAGCTGTGAACCAGCCCAGACAGGAGCTCTTGTCCTGGTGCCAGTCAAGTGTCTGAACACCCTCTGGAGCTGGAATCCAGCACAGCTGCTCCGAGAGCCACCAACCCCAGCTGTTCCCATTTAGAAAATCTCTGTTTATGCAGGGAGAATGATTGGGTGATGGTTTTCTTGCCTGATAAAACACATTAAAAAAAAAATAGTGGGAAGAAAAAGGGGAAGTGTGTTCAGAGGTGTGTCAGTGCCACAAAAGCTGCATCCTCACATTGTTTTTAGGAGTTAGGAGAGCACTGACTTTCTAAATATTGTCCACACACCCTCAGTAGTGGCCTGAACGCTGCCACGAGCTGATTGTCACCCTCTCCAGGGGTTCAGGGCACACAGGAAAGGATTTTGTGGCACAGCTTCACCAGGGAACCCCCACTGGCTTCCAGATGAGAAAGTCTGCTCTGCTACTGATGGAAAGAACAAAGACAGGAGTTTGATCCCGTAATTTTCACATTTTCAAGACAGTGACTTGGAGGAATTCCTGCTGGTTTCCATTCCCACCTGCAGTGGAAGATGCCCTGTGCATCAAGACTCTGCACAGCAGGGAAATGCAATGAGATGAAAATATTTTAGATCCATTTATCCACTGCATTAAGCAATGTGAGAAATTACACCCAAACTCCAGTTGTTTCCTTGAGCCCCAGAGCTGCATCCACGTGGCATGAGTTGTTTGTAAAGTACAAAGCTCATCTCCAGACCAATTATTTCCCTCCTCATCCCCAAAAAATCAGGATGTCCTTATATGAGGATCCTGTGGAATTATATGAGAATGTGAGGGAAATCCTACAGAGAAAGACTGGAAGGAATTTTTGGGGAAGAGCAGAACTTTCACAACCATGTAGACACTCCCAAACTCAAGGGATTTGCAGAGAAAATGACAGGAAAAAAATATCAGGTGATGGCTGGAAGGTGGTGATAACAATATTAGGATTTTATAGTCCTTTTTAATTAAGATGGGTCTCAGAGGAATTTTGGGAGCTATTATTTCTGAAAGAGATCCTGAACTCTCAGCAATTCAACCATCCCCCAGAAAGGTGGTGTGGGGTGTAACAACCATTCAAGAGCAGAGGCACAATTTGGAGTGAGATTTATGACTTGCAAATGGAAATTACAGAGATGGTCCCAATAGCCAGGATGCAAATCCCACACTTAGCCAGATTTGGCAAAGGAGAAAACACCAGCACAGACTCCAGCAAGGGCAGGGGAGGTGAAGGGAGGTGTCATTGTGGGGTACTGCAAAAAATTAAATAAATACTACAAAACAACACCCTAAAAATAGGGGGGGGGAGGATAAAGAGAGGTGCAGGGAGTCTCTAGACTAGTGGAAAAACTGGTGGCATGGCAGAAGGGTGCTCAGGAGGTGGAGTACAACATCAAGGGTTCAGGATAAGATTTCCTGATGGTTTTAAGACCTTTTTTTCAATTATTTTTGTCTGGAAGGTTGCTTTGGCTGCCCTGTATATCACAAATATATAGTCACAGTATGGAGGGCACAGGTCTTAGGGACAGGCAGCGCCTCAACTTCACTCCCTAAGAGAAAACTTTTATCTGTCTTCATATTTTCCAGGGTCAAAAATCCTTGATGGACCATCCAGAACAAATCCATTGGAAGATTTGGGGTTCAGAAGACCCTCATGAGAGATAATACAGCAAACCCCCATGGTGGGGGTCCCTCCAGAGCAGAAATAACAGGAACAGTGGGGAAAAAAATCCAGGAAATCCAGGACAGCAGGCTGAGAAATGAAGGCACCGACAACCTTCAAGCTAAGATTGAGTCTCCTATTAGAGCCTCAGTTAATTAGGGCAGTTAAGAGGCTTCAGTGAAAGCTGAGAGCGGACACGCAAAGGTGCAGAGATGTACCCAGCCCTGGTGCTGTGCAGGACCTGCAGGTGGGAGATGATGGGACCTGCAGGTGGGAGAAGATGGGACCTGCACGATGATGCAAGTGGTTTGTGCAAGGCAGCAGCAGCACAAGCAGCATCACGCCCTGAAAGCCCTGGGAACACCCCTGTGTCCCCAGCCTGGGAGAGCTCTGCTAATTAAGCTGCCAGCAGCATCCAAAGGAAATGTGGGAGCTGCAGAAGTGCTGCTCCAACTCGTTGTCCCAGTGCAGGGCCAGGATGCCGTGGCTGAAATGTCGGGGAGTTGTTTGAGACATGATTTCTGCTGGGCTCGCTGTTGCGTTTTCCCATCTCAGCTGGCACATCTGGAGACTCTGCCAGCGTTCCATAAAATGCCACTGGAGAAGCTGAGTCCCTCTGCACAGCTTGGAGAGAATTCCTTGAGAAATTGCAGTCAAGTGGATTTTCCCTGGCTTCTGTCCTCAGTGTAGAGGATTAATGCAGAATTCGGGCAAAAAGACAAATTTACTCCTATTTCCGGCTGGGAAGAGTGGCCTTCCTGCAGGAAATTCTGGGGAAAGAGCATCTATTTTGAGCTGTGTCCACAGAGCAACCACAGTTGGTGTAGATAAAATCTCACAGCCACGCTGCAGCAGTGAGAATGGCCCCCAAACCCTTCCGAGGTTTTGGTGTTTTTTTTTTTTGTTTTTTTTTTTTTTTTTTGCTGTCTGGTCGGTGAGAATGATGCAGGGATGGGAATCCCTCTGGATCCATCTCTGTGGATGGTTTTCTTCAAAGCCTGGCTCAGCCTTTGTGAAATCCCCCCTCTTTCCAAAGCTTCTCTGTGGGAAGGATGAACACCCAGCTCCCCTTCCTGCACAGCAGTTCCCTGTACCCACAGTGAACTTGGCTTTAAAAATAAAGAATTACAGAAAAAAAAAAAAAAATCAAAATGTTTTCCAACAGAGCTGCCCTGGCATGCTGAGCACCAAGGCTGGTGCTGGAAGGTAATGCCAGGTTATTTACAGCTCTGGGACTGGTAGGCACAGGTGAAGTTGTCTCCTCTGGAGAGCAGCCCCGTAAAACAGGTTTGGGATGGAGGATCCCCTTTCAGAATGAAGGATGCTGGCTCCAAGGGGGAGCTGATAAATCAAGCCTCTTTTATTGGACTGTACAAGCTGCTGTGGAGCATTCTCACTTTTCAGGTGTGAGTGGTTATTACCCAGCCCCACAGATCTTTTCTTGGCTGTTTTTTTTTTTTTGGGGGGGGGGGGGGGGGGGGTTTGTACCGGTTCTGGTGCAAACTGTTACTTTTCCTTTAAACCTGCAGCAGGAAACGAATGCAAAGTGGATCTGGGGAGAGCATTAAAGGTTTGCTGGGTAAAATACGCAAATATCACTGGGTGGGAAGTCAGGACAAATGTCTCTGTCTGAGTCCCTGTGCCTTTCACTTGTGTCTGCTCAGCAGGAACAGGGGGTGAGTGACTCTCACCCCAGGCTCCTGGAAAGTGGAAGATGCTGCTGCGTTCTCTGTCTGAGACAGAGATATCAGGCTTTGCACTGCCCTAACTATAGGTCTCTGTGTTCTGGCTTGTTTGCATTTCTCTTCTCTGTCTGCTCCATGAGACAAGCAGGGTTTCCCAATTTCACAGAAGGAGCTTTCCCAGCTCTAAAGCACAGCTCCTTTCCTCCCTACAGGCCCACAGCAAAGACAGGCTGAAATGTGAATTCAATCTGCAGAACTGAAGGGCAGAGGTACCTAAACCAAGTTTATTCTGTGACCTTTTTGTGCCACCAGACCTCTGAGCTCCCAGGTCGGCAGCGCAGCACAACAAGCACCAGTTCTGGAATCCTCTCCAGTTCTGGAATCCTCTCCAGTTCTGGAGTCACACAAGAGCCAGGGACGAAGGAATCCTGGCAGATAAATCCTGGATATCCAGCACTGTGTGAAGGGCTCTGTCTGGACACAGCTTTGTTCTGGTCACCACTCCAGGGGCAGAATGGATTTGGAGGTGTTAAAGCTACTCTGGAGCTGCTGGGATGCCAAGCTGGGGAAGCAGGGCAGGGATAGGGATGACCTGGTGTGCGGTTGCTGCTTGTCCCTTCCAAAAGGACAGCAGCACCAGCCACTCTCCCAGTTAGTGGTCACATTCCAGCCAGGCTGATTTGATAAGAAGAGGTGTTACACGGACTTGGAAATATTCATTGCTCCTCGCGGCTCCTGCTGAGGCTCCACCTCTGGTGAATAAATCAGGGGTGGGAACAAACATTTGTAGGCAACAGCTTTGGTGCTAATTGTTTTTGTCTGAGTGAATGCTCGCTCGAGTTAGAGCATGATCAAACTCGCTGTCAGGAGAAACTCGCACACGGGCATGATTCATGTTGATAAATCCTAAATCCTTTAGGCTGAGCAGCAGCAGAGCCGGTGCAGGAGCTAAAGGTGGCACAAGGACTCTGAGAGAGGAATCAAAGAGCATTTAAATCCCAGTTCTCTGCTCATCCATGGCTGTGTCTTTAAAATCAAGGCGCTGGAGGTGTCTCCAGCCCCAGGAGGAAGGATCTGAACAGCATTGCTTCCTCAGGAAGCAGCTGCTCACCTTGTCCTAGGCTGGAGTTGGACACCTCCACAGACACCAGGCAGGGCTTTATGTTAGAACTCTGCAGCGTTCAGGGCTGACATCAAAACCACAAGGACAAGGCAATTATGGAACAAGCAGCAGGCTGGCAAGCCCTGCAGGAATTTGGGAAAGGCTGTCTGAGACATGGAAAAGGCTTTGTCTGGTTCCAGCGAGGCTGCAAGCTGGAGATGACACGGCAAGAAAAGACCAGAGAAGCCAGAGATAAGCTCTACACAAGATGCTCTTTCAGCCTGATGAGAGAAATCTTCCCAGCCCCTCAGAAAGAGTAAAATTGTTCTTCCCATTAAGAGAACTCCAGGATTTCTCACAGCAGGTACCTGTGTTTGCCTGGTCACATCACAGCGCTGGTTTGGGGTTTAGGAGATCTTTGTGCTCTTCCAGGTCCTGACTGTGTGACCCCAGGCACGTTGTTTTATATAATTATAATTTTACAGGTCTCCTTTTTGGCATCTCTCCTGTCCTGTCTGCTTAGAAAGTTTCCAGGTCCTGCTTTTACCACGGGGATGTGCAGCAACAAATGTAGCGATACTCTGATTTTTTGCTAGAACAAGTGAAACCGTCCCCATCCACCCAGAAAACAAACAACAGGAGTCTTTGAGCAAACAAAGGTGAAAGACATTTCATTAGTGAAATCTCCCTGGATGTCCATCCTCTGAACCTGTTGTAACACTTCAGAGGAAATGATCAGGTTTTGTGCTTGCACCAGGGTTTGGTTTTTTGTTGTTTTTTTTTCCATTTAAACTTCAGAAGACTCTTTCCATAGGTGTGGCTCAACAGACGAGAAAAAAACAAAACAAAACAAAACCTAGTCTCATTCTAAGGAGCTGAGATAGCAATTTTCAACAGTTATTAGTACCCCTGAGTAACTTTAGTGGGCACTGATTTGACAGTTTGTATTCTGGAGGTGCTGACCCCACACAAACACTGTCAAAACTCAAGAATATTTTTAAAAACTCAGAATTTAGGGCTTGGATTCAGCCTCTGCTGGAAGTCAGGTGTGCTGGCAACCAGGTTCTCCATCCCTAGATCCAGCCTGCAGCACAACTCCAGCGCTGCGCTGCTCCAGCCAGGATCAGGAGAACGACAGTCCCATGGAAAGAGCAGCCAGGCAATGTCAATTCTCCACTAAACACTTCCCATCCTCCCCCACTGCATCCCGGGATTCCATCCCAGGCGTGACCCGAGGAGGGACTGCAGACTGTGCTGTGACACTGGGATCTGCAGGAAGAAAAGGAGGAATAAAAGGAGGATAAAATTACCTCTTTCCCCGCCTTCTCGATCTCCACTGTCACCGTGCTGTGGTTCTTGTGCTCCTGGAACATGCAGAGGTAGCAGATGCACATCTGGTCTGTCTGGCAGAACAGCTCCATGGTCTTGCCATGCACTGGGCATTTTCTGGCTTCGAAGTCCCTGATGGGGTCCAGGAGCTGGTGGTCCCGGAACGCCGCTCCCTCCAGGTGGGGCTTGAGGTGCAGCTCGCAGAAGGAAGCCTGGCACACCAGGCAGGACTTCACAGCCTTCTGCTTGTTGTCGATGCAGGAGTCGCAGAGAACATCCTCGAGCTTCACACGGGGCCGGGAGCCCGCGGCTCTGTCGGCCTTGTTGAAGGGTCTCCTCAGATCCCCCGTCTCCACCAGCGGCAGGGAAGATTTCTTCAGGTCCCCCATCTGCCCCGCAGAGAACAAGGATTTCCTCCCTTCCCCGTCAGCAGGCAGGAAGCTCTTTTTGGAATCCAAGGAGAACAGGGACTTCCTGAGGTCACCCTTCTCCGGGAAGTTCAGGGCCGGTCTCCTCATGTCTCCGATCTGGCCGCTGGTGAACTGCATCTTCTTGGAGTCTGCCGAGTCCATGCTGAAGTAGGTTGACCTCTTCTCGTCGGATGACTCCACAAACTGAATGATGGGCCTCTTCCAGTCACTCCCAGAGAAGAGGGAGCTCTTGATTTGCCCTGTCTCCAACACAGCGCCGCCCGTGCCTTTTATAGCTTCTTTCTCGCCTCCGCCAGGGCTCGTGGCCTTCTTGGCTTCCTCTTCTTTCTTGGGGGCAGTTGGGCTCTTCAGGTCCTCGGGTTTGCTGGCGGTGCCGTTTGTCCTGGCTGTGCTGCCCGTTTCCATGGCCTCAACTGGGTCAGTGGCTCCTCTGCTCGCTGCTCTGCTCCAGTCCTGTCTCTCAGCCCCCTCCAAGGCAGGCAGGCTCTGCCTGGTCGTGGTCTCGACGAGGAATGGCTCTGGAATGCAGAATGCAGGGAAATCTTTCTGGCCCGGTGACGCACCCCGAGCTCCTGAGGAGGAGCAGCGCGCCCAGATCGCGCCCAGGTGGATGCAGGGGGAAAGAAAGGAGGAAAGGAAGGAGCAGACGTTGAGGGATCAGAAGCTCCAGCTGTGCAGTTAATTATACAAGGCAGTCCACACCCAAGAACATTCTTGTCTAACCAGGTTGGTGAGGAAGGGCTGTTTATATACATAGAAATGTCTCCTTAAAAAAAAAAAAAAAAAAGAAGAAGAAAAAAAAAGAAAAGAAAAAAATCATTTTCATTAAGATGTAGCAACCAGTTCCACCGCTTGTTTCAAAAATAATTTGGCCAGCAGTTGAGGTTCCCTCCTTGCAGAGATGGGCAGGGTTGAGGAGACCACGAGATGCCCAAGGTGGGTTTCTTAACTGGGTCATAGCCATGCACCAAAATAATTATGGTTGTAATTAAAATGAACGCCTAGAATAAAGCATTCTTCAAGCAGGCTCCCCCCAGGGTTTGCTGCATTCAGGAGGGAGGAGAAATTCATGGTTAATACTGGGTTTAAACAGCTCTATTATCTTTATTTTGATTTTATTTTGGGTTTGTGCAAGGTCTGTCCATCTAGACCTGGAAATAACCCAGCCACGGATCAGAACAGGTAAAAAATTGGTTGGCCCTGCTTTTCCCACAGGCCACACAATCTCCAAAAATCGAGTGGTGAAATAAAACCACCACTGTGTGCTCTGAGATAAAAATTCAGGTGCATCCTACATAGCTCTTCCAATAAATGTCCTCAGAAAAGGAACACACCTGGAAGAGGAACCATTTTGCACCTTAGATGGTCAAAATATCTCTTGCTAGAGAAAAGAAATGAAGAAGTTTTAAAAACAATCTGTTTTCAGCAGCTGAATTCCTAGGAAATGTTCACTTGTTGGAATCACAGATGATTTCAGGAGAAAATAAGTTCCTTATGAGCACTGGTGGATTCCAGCAACTTCTACAGGATGGGGTTGATCTTCCTTTCCCATCCCTTCAGATTAAACTCGGAATTTCAGTGAGATAACTCTGAGATGAATGCCCAGGGTGCAAATTAACCACACCAGAAATTTGTGCTTAATTGAGTTTTCTTAGAACGCCCCAGTGGTGCTGCTGGAGAAGGTTTTTACCTGTAAAAAATCTCCTTAAACATCCACCGGGAACCCCCCCCCCGTTGAAAGGGATTTGAGTAAAAGTCCAGCTCTGCATTTTCCAGCTTTTTTTTTGAGGTGTGGAGGAAACAGAGGCAAAGCAGGAACCGCATGAATTCTGGATCTGATAAAAGAAGGAAAGAACCTGTCTTACAAATGCAGTTTCTAAAGGTCTTGTCCATGCAAAATGAGAGAGAAAAAGAAAGTGAAATTATTTTTTCTGGGCCACAGGCTCATTGATCCAGCCCCTCGTGCTGCCTGCATGTCTTTACAACTCTCTCTTTATAAAAAAAATGCCTCAGCATTCTGCATTTTTTTGGATAATGGTTGTTCGGAAAGGGCATTTCTTTCATTAATAATTTTTTATTAATAGGCCCACAGCCTTTCATGAGTCAGAATTCATTCCCCAGCTCAGGAAAGGGCAATGCCGTTTTTTAAGACCCGATTTCATAAAGGAAAAATTTGCCTGACATCAATGCATTTCTTTCCCCCTGGCTTGCTGGGCTGAGCTGTTCTTTAGAACATCAACAGTCCTGTAAGTCTCCAAGTAATTAAAAATACTGCAGGGTGGAGGCTGCTGTTCTCACGTGTACTGAAGAGACTCAGCAGAGCTGCTCCAGCCAAAGTTAATCCTGGAGGAACAAAAAACATCCCAAGGAAGAGCTCTGGCTTGGACAAAGGTGGCCGTGGTTTGCTTTCCTGATGCTTTGGTAAGGTTTTGGTGCAGGTGAGGCAGATAAAAGGTTAAGGACTGAGTTTTTAGATCTTGGTTTTACTGCTGCAAATCCAGAGTGAATCCCAGGATCACGGGATGGGTTGGAAGGGACCTCAAAGCCCATCCAGTGCCACCCCTGCTGTGGGCAGGGACACCTTCCAGTGTCCCAGAGAGCTCCAAAGCCTGTCCAGCCTGGCCTTGGGCACTGCCAGGGATCTGGGGGCAGCCACAGCTTCCCTGGGCACCTGGGCCAGGGCCTGCCCACCCTGCCAGGGAACCATTCCTTCCTTTCATCCAACCCAAATTTCCCCTCTTGCAGCTTGAATCCATTTTCTCTTTTCTAGTTCCTGATCCAGAGTCCCTCTCCAGCTTCCCTGCAGCCCTTTCAGATCCTGGCAGGTGCTGTGAGGTCTCCACACAACCTTCTCTTCTCCAGCCTGAACATTCCCAACTCCCAGCCAATGTCCAACCTGAACATTCCCAACTCCCAACCTGAACATTCCCAACTCCCAGCCTGAACATTCCCAACTCCCAACCTGAACATTCCCAATTCCCAACCTGAACATTCCCGACTCCCAACCTGAACATTCCCAATTCCCAACCTGAACATTCCTGACTCCCAGCCTGAACATTCCCGACTCCCAGCCAATGTCCAACCTGAACATTCCTGACTCCCAATCTGAACATTCCCGACTCCCAACCTGAACGTTCCCAATTCCCAACCTGAACATTCCCGACTCCCAACCTGAACATTCCCGACTCCCAGCCTGAACATTCCCAACTCCCAGCCTGAACATTCCCAATTCCCAGCCTGAACATTCCCAACTCCCAGCCTGAACATTCCCGACTCCCAGCCAATGTCCAACCTGAACATTCCCAACTCCCAACCTGAACATTCTCAATTCCCAACCTGAACATTCCCAACTCCCAGCCTGAACATTCCCAACTCCCAGCCTGGACTTTCCCAACTCTCAACCTGAACATTCCCAACTCCCAACCTGAACATTCCCAACTCTCAACCTGAACATTCCCAACTCCCAACCTGAATATTCCCGACTCCCAACCTGAACATTCCCAACTCTTAACCTGAACATTCCTAACTCCCAACCTGGACATTCCCAACTCCCAACCTGAACATTCCCAATTCCCAACCTGAACATTCCCAACTCCCAGCCTGAACATTCCCAACTCTCAACCTGAACATTCCCAACTCCCAACCTGAACATTCCCAACTCCCAACCTGGATATTCCAAACTCCCAGCCTGAACATTCCCAACTCCCAACCTGGATATTCCAAACTCCCAGCCTGGACTTTCCCAACTCTCAACCTGAACATTCCCAACTCCCAACCTGAACATTCCCAACTCCCAACCTGAATGTTCCCAACTCCCAGCCTGGCTCCAGGCCCTTTATCATCCTTGTGGCCTCCTCTGGACCTGCTCCAACACTTCCACATCCTCCTTGTGTTGGGTACCTCATATTCCAGGTGCCAATTTGTGCACACAAACATTTCCCAGGCACTTTAGGAGCCAAAGTTCAGCCCAGCCTGGACATCTCCTTATCTTTGCCCCTCCCAGGGGTGGCTCCTGCTGCCTCCAGCATGAGTTCATTTTTGTAGGAGCATCCCCTGGGATTTTTGCTCTGGTCCCTGCACAGGACAAGTGTCCCCTGGCGGGTGCTGTCCCAGCACACGGGTCCCTGGCTGTGCCTGTGACTCAGAGCACACACCCACGGGTGGCATCTGCAGGGCCTTTCATCTCCAGGACTCGGCAGAGCTTTTCAAAGGTTCGCAAATTAAACCTGACAACACCTTTGCAAAATAGGTCTGGGCTGGTAACCCCACGTAGCAATTAGGAAAACTGAGGCATGTACTGGGGAGATGACAAATTTTCCAGCAAAATGAAAGTTTCTTTTTCCCCCTGAAATTGCTGTACAGTCTTTTTGCTTTCTCCTACTTTTTTATCATTCACACTCTCTTATTTTTCATCTTTTGCAT
The DNA here is from genome assembly GCF_963662255.1 of Cinclus cinclus. Lineage (NCBI taxonomy): Eukaryota > Metazoa > Chordata > Aves > Passeriformes > Cinclidae > Cinclus > Cinclus cinclus. Next base: position 5,162,164 of record NC_085070.1, on the reverse strand, counting down.
CCTCTTATTTTTCATGGTTGTGACTCTTCTAAATCCTTGCTCTGTTTTATGAATACCTCAGGATGCTGCTGCTGCTGCTGTTTAGAATTTCATTTTGTCACTGTACCCAAAAGTTTGGGTGTTTCATTGCTCGTACCAAAACATTTCCACTCTACAATATCGCTGCACATGGTTGGTGTTGGAAAACCAATCTCCGAAGGATGAAAAAGTGAAAGAAACTGAGTCCACTTCAAACTAAATAGAACAGAAACAGTTAAGCCAACCCCGGGCCACTCCTTTAGACAGGCTCCAGAGCAGGTTTTCAAACAGCAGCCAGTGATGAAGTCATGGGGAGTCAGGGAGAATTAGCTCAACCAGCCCATGATTCACTGGCCCTGGTTCTCACAACTCCGAGCCAAGCAGGAGCAGGGAACCTTCCTGGTAATTGCCTGCTCCGTGTTCTGCCCACTGATCCACGGTGCCTTGCACATCCTTCATATTTCCAGCCCTTTCTCATTTCTTCCACCTTTACGTGAAATAAATCCCCAGCCAAGAAATGCAACACCGAGGTGCAGCCGGGGTGTTCCGAGCCCCGAGATCAATCCTGGAGCCACGTGGGGACCATTGGGCAATGGCAGGGCAGGAAAGCAGCTCCCAGGGTGACAGCAGAGCTGGCAGAACGAGTCCAGGGCTCCGTGCTGCTCTCATGGGGATCAGTCAGGCAGCAGCACATCCAGGTGGGTCAGTGGGGCTCTCCTGGGAGAGAGGGCAGCTCTGCAGAGACTCTGGGCTGTGATTTCATGGTTGGGGGTGGAAGGGACCTTAAATCCCATCTCATTTCATCCCTGCCATGTTCAGGGACACCTCCCACTTATCCCAGTTACTCCAGCCTGGCCTTGGACACTTCCAGAGATGGGGCAGCCACAGCTGCTCCAGGCACCCTGTGCCAGGACCTCACCACCCTCTGAGTAAGGAATTTCTTCCAAACATCTGTTCCAACCCTGACCTCTTTTAGTGTAAAACCACTGCCCTGTTGTTATCTACCCATCCAAAAAGTCCCTCTCCTACTTTTTATAAACCTCCTTAATACTGGAAAGCCACGGTGAGATCTCCCTGGAGCCTTCTCTTCCCCATACAGCTTATGTGAGATGGACTCAATTTAGATGAGATGGACTCAATTTAGATGAGATGGACTCAATTTAGATGGGAGATGGACTCAGTTTAGACGGGATGGACTCAATTTAGATGGGATGGACTCAGTCTAGATGGGAGATGGACTCAGTTTAGATGGGATGGACTCAATTTAGATGAGATGGATTCAATTTAGATGGGAGTGACTTGATTTATAGGGCATAAAGTGAAGCCCAGATGTTTGTGATGATTTGACCATCAGCTGTGTGTCTTAGATCAGGGGGTGAAGGGAAAGAAAGCTGAACCAACAGGATTCAGTAATTTGGGGGATGAATTTCGTTCAGTTGTGATCAAATCCTGCTCAGGATTTGCCTTCCTACACCAGGAGTTGGAGTTTTAGGATGCTGTGAGCATCCGAGGAGCTCCTCCAGGGTACCACACAGGCCAAACACCCTTCCAGGGCTTAAACCAGGCCTGCAGGCTATGAGCAGGACCATGGGGAATCTCAATGATTGGAAGAAGTGGCAGGCAGGGGACGAGTGCCCCGTTGTGTAAGAGCGATACTGGGCGAGGCGCGCAGCAGTGACAGGGTGTGACAGCTCAGAGGATTTGTGCAGCCTGGGGGACAGCCCCTTCCCAGGGCTTGTGCTGAGTCTGGAAAGGCTGAAGGGCAAAACGACAGCTCAGCATTTAATTAGAGGACAGACAGAGGGGAGCCTGAGCTAAAGGCCAATGTCGGATCCAAAAGGGTGAATTTGCCCATTAAAAATTCCATTAAAAATAATGGGAATTAGGGGTGCACCACAGGGGCAGAGGCCAGGCTTTGGAGCAGCCTTGGATCCCAGAATCCAGGATTCTGCAGCCATCAACACGTTGCATAACTGCAGAGGATCCTGCATGCCTTCGACGTGCTCACAGGGCTTGTTGCACCATGTTCATATTGTTTATAATTAATTAATTAAAGCTGCGTTTCAAGGCTTCTGCTGGTTGCCTGCTGAGGCCAGGAAGGATTCCCCCCCCCCCACACACACTTTGATGATTAACTTGTTTTCTGTGTCATTGGTTTTGAGTTTTTGTTTTCTTTCCCACCTCCTTTTCACTGGAGATTGGCCAGGTGGAGAGGGGGAAGTTGGGTGGAGCTGGCTGCCCCTCTCAGGTGTGTGCTCAGCACTAAAACACCAGCTCAGCATCTGGGGTCAGGGAGAGACATTCCTCAGCTGGACTGCAAAAGGACCACTGGAGGTTTCTTGCCATCTGCTTTGGCTCTTTGGGACTGTGGTCGCTGGCAGGTTTCAGGCTCTGGAGCTGGGATTTCATGGATGGAGATTCTGTTCTGCTCCAGCCTCTTTGAAGTGCTTTGGGATCCTTGGGAACAAAGCAAGCTGCAAGAGAGAGATTAGTTATGTGAAACTGATAGTTTATAGAATCTCATGCTTTCAGGGGGCTGTAGAAGTCTTATAAAACATTCTTCTGTTTTTATTGTTTATTTATTTGCCCTGCAGTTGGCAGAACTGACTGTATTGAGGTCTGGATGGCTGCAAGACGTTTTATTTCCACACAAATATTTCGTCCTGAGGTGTAGCTGCTGTCAAGGGTCTGTGGTCCTCAGGATCTCCTTTGAGGACTCTCTTTTTAATCTGAAATTATAACTTCCAGCATAGTTTGCTGTTGCCTCCAGCACCAGGAATCCCTTTGTTAGTTTAGTTCTCTCTGGATTTGCATCCCAGCAAGAAATTCCCTGCATCCAGAGCTGCAAAGCTGGGGAATGCCATCTCCATCTTGTGCCTCAGGAAACTTCAGCTTGCCAAAGCTGGGAAACTTTGGCTTCCCAGAAATCCAGAGAGTGGAAATCCCCAAACAGAAACCTTTTTGTCCCTGTCCCACTGCTTAAAAACTTGATTTTTTTTTTTCCCCCTAGGGCTTCTTTTGCTGGTCTGTGAGATGCACTGGAGCTCTGGAGCAGTGTCAGCAGATGGGAAAGGCTCCCAGGACACATCTGGAGCAGGGCACAGGGACAGCTTTGCTCCCTCTGAGGAGTTCAGCTTGTCCTTCTGGGGTCCTAGACTGGGACAGAGGTGATGTGGGATGGATCCAGGCTGGGGAAGGGTTGAGGGCACCACTTTGTGATGGGAGGGACTTGACAAGCCTGGATATTCAGATGATGGAGCTGGAAGAGTCTCTGGGTGGTAAGAGGGTGTTTTCACCACTTGCTGCTCCTCAGTCTCTTTCCAGAAGTTCTCCCTTCCCTCTGTGGTTCCCTGTCTGCTCTCCAACCATCTCTGCTGCTCCCCAATTCCCTCTCAGTGCAGCCTCTGCTCCCCAGGCTCCCAGTCCAGCTCCCTGGTGAGGTCAAGGAGTGCAGCCAGCAGAGCTGAGGGGATTTGTGACTCAAAGAGCCCAGCCTGGAGAGAAAGTGGGGAAACACCAGGAGAAAGAGAAGTAGAACAAAGGGAAGAGGGCAGGTGAAGAGGGAAAAGGGCAGCCAGATGTTAACAGTGAAATCCTGTGAAGTCTTCTGGATTTGGCAATCCCAAGCCAAGCAGCCCTGCAGGCCATGGTCCAGCAAGAGAGCTGTGCACGGAGCACTCCCTGCCCTGGCCTGCCCTGGGGACAGAAACTGTGGCTCTGTCCCTCCCTGGGTGACTCAGGGTCACTGGGCAGCCTGGCACGGTGGCAGGGACAGAGCACAGGTGAGGATGAGGAAGGGCCAGTGCCTCCTCCCCTCCCTGTGCTTGTGAGGAGCTGGGGATGTTGGCAAAGTCATGGATTTTGGGGTCAGCTCAGGGGTTCTGGCCGATGTCTTCACTGCTCAGAGCACATGTAGTGTCCCCCCAGATTTCCCTTCACCTCTTGGGAAAGCCTCCAGTGGGATCTGACTCCTGAGAAGGCTCAGAGGGATGGGAGGCATCACCCACCCAGGGCAGCAGGGCTCAGCAATCCCATGGATGCAGAGACAATCCTGCTCCCGTGGCTCCTGCCCTGCACAGAAACCCCCATCAGTGCCTTTGGCCCTGCTTTGGAGCCAGCTCAGCACCCGGGGAGCTCCAGCTGCCCTGCAGGGAGGCTTTGGGTGGGCTTTGGCTTCCTGGAAATCAGGAAAAGGAGGGAAAAGTCCTGAGGAGTGAGGCCACCATGTACAGCAAAGGAGAGTGAGCTCAGCCCTGGTGTGTGGCTGTGCACAGGAATTCTTGCTCTGAAAAGCCCCTGGGAAGTGAAATGGGAAAACGTGTTGGAACAAGGACACTTATTCACCCTGTGACTGAGCATGACAAATATCCAGCCCGTGTGTGTACCTGCACATGTGGCTCTTGATTTACTCCCCTCTCCCTTCCCACTGCAAATACAGAATGAAAAAAAATAGGGCAGCAAGAGAAATACGAGATAAGGACAAGGGGGGAGACAGCGGGAAGAGGGAAAACACTGGGAAAAATATTGAAAAAAAACAGAGCAATTCTGGGAGACAAATACAAATATAAATACGAAGTCTAGATAAGAGCATGAACTTGGGGCCTGAAGCTGCCTTACTCATGGCAATAAATTCAGGATAAGGTGACAGGAGCCGAGGCAGGTGGAGGGTCAGGACCAGACCTCGGGGAGGGTTTTGCATCCAACACTCTTACTCAGCAGCAGCAGCACCGAGCTGCCTTGTCTGGGCTTGCAGTCCTGGGTCAGCATTATCCCTCTGCAGCCCAATCCCACCCTCTGGCTTTAGGGTGGTGGCAGGTGCCTGGGAAACAGCTCTGTGTCTGTGTGTGTGTGTGTGGTGCCATCCCCTTTTCCAGGAAAAAGCAGCAGGATCAGCAGGTCAGGACACTGAGGTTGCTTTTCTCCAGGCAGCAGCACAGAGGGAGGGTTTGGTGGCTGGAATTGTGATGGAAATGGGATCAGGTAGTCCTCGACACAGCTTCTCTTCCCAGCTCCCTTATCTACTCCTGCCAGGCCTGCTCTGTGGTGGAGGCTTGGGAAGGGATCTGGAATTCAGCGGGAGCATGTGGACACCAGCCCTGGCTTGCAGGAATGGGAGTGAAATTTGGCATCGGAGGGAAGCAGCGTTGGATGGAAAATGTCTGATGTTTGCCTTGGAAAGGAGCTGGGGACAGGCTGAGCTCTGACGTCAGTGGCACTGAGCTCATGGGCTCCCTCCACACCCCTTTGTGTCTGCTTCAACCCCACTGTGCAGGGCAGGGAGCTCACCCCTCATCCTGCTCCTGCCTCCCTCCAGGGCTCCAGCCCGGACAGTCCCCTGCACCCCAAAGTCCATCCCTGCCTGTCCGTCCCTGTCTCTCCATCCCAGCCTGTCTGTCCCTATCCATCCTTCCCTGTCCATCCCTGCCCATCCCTGTATGTCCATCCCTGTCCATCCCAGACTGTCTGTCCCTATCCATCCTTCCCTGTCCATCCCTGCCCATCCCTGTATGTCCATCCCTGTCCATCCCAGCCTGTCTGTCCCTATCCATCCTTCCCTGTCCATCCCTGCCCATCCCTGTCCATCCCAGCCTGTCTGTCCCTATCCATCCTTCCCTGTCCATCCCTGCCCATCCCTGTATGTCCATCCCTGTCCATCCCAGCCTGTCTGTCCCTATCCATCCTTCCCTGTCCATCCCTGCCCATCCAGCCTCTCCCCAGCCCTCCAGGGCAGGATTTGCTGTGTGCCAGCTCTCTCAGGACTTGGTGGCAGCTCTGTCACTGCAGCAGCTCTGTGTGGGGAGTGAAATGCCCAAAATAAAGTGCAGGGAGCAGGCTGGGCACTGCCAGCAGCAGGGAGGGCACAGCCTGGGGCCTGGCATCGCCCACACTGTCACCCTGCACGCCAGGGTGGCCACTGAGGCTGCAGAACTCCTGTGCAGCTGCATGGGAGCTTTGGAAAGTGCCCAGGGGGCCCAGGAACTCCTGCATTCCTGCCTCCCCACCGTGCAGAGCCTGCTCCTCCAGCAGGATCACACCTCCTCGTGGGTGGGAGGGTTGTGAAAGAGGGAAAAATCACAGGGGAGACTCCCAGGCAGCTCCGAAGGAACGCCAGGGAGCAGGGAAGGGATGCTGCTTGTTGTGCAGGGGCAGGGCACACCTGGAGCCTGGGCAGGGCAGGGAGCCTGGCTCTGTGGGAGCCCAGCCTGCTCTCCTGCCCGGCCTTTATTACATTAATTTCATGCAAGTTGGAGGCTCCATCAAGCCTTGTGTGGCATCCCGGGGCTGGCTGGCACATGGGGAGGAGAGCCAAGGGGTGGAGGAATGTTGGAAGGTTGGGAGAGGAAGCTGCAGCTCCCCGCTGGAGCAGGGAATGGCCTGGCCCTGCATTCCAGGGCTCCCCGTGCTCTCGGGGCTCCCTGGGGCAGTCCCCTGGCAGGGGGACATGCTGGCACCCAGGGATGGTGGGCATTGCTGGAAGGGTCTCACATCTCTCACCTGAGGCTTTGGTGCTCAGATTTTCTTGCCCTCAGTGCTCGCATCCTGCCCGTGCAGAGAGGGAAGGTGAACCACGAGTGGAGGTGTTGCTCCCAGGGCACTTTTAGTGTTTTTTTTCCTAGAGCAGGACCCTCTGAGCATCCACCCAGGCCTCTCCAAGCTGGCTGTGCAGCCCAAATCCCAGATCCCAAATCCCAGATCCCAAATCCCTCCCTCCCTGTGCCACTTCTGTCTGCCAGGCTCCTCCAGCATCCTGTGGCTCATCCTAGCTCTGCTTATCCTGCCCACCCCTGTGCCTGGGAGCACACATGAGGTGCTCATTCCTCCTTTCTGACCATCTACAGCAGTATTCCCACCCCATGGAGCATTCCAGGGATCCCCCACACATCCTGCTGGGGCCAGGGCTTGGCTGTGCCACAGGTGCTGAGCCCTTCCCCTTTCAGGTATGGAACGAGGACAGTCATTATCCCTGCCTTGTGGATTTCTTGGGATCTGGGAATCTGTGTAAGCAAGGGGGATGGAGAGGGGACTTGGAGATGGAGAGGGAGATGGGAATGGAGAAAGGAGAGGGGAGATGGAGATGGAGATGATGGGATGGAGAGAGGGGAGATGAAAATGGAGCGGGGAGATGGGAGACCAGAAAATTATGATGGAGATGGGAGAGCAGAAAAGGACACAGAGAGGGAAGATGAAGATGGAAAGAGGAGATGGAGATGGGAGATGGAGAGCAGGTAAGGACATGGAGAGAGGAGTTGAGGGTGCTGGAGAGGATGCAGAGGGGAGAGGCTGGAGAGCTGTGCCCAGCAGAGGAGGTGCTGTGGGGCAGGACACCCCGCACGGGCTGCCAGCCGCTAGGTGTCCCCCGTGGCCCACACACGGGTGTCAGGGGCCCCAAAATTCCGGGCGTGTTGGAAAATCCCTCCAGAACACGGCAGCTCAGTCCCTCTCCAGCTTGGGATGGGAGCGGGTGCCTGGAGCTGAGCAGGGGCAGGGGGTGTTATCACAATTCCATGGTTTTGGTGGGAAGGTGGATGCCTGGACCTGGAGGGATGGGTCCATCTCCGGTGTATTATATTGGTTGTCATCCTCCTGGCTTTTGCACGCTTTGGGAAAGGGGGAAATCCACGGGGATTGCCGTGCAGCCATGCCTGGGGAGCCTGTGCTGGAGCAGGTTCTCCATGTGCTGCTCCTGCTCCATGCCCATCCCAGCAGGCTCAGAATCCCCCTCAGGGCTCCTTTCCAGGAGGAATCCAGGAAAGTACCCAGTACCAGGGATCCCTGGGGCTTGGATAATCCCCTTTCCTCCCCTGCTCCCCACTGGAATGTCCCACATGCTGGGAAAGGATCCGTTGGCTTTACAGCAGGATAAACACCCCACATTCCATCCCGGGGGTGAAACCCTGGAAATCACAGCTCTCCTAGTTCTGTTTTATTGTCCTGCAAAGACCCTAAGAGAAGGTCCGGGAGGGAGCGGTGCTGTGCCTGCAGGGTGCAAGAGGGTATTTCCCAAACAGCCTGCAAAGCACACCTGGCTCTCCCATCCCATCCCATTATCCCATCCCATCCCATCATCCCATTCCATTTTCCATCCCCACGTTCCCTCCCGGCTGAAATCCCCGGCTGCTGCCTTATCTTATCAGCACACTCCTTATCCCCTCCGAAGCACCGTGTAAACATCCCACAGCAAACCGCTCTCCACGACAATTCCTTTGCCAAACAAAGCCACTTTCCGGTTCGAGTGATGCTCGAGAGGGAGGATTTCTGTACCTGCTGCTGTTTGAACAAGCCAGGAGCAAACAGAGCTCCCTTTTCTGGGAGCTCACCGTGCACCTGCTCGGCCGAGTTTCATTACAGGAAGGTGTCTGTGGGAACTGCTCATTAAAATCCTGGCAGCTCATCACGGCTGCTTTGTGCAGCTCCTAACCTGGAATTTGGCTGAGGGAGGGAGATAAGGCGGCAGGAGCTGCCAAGGGAGGGATTTTTACACTCCGGGCTGCCAGGCAGCCGGGTTGATGTCTTTTTGCAGAGGATGGCACCTCCAGTGGCACAGCAGCTCTCATCAGGAGTGGCAGGGCTGGGTGGGGAAGGGGCTGCTTGTGCTGGGATCACAGAATTGTGGAGCTGCTGCAGGGCACCAGTCGGAGAGCAGAGGAGATGACAGAACACTCAACGTCCTCAGCCTCTGTTTCTTTCTTCTTTCTTTCATTCATTTATTCATTCATTCATTCATTCCCTGCCACTGCTGTGGATTTAGAGCAATCCCTGGGCTGCTCCCCTCCACCCCAGGTAATGCTGGACACAGGCCAGGACCTGGCAGGGATTTCAAGTGCTCTTCTTCAGCGTTTCAGCTCAGCCTGAGGAAACCCTTCCAGCTTTCCCTGGTGTTTCCTCCTCCTCTGAGTGACCCAGCCTGGCTGGAGCAAAGCCCTTGGCCGCCTTCCTCCCTTATTGAGAGAGAGAAAGAGGGAGGGTGGGGAGAAAGGGGCGAAGAACAGAAACTAAATTAGTCTCCCAGCTGGTAGCAGCGATTCCAGGAGCCTGTCCAAATCCTTGTCACCACCAGGCTGTGGTGCAGCCCCTCACCTCCTGCCCGAGCTCCCTCCAGAGCTCTGTGCTAACCCCTGCCATGGGCTGGGGGTGTCTGCTCAGATCCCACCCCGCTCCCCTTCCCTCTCAGCTCCTATTTCACAAAGATAGGTCTTCCCCTCCTTTCCCCGAGTAAATAACACCACATATGGCCCCAAAGGTGTGTGCAGCCTGCCAGGCTGCTCCTGGCAGCAGCCAGAGCTGAGCCAAGCAAACACCATCCCCTGGCCTGGGCAGGCTGGGGAAAGCTTTGCAGCTCAGGGAGGAGAAAGGGAAGAGTTCTAGACAGGAGCTCAAATATAATGTGGGAGAAAATCCCCCTCGTCTTGTGCATTGATTGCTTTGGTTTCTTGCAGGGATGTGATGGTGCTGGAGATAATTTCTGTATCACTCCACAAGCCCTGGCCCACATTAAAACGAGGTGCTGGTGCACAGGATGCTTTGCACTCTTGCCCTGTGTCCACACCAGCTCTTTGCATTTATCTAGCAGTTGCTGAATGGAGACTGAGAGAAAATTTTAACTGCAATCTTGGGGGTTTTTTTTTGTTTTTTTTTTTAAGCTAGAGTGATTAGAAATGTGAGAAAAGTTAAAGTCTTGTCCATTCAGGGAACTGCATTTCCTCTCCATTTGCAGCCTGCCCTGCTCTCACAGGATGGGTTACACCTCTCTGATGAAGTGCAGGAGCACTCTGAGACCAGATCTGAAATCATTATGATTCCCTGAAGGGATGTACAGTAAAAGGGGCAATACAGAGCTTTAGAGTGAGAATCCTCCAAGTCCTGACATGCTGTAAAAAGAATCTATAAGGCTTAAGATCAGTGAGGAAAGAAAGCTGGGCTGGTCCTGGCACTGTCGGGGAGGGGGGGGGATCTGTGCATTCCCAGGGTCAAACTGGGACGTGGAAAAGAGAATTCTGCAAAATTATTCACCTGATACAGGCTGAGAAAATGTGTTCTTAGGAAGAGAGTCTCTTATTTGTCCTGAAAAGCAATGACATTAATAACAGCAGGGAATCTCTGCTGGCATGGGCTAGAGGTGAATTTCCTCAGCAGCATTCACTGGACTGGTGAGGAAAGGCATTGCCCTGTCCTGGGGTTTGAGCAGCAGGAAAGCAGCCTCAGATTCAGAGACTAACTGCTGATTCAGAGAAAATGAAATGGAAAGGCAAACAAAGCCTGCAGACAAGATCCTCGATTTCAAATAGGCAAATCCTCGCTGGTGGAGAGAAATCCACAGGAATGAAAATTGGACTCAGGACCTCAGAGGAACGATCGCAGTTTTTCTTAAAAAATCCAGAAAATAAAGACAAAGCCAAGCAGAGTTCAAGTCGTTTGAGAGGACACCTTCCAAAGGAGTTTTCCAGTTCCAGCTGGATGAATAACCACCTCAAAAGGATGCTAAGAGTCATCAGAATGCCTGCAAGGGATGGAGAAACAGGCCAGATCAGCAGGGAGAGCAGAGGTCGGTGTGTGGAGGAATCAGCTGTCAAAAACCAGGCTGAGTAAAAAGAACCAGCCCCGAGTTCTTTGGGTGCAGAACAAAAAGGGCAGCGTGGAGGGGAGAATGGGTGATGTTTTGCAATCACAAAGGGGTAAGGATGAGTCTCAGGATTGCCTCACAAGGGTTTAACCATCAGTGGGGAAAGGGCTGAGTGTGGGGCAAGTGCAGGCAGAGGTCCCAAAGGGAAATTGCCAAGTTCCTGATAGAGGCAAAATTCAGAGTTTGCTCACTGGGGAGGAGGATTGGGGGAAAAAAAAAAAACAAAAAACCTTTTTCCTCTGGTTCTGAAGAGTGGGGGAAACCACGAGTCCTTCAGCAGGGTTTTCAGCATATCACAGGGTCAGAGCACCTAATTCAGGATCTGCAGCTGAAAAGGGGACAGAGCTGGGAGAAATTATTGTAGATTTATGCAGAAATGCTGCTTCACTCCTCAGCAGGATGTCACAGAATCCTGGAGTGGTTTGGATTGGAAGGGACCTCAAAAACCATCTCAGTCCACCCCTGCCAGGGGTGGGGACACCTTCCACTATCCCACGTTGCTCCGATCTGGCCTTGAACACTTCCAGGGATGGGGCAGCCACAGCTGCTCTGTGCCAGGCACTCCCCACCCTCACAGTCAGAGCAAATTTTTCAGGGAAGAAGAGCTGAGATTACAGATAAATGGAAAACGAATTCAACTATGACTGCCTATGTTGTTTTTCTGACTGGTTGTTTTTGTTTTCTTAAAAAATTTAACTTGTAGGTAGAGCCTTGGGTGCGGGGCGGGGGGGAGGAAGGAAAAACCTCTCTATTTTGAGGAAGGCAGCTGTGATATGATTTATCCTGAGATTACTTCTCCAGATCCAAGCCCTGGTTCTGTGTCCTCCTTCCACGTGGCCATGAGTGAGCTGTGACCCCAAGTTAGAGATTACAGGGGCAGAGCGATTCCAGTGCCCTGCTGTTATTCCCAAACCCAGCAAATCCAGGTCTGCTCTGCTTCCCTGAACAAAGCAGCCAGAAACCCGAGCCTGTCCTTCCCCTTTTCCTTACTTTCCTCTCCTCCTGCTCGGGCACGTCGCTGAGGAGGCCAAAAGTCAGGACTGCTCCAGGAGGGAGCCCCTGAAGTGACACAGGGGGAGAGGAGCCAGCTGGCGAGGGAGAGGTGGCAGGAAAAGGGGAAAGAAGGGGAGAAAAAAGTTAAGGATAGAGAAAACATTTTTGCTTGAATTTGTGAGAAATAGTTAGCAAAAATCTCCTTTTTTTTCTGCAGCAGCTGCAGCCTCGAGCTACAGCCTGGAAGCTGGGGAGGATGAAAGCAAAGGAAGAGGTGGGAGAGGGCCCAAGCCTTGCTCAGGCAGCGGGATGTGGGATGCGGGAGCCGCAGCAGTGCCTCACTGTCAGCGCTTTCTGCTGCTCCCCACCGCTGCCCTGGCAGCACATCTGAGCCTGCACAGCGCGCAGGGGCTGCAGGGAGCCAGGGATGGGGATGGAAGGGAGGGAAATGGGGGACGGAAGGTGAGCTGTGCTGCCCAGAGGCACCTCAGTGTCCAGCAGTGTCCAGAGACCCCTTCATGGTCAGTTTTTGCCAGCCAGGACTTTGTCCAGCGCTGCCTGCTCCAGATAAAAGCTGCTCTCGCTGCCCTGGCTGGCAGGCAGCAGTTCCACTCCAGCACCAATTCTCCTCCTGGCGCTGCAGGAGCAGACGGGAAGATCTCCTAGCTCAGTTGGAAGAGCCTGTCCTGACTGTGGGGTTTTTGTTCTTTCCCTAATTTAAAACCACAGTTCACATCTCCAGCGCTGAGCTGTGCTGCTCGTAACCCCCCAGATCTTGCACCGAACAGGTCTGCTCCTGCTCTGGCTCAGGGGAGGTGTTCAAAGTGCTCCTGCAGGGCAGGGGAAGGGGTTGGCAGCTGGTTGCTTCATCATCCCTTTCAGAGCTGTTTTCTGACCCTGCAGCTCTGCACTCTCTGTCCACCCCAGACCGTGGGCTCTGCCTTCCCTGCATCCCTGCTCAGGTGGGCACAGCACCCCTGCCTTCCCTCCAGGTGCTCCATACGGACCTGTTCACCCTCCAGCAATGCCAGCTGAGCCCAGGGCAGTGCTCCCCATCCTCTGAGGGGCTGGGAACGTCCCCCCAGCTCTGAGAGTCCCCAGACAGCACAACAGAGCCCAACCTTTCACAGCAGCCGGGCCTGCCAGAATTAATCATTACACCAAATGCAACACTTCCATGGAACCCCGGCTGGCTGCAGTGCCAAGGCAGGGTTGTCCTGCCCTTTTCTCTGTCCTGCCCTTTTCTCTGTCCTGCCCTTTTCTCTGCCCTGCCCTTTTCTCTGCCCTGCCTTTCTCTGCTCTTCCTTTCTCTGCCCTGCCTTTCTCTGCCCTGCCCTTTTCTCTGCCCTGCCCTTTTCTCTGCCCTGCCTTTCTCTGCCCTGCCCTTTTCTCTGCCCTTCTCTGTCCTGCCCTTTTCTCTGTCCTGCCCTTTTCTCTGTCCTGCCTTTTTCTCTGCCCTGCCCTTTTCTCTGCCCTGCCTTTCTCTGCTCTTCCTTTCTCTGCCCTGCCTTTTTCTCTGCCCTGCCTTTTTCTCTGCCCTGCCCTTTTCTCTGCTCTTCCTTTCTCTGCCCTGCCTTTTTCTCTGCCCTGCCTTTTATGCCCACATGGCAGCATTGCAGGAGCTGTGCCGGGAGTGCTGCCTGGCATCCTCTGCTGCTGTGCCGCTGCTGGGGGAGGCTCTGCTCCACGGGAACAGCTCCGGATCTCTTTGGAGCTCGTGTTTGGAGCAGGGGCCCCTCTTTCTGACCCCACCTCCTTTCCCCCTTTTACGAGGAGCTGGCCCCTTTCAACTGACAGCAGGGCTTTCCTGCCAGGCTTGTTAGCTTTAGCTGGAACAATTTCCTTTGAACTCGGCTTGAATTAACATCTCCATGGCAATGGGATCGGGGCTTTGTCTCTTTGCAACCTGCCCTTCACCCTCAGCACGAAGGATGGGCAGGGCACCCTGGCCAGCAGCAGCAGCCCCTGCTGGGGTAGAGCACAGGGCAAGGAGAGCTGGTTCTGCTCCTGAGCTTCCCGAGGGGGAGAGGATGCTGGAGGTCCCTGCTCAGGTTGGGGGAGCCGCAGTGGTGGATGTGTGCTGGGGTGAAAGCAAAGCAGATTTCCCTCTGCCATAAACAATCCCAAACAGTTTTCCTGGGGCTGGGCTTGTCTGGTGCAGTGGAAGGAAAGCAGTGCTCCAAATTCAGGGTTTTTTTCCCTTTCCTTCCCCTCGTCTCTACCACAGCCATCCCCATCTCTGCTCCTTCACCTCCGTGCCTTGGGAATGTGCTGCTGCCCAAGGAGCTTCTCCCAGGGGCCCTCTGCCTGTTTGCTGCTCACATTCTCCTCCTTATCCCCCTTTAACTCCCCCAGAAGGAAGATCCCTCTCTTTGGGCTGTTGGGAAACTTGACCTTTCCAGTTCTGCTGCTTGTGCATCACCCCCAGCCCCGTCCAGCCCGGCCACCACATAAAGAGCCACTTCATTCCCTGCCTGTCCCACTCCTGCTCCCAGCCCTGGCCCATGTGGCTCAGGCTGTTTGGCAGGAGTGGGCTCTCCCCAACAATATGGGTTTTTTTCCTCTTGTGCAGTTAGAGGCTGTTTCTGCAGCCAACTCCGTAGGTGGGGGGGGGGGGGGGGGGGGAAGAAAAGAAAAAGATCTTTTTCTTGGAATGAGAGGCCTTTTTCTTGGAATGTCGGGTAAATTCTTTGGGAGCTGCCTCAGGGGAATCACAGTTCAGCTTCTTCTTTTTGGGGGTAAGGCTGCTCCTCTTCATCCTTTTCTCTGCTCCTCAACACCCTGGGCAGGCAGTGCCCTTCCTGCTCCCCTGTCCCAGCATCCTGGCCTGGGCTCAGGGCACCTGGCAAGCCCCAGGTGGGTGTTCCATGTGCTGAGAGGTTGTGCTGGGGCTTACACGGAGGTCAAGGCTGCTCCAGCTGTGATCCCCCAAAAGATCTGGGGAGCAGGACAAGCTGGGATCAGCGTGGGACCAGCAGAGTCCAAAGGGAAAGGAGTGCAGGGACAAGGCTCAGAGCTCTGAGTGAGAGGCTTTGATTTCCTTTTCCACCTCTTTCTTCCCCCTGGGCGCTTTTCCTCCCTCCTCAGAGGGAGCTGGCGCAGCTGGATCCCAGCAGGCACTTTTCATTCCCTGTTAATGAGAAACTCCTGCACTTTGTCCCTTGAAACAGAGCCACGTTCTCCACGTGGTGCTGGGGAAGGGCTCTGGCTGAGGTTACAGGAGAGAAGGGATGAAGTGGTTCCCATCCTAAACGTGGTTCCAGGGCTGGGCTGGGGGAATCAGAGCCTGGCTGGAGCCCTGGGTGCCAGGGAATGGGAATCCATCCCCTTCCCACCTCCCCCAGCCCCATCCTTGCTGTGCTGAGCACAGCAGGCACGGAGCAGCCCCCACACTGCCAAAATCCTGACTCAGGGGTTGCTGGGGTGGTGTCCTGGAGCTGGACCATGGGCTCATTCCTTCCTCACCTCCTGGGATGGCTTGGCTTGGGGGGCAACAGCTTTAGGGCAGGGCCAGGGAATCCCAAACAGTCCCAAAAGCAGATTCAGGAGTGTCCCTGGGAAGGAGGGAAGGGGAGATTTCTCTTCCATGAACATCAGGAGCATTTTCCCTCCTGCCTCTGCTCTGAGCAAGCAAAGCCCAGTGCCCCAGGCTCTGCCTCCCTCCCGCTGTGCTTAATGCCTCTTATCTCCACAAAAAAGGTCTCTCTTTCCTTGCTTCTCTTTCCTGACCCCTCCTTGGCTCCATCCCAGCCAGCAATTCGTGTTCTCTGGCACTCCTGAGCTGTGAAGGGAATTTGATGTGACTTCTCCTGCAGTGCGAGGCGCCGCTCAATTAATCCTGGGCTGCAGATTTCCTCAGAGCCAAGAGGAAATTCCTCACCCAGCAGCAGCAGGAGGGATTCTCTCCAGCCTGGCACTTTCAGCTCCAAGTCTGCCTGGCCTGGAAGTGGTTGGCAGGGCAGCCACAAGCAGGAGCATCCTGTTTTGTCCTTAATCAATCCCTGAGCTCCTGCCACGGAGCTTTGGGCAAACAGAGGAGGATTCCCACTGGCAGCTTTGTTTGATTCCAGCTCTTGAGCCCTCTTGCTGTCTCCTTTCATGCTTTTTTTGCTTCCCTGAGTCACTATCTGAGAGTGGAGCCCACTGGTTTGACTCTGCAGGAAGGCACATCCCAAACTCCAGAGTCACAGCTCCAGCCAAACCTCTGATATGTGAAATTCAGAGTTTAGGCTTTTCATGAGGGAGGGTTCGGTGCTCTGGGATTTGAGTCTCCTTTTGGGGTGGCTTCTCAAACGGTGCTGCTGATTTCTCTCACCTGCCACAGAAAGGGAAGGCAGAAGCTGGGCTGGAAGGAAGAAAAATATTCCCAGCTCTGGAGGCTTCTCAGTTTTTGCATTCCTGCATTCCTCACCTCCTTAAAGGGAGGAGGGCGAGTGAGGGGAACAGGAAACTCTCAGACAGCTGTGATTTTTCACCAGAACCCGACAAAATGCCTGAACTCGGCAGCTGCGCTTTGAGGTGGGTCATTAAAATGACACAGCAGCTCATCTGGGGAGCAGGGAGAGTTTGGAGAGCAGGGCTGGGGGAAAGCCCCTGCTCTGAAAGAACTGGGAGAGACACAAAAACCAACCAAACAACAAAAAATTTAAAAAATAAGTAATAATAATAATAATAATAAAAAACTTTGGAAAGGCTGACTGGAGATATGGAAAATATTCCCGTAAAGCCTGATACTGTGCCCAGCTGGAGCTGCTGTGGGAGCAGGGTAAAGGGTCACCTGGAAGACTTTGGTTTCCTTTGCTGGCCTCGTGCTCCTCCTGCTTTATCTGAGGCGAGGAAGGGATTATTTATTTGATTCTGCTTTGCTCCATCCCCCAAATGCCACATCAGCAGCAAACTGCAGGATGACCTCAACGAGGAACAGATTGTCCCTTGGCCTGCCTCCATCTCGCTGCCTGTGGGGACATCAGCCTTGAGCTGGGGAGACAGAGATGAGGGAGGCTGGACTGATTCCAGGAGCCACACGTTGGGATAACGTCACTGGGGAGATGGAGCAGGATTTGGGATTACAGCAGGGTTTGGGATTACAGCAGGGTTTGGGGGCTGGAGCAGGGTTTGGGATTACAGCAGTGTTTGGGATTACAGCAGGGTTTGGGATTACAGCAGTGTTTGGGATTACAGCAGGGTTTGGGATTACAGCAGGATTTGGGGGCTGGAGCAGGGTTTGGGAATACAGCAGGGTTTGGGGGATTACAGCAGGGTTTGGGAGCTGCATTAGGTTTTGCTAATTACAGAAGGGGTTGGGAGTTAAAACAGGTTTGGGAACAGCAGAAGGGTTTGGGGACAGGAGCAGGGTTTGGGGAAAGGAGCAGGGTTTGGGGAAGGGGAGCAGGGTTTGGGGAAAGGAGCAGGGTTTGGGGAAGGGGAGCAGGGTTTGGGGAAAGGAGCAGGGTTTGGGGAAGGGGAGCAGGGTTTGGGGAAGGGGGGCAGGGTTTGAGAGAAAGAGAAGGGTTTGGGGAAGGGGAGCAGGGTTTGGGGAAAGGAGCAGGGTTTGGGGAAAGGAGCAGGGTTTGAGAGAAAGAGAAGGGTTTGTGAGGTGCAGGAGGGTGTGGGAGCTGCAGCAGGGACTTCAGGAACAGGCACAGGATGGATTTTGTTCCACCCCCTCCCATCTGCTGGCTCGCTGGCTTCACCCAGCAGAGATTTCCATGTTTCCATGCAGCATTATCCAGAGCTGTTCTCGAGGAGCAGCTGCACGGTGCCCGGGCCCTGAGGTGCTGTCCCTGTCCCCCAGGCTGTCCTGGCCAGCCCTTGTCCTCCTGCAGCCACCAGCGAGGCTCCTGGCACAGCACAGAGCAGCGTTCCGTGCCCCCAGGGCTCCTGCTGGCTGCAGCACAATTATCTCGGTGTCCGTCTGTCTGTCTGTCCGTCTGTCTGCGGGGTGCTCGCAGCCACTCGGCACCGGACAGGATGGGAACAGGTACCTGGGAATCCCTGCTCAGCGCTGGGGCCGATCCCTGTGTGCGTCCCCAGAGCCAGATCCTGCCCCCTGTGCCCACAGGGACCCTTCCCCCAAATCGGATTGCAGGGCTGCACAGGTAAAACCCTCCTTTGGTGTCAAATCTGTCCCAGAAGGACAATCCCAGGAGAATTTATTCCAATAATCCAGAGGCTTTTCGTTGTTCTCACATAACTGAGGTGCCTGAGAGCCCAGGAAGAGCAGGAGGCTCTGTTGTGTCACACCAGAGCCACATGTCACACCTGAGCCGTGTGCCACACCTGAGCCTTGTGTCACACCTGAGCCTTGTGTCACACCTGAGCCGTGTGCCACACCTGAGCCCTGTGTTACACCTGAGCCGTGTGCCACACCTGAGCCTTGTGCCACACCTGAGCCATGTGCCACACCAGAGCCCTGTGTCACACCAGAGCCACATGTCACACCTGAGCCGTGTGCCACACCAGAGCCTTGTGCCACACCTGAGCCATGTGCCACACCAGAGCCTTGTGCCACACCTGAGCCCTGTGTCACACCTGAGCCGTGTGCCACACCTGAGCTGTGTGCCACACCTGAGCCCTGTGTCACACCAGAGCCACATGTCACACCTGAGCCTTGTGCCACACCAGAGCCTTGTGCCACACCTGAGCCTTGTGCCACACCTGAGCCGTGTGCCACACCTGAGCCCTGTGTTACACCTGAGCCGTGTGCCACACCTGAGCCATGTGCCACACCTGAGCCTTGTGCCACACCTGAGCCTTGTGCCACACCAGAGCCGTGTGCCACACCTGAGCCCTGTGTTACACCTGAGCCGTGTGCCACACCTGAGCCGTGTGCCACACCTGTGCCATGTGCCACACCTGAGCCATGTGCCACACCTGAGCCCTGTGTTACACCTGAGCCGTGTGCCACACCTGAGCCATGTGCCACACCTGAGCCTTGTGCCACACCAGAGCCCTGTGTCACACCTGAGCCTTGTGTCACACCTGAGCCTTGTGCCACACCTGAGCCGTGTGCCACACCTGAGCCCTGTGTTACACCTGAGCCGTGTGCCACACCTGAGCCATGTGCCACACCTGAGCCTTGTGCCACACCTGAGCCTTGTGCCACACCAGAGCCGTGTGCCACACCTGAGCCCTGTGTTACACCTGAGCCGTGTGCCACACCTGAGCCGTGTGCCACACCTGTGCCATGTGCCACACCTGAGCCGTGTGCCACACCTGAGCCGTGTGCCACTGTGCACTGGTTCTGCTGTGCAACAGCTCTCCGTCACCAACTTCCCAATTCCCAGCTCACTCATTCATTCCAAGAGTCCCATCTCATTCCTTCCAGCCTGAATCCATCTGGGGTTTTTTGGGGATGCTGATGCTCTGCCCACGTCCTCAATTCCAGGAAATGAGTTCTGGGAGGTTTGGCTGGAGGAACTTTAAACCAGAGACAGGATGGCAAAAGTGTCTCTGTCCTGGTCATCTCCAGCTGTTTGTTTCAAGCTGATCCCAATGATTTTATGAGAATAATATGATATATGATATGACATAACATAACATAACATAACATAAATAATTTACCAAACTATTTCCAATTAGTTTTAAGACCCCATTGACACAAATGCTGTCCCCAGGTGTCCATCTGTCCAAAAATAAATTAAATCGACATTTTGGTTAACTTGGGTTTTTTGGTTTTGGTTTGTTTTTGCTTTTTTTTTTTTACTCAGTGGCTGCCGAATCCTGCCTTAATGTTTCAGGAAAGCACAGGAAATATTTCCAGTGAAATCTGCCAGAAAAATATTTACATTTTCCTCCAGGCTGATTTTTGAACATAAATTGTTGGGGTTAGGAGTTTGGGGAGGGGGTTGTTGCTTCCCAGTGAGTTTCCACAAAATAGATATTTTCCTTTGCTCTGGGGAAAATAAAAATAAATAAATAAATAAATAAAAGAAATTCAGGCCACTGCAGATGCTCAAATGCCAAATGACTTTCAAGCATGAGAAAATGTTGGAATTGCAAGAATAAAAAATATGGTGCTTCAGAGGAAGATTGGAAGGGAAAAGCACAATTGTAAAGCTGAACTGAGGGTATTTTATTATTCAGAATGAAAATACTTTTTTTTCACTAAAGGCAGCCAGAATTTTAAGCAGACCTGGTTATTTTCTGGAATTGACTTTTTTTTCCCTCCCCCAAAGACAAACAGCATTATTGATTATGATTATTTGGATTGTGGCCAGATCAGGTCAATTATTGCATCACATAAGTGGGAAAAAAAAAAATAGAAAGACCTTTAGGAACTTATTTTATGCACAAATGGTGGAAAATGGAAACTACAAATGAGATTTTTCCACTTTAAGGCAAAGATAGTCCCCACTGTGTGTGTCTGTCTCTGACAGCAGATTTGGGACAGTTCTGCCTTTAAACACAGGAGATGAAGGAGGGTGGAGAAAATCCCCAAATCCTTCATTTTCTTTTTGTTGTTTCACTGTGCACAGGAAAATTTGGGTTGGGAATGAGTAGGGGGGGAAATGTCAGGGCTGTGCTGGCTGATTTCTCCCGAGCTCCCACAAATTCCTGCTTGGCTCAGGATCCCCCAAAGCCCCCAGGACATTGAGCTGGAAGATTCTGTGCTTCCCCTGGCATTGTTTTCACCATTTACCCCACAAAACCATCCCCATTTCGCTGCCTTACCCTGTGAAATGTGGGTCAGGATAAAATGGGATTCAGAGCTGTGGGGAAGAGGAGCTTCCCTGACCCTTTTTGCAGCTGGAGCACAGCAGCTCTTTAACCTTGGTTGATTCTTGGTGTTTTCATTGCTCATAAACCTCTCCTGGTCCCCCTCTCCAGCTCCTCTCCTCTTCGGTGGGCCGTGATTCTTCTTGAAATGTCCATTTTATAAATCACTTTAATTAGTTTTAGATCATCCTGCTGTATTTATAGCACTTGATTTAGGGTTCAGATTGCTTCCGTTACATCTTCTATATTGCTTTGATTTTATTTATGGTGTTTCTGGTGCATTTGCATTGCTTTCCTTAGATGGATATCATTTTGGCTGGATTTACAGTGTATTTCCCCTGTTAGATTTATATCACTTTAATTAGATTTATATCCTTTTAGAATTTGAGGGCTTCACTGAGATTTACAAGGATCTCTCACATCAGGCTTGCCTTGCATGGAAAATTCACATCCTTTTTGTTTTAAAGGATATTAACTCCACACAGGCATTGCTTTATCTGTTATTCGGTCAGCCTCCCAATTAAAAATTCACCACTTGGAGTTTTTTGGTTGTTTTGTTTTTTTTTTTCCCCCCTTTAATTTCCACAGGAATAATTCCAGCCTGAACTCTGCTGGTTTAAATTAACCCCTCCCAAGCCAGCAGCAGCAGGGATGTGGTGGAGAGCATCTCCCTGCCTGGATTCCTCAGGAGTGGAGGGACATTTGGAGAGGCACCACTTTTATTCCTGGAATGGTTTGGGTTGGAAAAGATATGAAAGCTCCTTCCCCCCATGGCAGGCTGTCCCTGGGGGCTGGTTTTTTTGTTGTTTGGTTTTTTTTTTTTTCAGATGTTCCCAGCAGGATATTTGGTTGCTTTCATGGGAACATGATCCAGGACTCAGAGCAGTTGCTTGCTCTTTTTTATCTCCAAACACGCTGAGGAGCCGATGGACTTTAATGAACATTTAATTAACGTGCACCTCCTGGATTGCTTCATTCCCAAAATACTGCACGGAGCTTTCTTGGTGCCCAGGGATTTCCACTCCCCCAGCTGTGGCGCTGGGGCTGGGCTGTGGGAGACACCTGCAGAGCATTCCACACCTTTCCCATCCCTGGAAGGGGCTGCAAGGTTTTCCCTCTGCCCACTGAGGGCAGTCTGTGATGCAAGGGACATTAAAAGTCACGTTGTCCCACGAGCAGGGACATTTCCACTAAATCAGGCTGCCCCAAGCCCTGCCTTTGAACACTTCCAGGGATGGGGGCAGCTTCAGAAAACCTTTTTTTTGGTGGGTTTTAATGGGATTCCTGTATTTTCACAGCCTTTGAGAGCCACACAGGCCAAGAGCTGAGATCAGCAAAGGAAAAGAAAACATTTCATCTCCCAACATCTTCATCATGCCCTGTCCTCCTTTTTCTCTCTCTGACCTCCCCCTCTTGGTGTTGATTCCCTCTGTGAGCAGGACATGAGGCGGGAGGGAGGGAAGGGAGGAATGTGCTGCAGAGATCCTGGTGCAGGGGAGTTGGATCCAGATGTTAGGGAAGGAGCAGGGGAGTTGGATCCAGATGTTAGGGAAGGAGCAGGGCTGTGGGAGCAGGGCACAAAAGGGCTGGAGCAGGAAAATGAGGAACACCGAGCCTGACTTCAACACAAAGGGAATGGGAATTCCACTCTTCAGGTACAACTCCTGCCCTCAGCACAGGACAAAAAAGAGGCACCTGCCCAAATCTCCACTGCCACAGGAGGCCTCCACAGAGGAGCTTTCACTCGTGCAAGGAGGAATGCTGACCATGAGGGAGATTTTTTCCAATGATTTCCTTGTACTTCCAAATCCACACCATCAGGGGGAATTCTGAAGTGTCTCCTGGTGGACCAGACCCCTTCCACGTGATCCTTGCAGCTCTCATGGCCTTCCTAAGAAAGGGGAGCCCAGCTTTGGATGGGTGATCTCCACCAGCTCCCACAGTTCAGGATTTCTCTCTTAGGGCTTTGGGAGCCCTGTGAGGGATCCTCACCTGGCCTGTGTGCTGTGAAGGTGTGTGCTTCAGAATTAGCATTTTGTGGCACTTCCCTCTTGCACCAGGACCAGGCAGCACCAGGCTTGTGCTCTTTAGTCCCTTCTCATTAACTGATCCAGGAGAAATGGGGCAGAACTCCCCCTGCACTCCCCAAAACCTCCTCCACTTCTGCCCTTCCCCTCCTGCCCTTCCCACCCTCCCTGCAGCTGCAGCAATGAGTGTGGAATCCCAATTAATGTGTCTAATCAGGACAACATCTGAGGACAAGCATCTGCAGCAGCTTTAAAGCACTCAATGAACTTCCCAGTGCTCTGCTCATTTAATTACACCCAGGCTGCTGCACTGCTCAACCCCTTAATTGTCCAGGACAGAGAATGGGGTGGTAACCAGGTCAGAGCCACAAGATGCTGGGCATTGTTCTAAGCCACTAAAGCTGTTTTTCACCCCCATTCACAAGCTTGGTTTATGTAATTGCCAAGGAAAGGAGGGCATTCAGGAGGGGAGCAGGAACACTCCGAAGGGATGAGGGATCGCTTTTAATTAACGAGAAATGACTTGAAGCCTGATTCCTTTCTGCAACTGTAAGTTCTCCACTCAACACCACAACACAAATCCTTTCCCAGGGCTTCAGATCAAGCCATAGGTCCTTGGTAGTAATATTCCTGATAATAGCTGGGATTTACTCTACAAGTTGGGGGACCAGGAGAGTGAAAAAAAATCCAATTAACTCTCCCTGAGCTCTTTCAGTTCTGTAGTGCTGGGAACAATAGCAAATAGCAGGGTTTTGTGTGTTCAGCTCCCCAAAATACTTGCCCTGATTGAATCCCTCAAAAAGCACAGATGGTTCTTTCGTGTAGCTTTAAAAGTGGTTTGGCATGAAAAATGAAGGATGGGAGATTAAAGAGCTCAAGGCAGAACATCTGGGTCTGACCCCTGACCTCAGTTACACCAGCTTGAGTTGGGATTAACACCAGAGTAAACAAAATGAGAAACTCGGGCACTGAGCAGGCAGCGAAAGCTTGTTCTTGGTGGATTTTAATTTGGAAGACTCCAGATCTTTCAGGCTGTTCTGGACAACAGCTGAGTGGGGTTTGCAGAACACAACCAAAAGTCTGGGTTTCTTCCCCTTTGGCTTCACATTCCTGCCTTGAACTCCATCTGTGCAAGCAGCTCCCAGAGCGCTGGAAGGAGCTCTGAGCGTGCACAGAGCTCTCCTCCGTGCAGCCAGGGAAACAAACCTGCAGGGGCCAGGGCAGGGGACAGAAAACCCTGGTGATCCACAGGCAGAGCCCCTCCATCCAACTCCATCCTGCTTCCCAGCTCCAGCAGGGCCAGCGTTTTGCTGCTTCCCGACTTTGTGGGCACTCCTGGTGTGTTCTGAACGAGCAGAACTTGGCGTTAAACATGTGGCACTGACAAAGCAGCCTGGTGCAGCAGCTTTGGTGCTGCTCCATCCCTCTCCTCCATGGCCTGACCGAGCTGGGGTGCTCATTAGACACAACCTAATTAATCACCTCGCAGGGGGAGGATTTGGGTTGGATGCTCAAGGCTCGTTGTTGTTCTTAGGGTAGGGGCACAGAGCTCCTGTATCCCTTCCCTGAGAGCCAGGGCAGCTCCTGCTCGGAATTTCTGCCCCTGATGCCCAAGGCAAAGGAGATTTGGAATGGCAAAGAAGTTTTGTGAGGCAGTTTGGAGGAGCTGGAGCTTCTCGGGGGATCCCTGAGGTCATTGATTCAGCACTCTGAGGGGAACCAGAGGGGCGAAGGTGTTTCTGCAGCAGGAACTGAGACCTGGCAGAGCTGTGGGGCTGCTCTCCCCTGCAGCCACCCCAAACAGGCAGGGCAGGAGATGGAAGAGGGTTTTTAGCCTTTTTCTTCCCCATTTTTCAGCCTCCCCCAGCCCAGAGTCACCCAGATTATTTCTCAGAATAAGGAGCTGGTTCACAACAAACATCCTCCCTCTTTGATGTGTTGTTGTGGTGGTTGGGATACTTTGGTTTCATATTCATAATAAAGCAAACTGGCCACAGCTTTACTGTAAGCTGATGAGAAAGTGGCAGTAATTATTGGTCTCTCCTTCATGGGAAGGGAAACTTTGGATGTTAATGGCCTCTGGAGGATAGGCTGATTACTCACTTTGGGGTGAAACAGAAAAGGGAAAGGGCCTTCACTTTCTTTGCTCTTAAATGCTCCAGTGCTCAGGATGTTGGAGATCCTGACTGCATAAAAAACATTTAGATTAAGAGGGGAAAGGATGATTTATTTTATTTTGTTTTATTTTATTTTAGTTGGTGGAAGGGTCCAACACCAGACCAGCCAGAGGCATTCCTGGAATGGGTGAAGGGAGAAGATGCTGCAGGTATTTCTGCATCACCCCGGCAGCATTCACACAACAGCAAGTGGGTGGCAAGTGGTGAAGATGAGGTGGCTGCAAACATTTTGGTTTGCCTGGAAAATTTGCATGTAAGGAAAGGCTCTTGCAAGCAGATCTTTGTGTGGATGCTGCAGCACCTCTCACACCCTCTGCTTTGTTTTTCCTTCCTTTGCCAGGGCTCTGAGCAAGTCTTTGAGCCCAGGCTCAGTGGGCACGGATCCCTTCGTGGTTTTCCACGGTGCCAGCGTGACACGGAGCTTGTGTAAACAAAGCTGGGAGGTGAAGAAGAGGCAGTGAAGATTTGCAGCTTGGCCAAATCCATGTGGTTTTCCCCGGGGATGACAGAGGCACCAAGGCAAGCCCTGTGTCAGATTGTACCTCCCTGCTCCCACATGCTGGAGCTTCACAGCAAAGCCCAGCCAGGATTTTAGCAGCACATTTTTTTTTTCCCCCTTAACCTCGTGGCTGAGGTATTTTAATGGCAGTTTTCTCCCAGTAAAAAGCTGCAGTGTGGTCACATACCAGAAAATCTTGGCCCAAATCATTAACATTCAGTCAGGCTGATCCTGCAAGGGGTGCACTGAGCTCTGGGGAGTGTTTCACCTTCCCTGGGCTTCAGGAAAGGTCCCATCCATCCTGCAAGGGGTGCACTGAGCTCTGGGGAACGTTTTACCTTCCCTGGGCTTCAGGAAAGGTCCCATCCATCCTGCAAACAGCAGAGGTAGAAAAGCTGATAGACACCAGTGAAACATTGGTTTGGCTACTCAGACCTGTCCCAAAGTCTTGGAGCTTCACTTGCTCCTCAGGAATTCTCTTCACTGTCACCTGCTGAGCCTTCTGTCCCTTGGCAGCTTCCAGTCCCTTTCAAATCTCAGCAAAGCTGTCCCTCCTGTGCTCCCTGATTGTTTTTCTGCTCCTTGCTATCTCCCAAACAGATCCTTGCTCTTTAATTCTGTTGCCTGGCAGTATTTTTAATCCCCTTTCTGTATTTCTGTGTGTATATCTTTCTGTATATCTGTGTGTCCATTCATCCCTGGGACTGGGATCAAGCCCACAGTTCCCAGGTCAGAATTGCAATCTGCAGGAGCACTCCAGCATTCCTGGCAAGCTGCTGAGCCTCGGGAAGAGCTCCCTGAGCCAAACTGCTGATTTCCTCTGCTCTAGGAGCTACCAGAGGAAAAGAACACCACGTACTCCAAGGCAGCTTGGCTGCAGCAGCACAGCGAGGGACAGTCCCAAATCACCTCTCACACCCCAGCACCCAGGGCTAGGATGAAACCGGAATTAGCCCCAGGGATGTGGATTCCAGATCTGGGATGAGGAGAACGCTCTGGACTGGAAGTCTTCTAAGGGTTGTTTGTGCCCACTGACCTCATGGCTGTTCCCTCCAGCCCCTGCTGGGATCCTCCTGGATTTTTGCATAATCTCCTCTGAATAAATTCACTGTGTGAGTGGGGCCTTCTCCTTTTGCAGCTTTTGTCACGGGGATCTATCTGTGCCTTCCTACCTTGTGGGCCCTCCCTCTCTTTTTGTATCGAGCTGAGCCATTGCTTTCCTCCCCCTTTTGCACCTCTTAACTTTTCATTCTCTTATTTTTAGCACTGCTATTGTCCTGGAAAAAAAAAAACAAAAAAAAAAAAAACAACGTTTCAAGGAGCCAATTTTGCTTGAGGGGAGCTGTGAAAATTCAGGGTTAAAGCCTGTGTGAGGCAACATAAAAAGCACTATTTGGACAAGAGTGATCTCCCTGCCTGGAAGCGTGGCTTTAAATGGTTGTTTCCATTTATTTCTGTGCTCCTCCTGCAAAGCTCTTTCTCTGATCCTGCTGCCACAGTGACCTTTGTGTTTGCAGAGAGACCTTTTGAAATCGAAGGGGCCCTTCAGCAGCATCCGTCCATCTGGAAATGATCACAGAACCGGGAAGGGCAGACTGGGGGCGTTTGGAGAGTGAGCTGCAGGCTCTGAAATAGCACAGGTCCCTCATTTGTGCGAGAGAGGCTTTAAAGGTGTCCCAGTCCCATCCTCGGGGGCAGGGGTGCCTCCAGCGTGGTTCACACCAGACCTATGGCACTGGGAGCCTGAGGAACCACATCGATGTCGTTTGGTTCACAGCTAGAACACATCCAGACAGCTCTGAGTGTATTTCACTGTGGCTGCCCCATGCCTGGAGGTGTTCAAGGCTGGCTTGGATGGAGCTCTGAGCAGCCTGGGCTAGTGGAAGGTGTCCCTAAGACGGGGGTGGAACTTTAGGTCATCTTTAAAGCCCCTTCCCACCCAAACCATTCAGTGATTCCATTGTTTGAGCTGGGCTGAGCCTGAACGCTGCCCTCCCTTGTCCTTTCCAGGGGCATTTTGCAGCCAGCTGGGGACCCGGGGTGAAAAACACAGCAGGAATGTGGGAGAGCCGTGGAGCAGGCAGGAACAGAGCCTCTCTCCAGACCAGGGCTGCGGGAAAAAGATCCAGGATTCAAATGATGGATCCATGTGTGCGGGGCTGGGATTCTGGGGGATGGATCTGTGGGGCCCAGACTGCAGACGATGGATCCGTGCGTGTGGGACTGGGTTCTGGATGGTGAATCCGCTTGTGTGGGGCTGTGGATGATGGATCTAAGGGGTCGGGGGTGTGGATGATGGATCCATGAGCACCCAGGGCTCTGGGGGGTGGATCCATGTGAGCACCCTGGATGATGGATCCCTGTGCACACTCTGGGTGATGATGGATCCCTGTGCACACTCTGGGTGATGGATCCATGTGCACACTCTGGATGATGATGGATCCCTGTGCACACTCTGGGTGATGATGGCTCCATGTGCACACTCTGGGTGATGATGGATCCCTGTGCACACTATGGATGATGGATTCCTGTGCACACTCTGGGTGATGATGGATCCCTGTGCACACTCTGGGTGATGGATCCATGTGCACACTCTGGATGATGATGGATCCCTGTGCACACTCTGGGTGATGATGGCTCCCTGTGCACACTCTGGGTGATGGATCCCTGTGCACACTATGGATGATGGATCCCTGTGCACACTCTGGGTGATGATGGATCCCTGTGCACACTCTGGGTGATGGATCCCTGTGCACACTATGGATGATGGATCCCTGTGCACACTCTGGGTGATGATGGATCCCTGTGCACACTCTGGGTGATGGCTCCCTGTGCACACCCGGGGCTCTGGATCATGGACCCACGCGTACCCTGGGCGATGGCTCCGTGTGCACACCCACAGCTCGCCCTCCGCTCGCCGCCCCGCCCGGCCCGGCGCTGTTCCTTTAACGACGGGGCGGGCGCTGCTCGGCGGGGCCGTCCCGGGTCCAGGGGGGAAGTGACGGGCGGGGGGCGAGGGCAGAGCCCGAGCGGGGAGGGAGGGACGGAGGGACGGAGGGAGGGACGGAGCCCGAGCGGGCGCTGAATGAGCCGGGCGAGCGAGGCACCCCCGCGGGGCCGGGGCCGGGGCCGGGGGCGCGGCGGGGCCGCCTTCCCCCGCCGCCTTCCGCGCTCCGCCCGCGCCCCCCGCCCCGTGCGCGCCCTGCCCTGAGCCCTGCGCTCAGGCGGGGGGATGCGCGGTCCTCGGCCGCGGCTGCCGGCGCTGCCCGCGCTGCTGTGGCTGGCGCTGGCCCCGCTGCCCGGCCCCGCGGCGCGGGCGGAGCTGCGGGTGCGGGTGCGGCTGCCCGGCGGGCAGGTGACGGAGGAGAGCCTGCAGGCCGACAGCGGGGCTGACTGCGTCAGCCTGGAGCTAAAGGCGGCCGACGGCGCCCTCGTCACGCTCACGGCGGATTTCAGACAGGTACGGGGCGGGGGAGAGCATCCCAGGGAGGTTCGGGCAGGGAGCGAGCCGGGGAGAGCATCCCAGGGGAGTTCGGGCAGGAATGGAACTGGGAGAGCATCCCCAGAGTTTCAGATAGGAATGGATCTGGGAGAGCATCCCAGGGGAGTTCGGGCAGGAATGGAACTGGGAGAGCATCCCCAGAGTTTCAGATAGGAATGGATCTGGGAGAGCATCCCAGGGGAGTTCGGGCAGGAATGGAACTGGGAGAGCATCCCCGGGGAATTCGGGTCGGAATGGAACTGGGAGAGCATCCCCGGGGGATTCGGGTCGGAATGGATCTGGGAGAGCATCCCCGGGGGATTCGGGTCGGAATGGAACTGGGAGAGCATCCCCGGGGGATTCGGGCAGGAATGGTTCTGGGAGAGCATCCCAGGGGGGTTCGGGCAGGAATGGAACTGGGAGATCATCCCCGGGGGGTTCGGGCAGGAATGGAACTGGGAGAGCATCCCAGGGGGATTCGGGCAGGAATGGAACTGGGAGAGCATCCCCGGGTGCCGCGGGGTCCCGCGGTGATTCCCGGCGGGGCTGCCGGAGGGTGAAGGCGGCGGGATGGGAGCGCTGGCCCCTGGCACCTCGCGGGAGGGTCTGGTCAGGGATTTTTGCGCCCTCTGTGAGTGCTTTTCGTGGGATTAGCGCTGGGGATGGCGATCCTTTCAGTCCTCCTTCCAGCGACGGGTCCATCCCACTCGGAATCTGGGGAATCTTGACTGGGGGTCCAGGAGCCAGAACAGTTTCAGAGGCGTGGAAGAGCCCTCGGAATGCACGGGGAAAAGTCCATCCATCCCCTCGCAGCGTCGGGGGCTTTGTCTGAGCTGTCCTGCACAGCTCCAGGACAGTTAACCAGGCTTGTCCCCACCCGTGTCACCCCCATGCCCGGTGCTGCCTCCACGCTGGAAACAGCTGGTAAAAAAATCCCAGTGAGGATGGGTAGCAGTCTCCCAGCTGAGTCCAGCAGCTCTGATGCTCCTGGGCTGAGCTGTGAGCAGGGCGGTTTTGTGCAGTTCCTCACAGTTTTGCACAATTCCTCACAGTTTTGCACAGTTCCTCACAGTTTTGCACAGTTCCTCACAGTTTTGCACAATTCCTCACAGTTTTGCACAATTCCTCACAGTTCTGCATGGCAGGCTCAGCACAGGCAGGCACAGAGCGTGGTCAGGGCAGGAGGGGCTGGGCTGGGGAGATCTCGGGTTCCTGGCTCCGGTGTGGGGGTGTCCCTGCTCTGCTGGAGCTTTGGGATATCTGTCTCCACGATGCCGTGGGGTTCGGGTAGTTCCTTAGGCGGGCTCCTGCTGTTTTTGGGGACTGGTGTGTGGCTGGCAGCTGTCACTGGGGCTGACCGCTGCCCTGCTGTACAGCACCCTCTGCTCCCTCCCAGGGAGGTGATGCTGCTGAGCTGAAGCCCCAAACCCCACATGTCTCATGGGCCTGGAGATGCCAAGCCTGGCTGGATGCAGGGAGTTTCCCACTGCCCAGGGAAGAGCAGTTTTCCCAGGGCGGCAGGGCTGTTTTATCTCATTCCATCCTCCCATCCAGACTGTTTGCTCAGGTGGACTTTGCTTTGCAGCAGGAGGAACCCAGACCCATGAGATAGGAAGGTGTTGTGTCCCAGCCTGCTGTGAACCTTGGAGCCTTTTTTTTTATTTTGCCAGGGATTGTCCTGGTGCCTCTTCCCCTTTCAATCTCAGTCTCCCTGCAAGCTCCTCAAATGCCCCTTTTCCTCTCTGAGGTGCCAGCAGAAGCCATGGTGATTTTGGAAGTGGTGGCATGTTTCAAATACTCCAGCACGTGTGCAGGGAAGCAGCCCTGTGACTCCTATTAGAGAAAATATTAAATATTTGCAAACCATGGCACAAGAGGGAAGTTAGGAAGGGCTCTGAAGGCTGAGATTGCAAACTTGTACATTCCCAGGCGAGAGAAATCCAAACTTACTACAGATTCTCTAGGCAGGTCCTTTGGGAACCTGGGATGTGACCTCTGCTGAGCTGGTGATTTTTTTTCAGCATTTTGCACTTTAGCTCTTCCTGAGAGCTCAGAGTTCACCCACAAACCTGACAGAGTGTGAGTTTCATCTCCTCTCCCTCCCATCCTTATTAGAGCTGAGTTTCTTCTGGGTTGGGGCTCCCTGGATGTGTTTTGAGTCCATAGGTTAAATCCTGAGCTCCTCAGCCCCTGCTGGAAGTGATGGTCCCTGGAGGACTTTGCAGGCTTGCAGAAATGCATTCCTAATCCTCAGTTTTAGGGCAGCTGGGGCCTGACTCTCTCTGCTCCATGGATTTGCTGGAAAATAGCTGGGAAAAGCCAGGGAAACATAAAGGAGCCGGGAGCTAGCTGGCTTTGTGGTGAGGTGAGTAATGTGTGAGCAGGCAGCAGCCTGGCCAGGCTTCCCCCTCTGACCTGCTCCAGCTGCTCCCAGACAGTTCCCTGCTCTGCCCCGCTGCTCCTCTCCCCAAAATTACACAACTTCTCCCTGCACTGAAGGTCGTGGGGTTCTGAGCGTTCCCAGAAGCAGCTGGGGTTGTTGATCTGCTGCCCTTGAGCCTGATGATGTGGCCAGGATGCTGGGGTTTTTCCACAAATGATTTTTCCATTCCTCTGGCTTAAACTGCAGGGGGTTTGTCCAAAGTCAGGGGTTTATTTACTATTTTTTATTTTTTTTTCCTCTGCTGGCAATTTGTGGTTGCCAGATCAGGGGCTGGAGAAGAAAGGAGTTAAATGAGATCATTGTTCATTGCTTTGCTCTGACACTGGTGGGACTTGAGCAGTGCCTGGGGCTTCTGCAGGGCTGGGATTTTCATTGCTCTGCCCTCCAGAGCTGGACCTGGAGGAGCTGTGTCCTCAGAGCACACCAGGTTATTTTCTCTTTGGTACAGCACAAACTGGTCAGTGCGAGTTCAAACTGGGACTCGATGTTTTCTGGGCAGAGCAGGGGTGACCCTTTCTTTTCTTGCACTTTGAAAGAAGGGAATGAAAACGCTTCTTTTTCAGTGGTCAGGCATAAAACATATTGCAAAAATAAAAAAAAAAAAAGAGGGGGCTCAGCAAGCCTGAGTGTTGTGTCTGGTTGGAATGGAGTGATGTTGCCAGTTGTTAAACAAGGCCTGAGAACAAAGTGGGTGGGTTTATTTCGAGGTCAGCACAAAGATACAGAGAAGTTTCTCTTCCCTTTTGATTGCTGGAAAAGTTGGGATTAGAAATGCAAGGGAGGAAGTACGGGTAGTGTTTTAACCCTTGCACTGCCAGTCCTTTGTGTTAACAAAGCTGTTGTGTGGTGTTTTGGGGTGGTGGTGTCAGAATTTCCTCATGCCAGGGGGCCACGTGTTAGGTGACAAATCACCAGGTGACGCAGGAAAGCATCTGACCACAGATTTTATCTGTGTGATTTGGAAAATAGATTCTTCTCTGAACAGAAAGCAAAAGTAAGAAATGAGGCACATTCAGGAGTCTTTGAGAGGGATCATTAAAACACCCTGGTGTTTGTTACTCTGTAGAGTCTTATTTATTGCTCAGAAAATGTGCTTTTTATTCCCCCTCTCTCCAGCACATCCTTGATTCACCTTTATAGATACATGAAGAGGCAGCACACTCAAATTCTTCATTCCAGCCATTTCCAGAGGCAGGGGTTAAAAACCACAATCCCCACGCATTCAAGGTAGCTCAGCTGGCCTGGCCCTAGTGTGGATGCAACACCAAGTTCCCTGTGCTGTGCAAACCCATGGAATTCTGTCCAGCTGTGCTCGTTCCCTGGGGCAGAGGCTGCTGACAGTGTGCAGAATTGGGCCCCGCAGTGCTGGTGTCACCCCCTGTCCCCAGCAGCACATTCTCCTTTGCCTGTTCCACTGCAAAGACAAAACTGGGTCCCCACAGCAGCCCTGATGTCCTCAGGGGAGAGAAATCTGGCAGGAAAGCTGAATGGGCTGCAGGGAGGAAGGCACTGAAATGATTTATTTCCCTGGGAACTGGTTTGCTCCGCTCGACGTGGAATCGTTGCTGGGCTGGGAGCTGGACCACACAGGCTTGTAAATCCCTGCTGGAATAAACCCCAGGCAGGGGGGTTGAGCTGCTCTCACCCTGCAGATGTCAGCCTCTGGCTGAGGACAGGGTGAGGAGGGAAAAAGCTGGATGATCTCCCTGCTCCTCCTTGGAAAAGTGCTTTTGGTAGGAACAGGCAACCGTGGGATTTTGGGAGCTGGGAGCACAGATTTCCGTGCTGCCTTGAGGAGCTGCTGTGGCCTTGCTGCAGGGCTGGTTGTTCCCTGGAGTGTTTGTCACCCAAACCCAAAGCCCAGCTGTCACTGCACCCACTCAGGGCTGAGGATTCCCCACGCCCCTGCCCTGAGTTCATCCAGAGAGTGCCTGCTCTGCTCTTCCCTGCCCTTCCCTTCCCTGCTCTGCTCTTCCCTGCCCTGCCCTTCCCTTCCCTTCCCTTCCCTTCCCTTCCCTTCCCTTCCCTTCCCTTCCCTTCCCTTCCCTGCCCTTCCCTTCCCTTCCCTGCCCTTCCCTTCCCTGCCCTTCCCTTCCCTGCTCTTCCCTGCCCTGCCCTTCCCTGCCCTGCCCTTCCCTGCCCTGCTCTTCCCTGCCCTGCCCTTCCCTTCCCTGCCCTGCCCTTCCCTGCCCTTCCCTGCCCTGCCCTTCCCTGCCCTGCCCTTCCCTGCCCTGCCCTTCCCTGCCCTTCCCTGCCCTGCCCTGCCCTGCTCTTCCCTGCCCTGCCCTTCCCTGCCCTGCCCTTCCCTGCCCTGCTCTGCCCTGCCCTGCCCTGCCCTGCCCTTCCCTTCCCTGCCCTGCCCTTCCATGCCCTTCCCTGCCCTGCTCTTCCCTGCCCTTCCCTTCCCTGCCCTTCCCTGCCCTTCCCTGCCCTTCCCTGTCCTGCCCTTCCCTGCCCTGCCCTGCCCTGCTCTGCCCTGCCCTGCTCTTCCCTTCCCTTCCCTTCCCTTCCCTTCCCTTCCCTTCCCTTCCCTTCCCTTCCCTTCCCTTCCCTTCCCTTCCCTTCCCTTCCCTTCCCTGCCCTGCCCTGCCCTGCCCTGCCATTCCCTGCCCTGCTCTGCTCTGCCCTGCTCTGCCATTCCCTGCCCTGCTCTGCTCTGCCCTGCTCTGCTGGGACTTGTTTCCTCCTGGGAAGTTCTGTAGGAACCCAGAGTGAGAGGTGCTGTTTGCTGCCTTGGCTGGGTACCCACCTTGGCTCTGGTTCACTGCTCTTCCTGCCGGGAAAGAGGTGAGGAGGCTGGGCAGGGGAAGGTGCTCTGTGAGGACGAAAAGCTTTGGTGGCTCTATTCCCTCTGGAAAGTTTTCTAAGCAGTGTGGTGTGGTCTTGTTCCACCTGGGGCTGCAGGGAGAGCTGGGTCAAAGCCAAGCAAGGATTTGGGACAGAGCAGGGAAGAGACTCAGGGCAGAGTGGTCACTTTGGCTTTGCTCAGATCCAGGTAAAGGTGGGATTTCTTCCCTCAGAACAACTCGTGCTACAGGAGCCAGATCCTTGAAAAAACAGTTTTTAAAAAGCTGTTTCAATGCTGGCAACCCAGCCCACCCCTGCCTGTCCCAGTGCATCTCCCTTGGTGTCAACAAATGCTCTGGAAATCTCTGGCACCTGGAGTTTGGGCAGAGGGAGTTGTGAATTCCTCGTTTGCATCAGCCCTGAGGAGGAAAGAGCCAGGCTGGCTGAAGGCTAATTCTTAAATGGATGGATCAGGAGGATTAATCAGCTGCTCAGCACGTTCTCATTTTACAAAAATTGCCTCCAACCTGGGAAGTGCTGCACTGTTTTTAATCTCCTGCCTGTGGAGGTTTTCGGCCTGAATGCAAAACGTGGCTATCCCTGCTTGCTTTTCCCAGACTGTTCAAAGGGAATTAGAATTAAATCCACAGCTGAGAAATATGCCAGAGTCAGCTCCTGGTTTAAGTCTGCTCATCCATGGGCCCTGCATGCTGTGGGAGCTCCCAGCTGGAAGCTGGAAGGCAGCTGGGACTAAATGTGGATGGGGAATGTGGATTGTTCCAGTGGTGCCAGTGCCTCAGTGGGACATCTCCCCATTAAATCTCTCGGAAAAAGTAATGATTCCATAGCAATTTCACTAGAATTTTTGGAATTTCTTTCTTCTCAAGCTTCGTTGTGCAGTCAATTGCACCAGCAAGATGATTTCTCCCATCCTGGGGTGGAAATGCCATTCTTGCAGCTGTCCAGATATGCACTGAATGACATTCCTGTTTCTCTTCTGGGCATGGAAGAGAAGGTAGGAAATAAATAGTGAGCTCCTTGAGCAGGAAAGCTCAGCTGGAAAAGAGAAATGCTCCCTTCTGGGGCAGAGAGAGGCTGGGAGAGGCCAGGGCAGTGAGCCATCCAGCAGGAACAGCTCAGGGGGAGAGGGGTTTGAGCAGCTGGCACAGCTCTGCCTGCTGCTCTCCAGCCCCAGCATCTGCCCAGCTCTCTGTGGAGGGATTTGGCTGCAGGAGGTGCCAAAGGCAGGGATTGCTCCCCCTGTTCCAGTCCTGCTTAGCCCTCGGAGTGGGATGGGCTGGCACCAGGAGATGGCAGATTCCCACAGAGGGCACCAGTGCCTCTGAAGCCAGAGCCAGGGATTGATCCCTGTGAAGAAATCAGGGTTTGGTGCCAGAGCAGGACACAGGGAGGCTTTGCTGTTCACCAGGGAGTTCTGTGACTCTACATGAAGTAGCTGTGACTGATTTCCAAGCTGGTTCTGGAAGGGACTGCAATCCATGTCACGTCATATAAAATGACAAAATTAGTGACCTGGACAGAAAAGGAAGTCATCTGCAGCTGATCATAACAGCTCCTTCTGCCTTTAACAATTTCATTTTCACTTTTGTTCCACACGTTCAGGGATGAGTAACTTTTTCTCCAGGATGCCACTTGTCAAGAAGCAAGTGAGGGAAGGCAGCAGAGGAAATTTGGGGCTGCTTACTCAGTAAGGCATGAAGATAATGGCTATGTGATATTTGCTCAGCTAAACCAAATGAGCTTGGAGCTTTGGTTCCCTTCTTGGGAAAGCACAGAAACCCTCAGCTCTTGGATGTGGGATGTGACCTTGGCAGCAATTTGTCCTTACCACAGTGGGATTGTGAAACCCCTTCAATTCTCCACAGATACCAGGGATTCTGCTGCGGGCTTTGGGGTGGGATTGGAGCTGGGATCACACCCCTGTGCTCGGGTAGCACAAGTATGAGACCTTTGGCTTTGTTTTTGGTCTGGAGCCTTTCTCTTTGACCCCGACCTCTCAGTTCACCTCACTGATGCCAAAGATTGCAGCTCTCACTCTTGTTATTTCTCTCTCTCTGTCAGGAGGTGAAGATTTTCCGTGCCTTAATCCTCGGGGAGCTGGAGAGGGGTCAGAGCCAGTTCCAGGCCCTCTGCTTTGTGACCCGGCTGCACCGCAACGAGATCATCCCCAGCGAGTCCATGGCAAAGCTGCGGCAGGTATGGGGCTCCATCCTCCCATCCGGCCAGGAATTCCCAGAGTTATCCTTCCCAGGCACCTGCCTGGCTGCTCAGATCTTCGACCCACCTCTGACCACCCCTTCTGCTTGGGGCATTTGGTATTAAACAGAGTTCATCAGTTCCTGATCCTGTTCTAGTAAAGCACTTGAGATTTAGTGGAGCCTTGTTTGTGTCGTGATTTAGTTCAGCCTAATTTGTGTCAGGGGTGGGTGAGTGGCTGTGAAAATCTCTGTACAATGAAGCCAGTACTGATCTGGGACCATTTTTCAGGGCAAAACATGGAGAAACCACCACAGGCAATGGTAAAACCACCACAGGCAATGGTAAAACCTCGTGGTTTCAGTATCAATGGGTTATTTTAAAATGCCTCTCCCCCAGGTAGGATGCAGGTGCCCATCTGTTCTCACACCTGATGTTGGCACCCCATCACAATGTGCTGTAAGGAATAAGATGCACCCAGCATTGAAGTTCTGATGATTTCCTCTGCAGAAAAACCCCCGGACAGTGAGGCAGGCGGAGGAGGTGCGAGGTTTGGAGCATCTCAGCATGGATGTGGCTGTGAACTTCAGCAAGGCAGCCCAGCTGAGCTCTCACATCCACAACGTCTGTGCAGAGGCCAAGGAGGCCATTTACACCCGGGAGGAAGATGTCAAGTTCTGGCTGGAGAAAGGTGAGTTCCCCTGGGTTTCACTGGAGCTGCTCCTGTCGGTGGGCTGCCATGGTGCCGTGTTGGCTGCTGACAGGTTTTTGGGGATCAGCACCCGCTGTTTTGGCTCTGAGGCACGTGTGTCACCCTGTGTCAGCCTGTGTGTTAGCTGATCTCACTCCTCCTGCTGGCACTCCCCGAGTGAACCTAATTTGGGATTTTAAAAGTAACCTTTCACCTGTTCCACCACCCAGAGGAAAGATGCTGGTTTTGTGTCTTTTGGCTTACTCTCTCTGGGGTCTTTTGTTCTCCTGTGGTTCCTGTTCAGATTTAAATCCTTGCAAACCCCCTGTCCAAACTCCTCCGCAGCCTGGGGAACTGTGCAAAGAGACCACTGCTGCTGTTGGTGGCTGTTTCCTTCGGCTTTATCTCATGGCAGCAACCTTAGGGATATCTGAGGTGCTGCAGCACGGTTTGGAGTGCTGGACCTCGCTTTCCTTGGGGTCTTTTGTATCTGCAATGGTTCCCATTCAGATTTAAATCCCAGCAACTCCTGGAAACCTCCTCCTCAGCCTGGAGACTGTGTGGGGATGGCTCTGGTGGCTCTTTTCTTTGTCTTCCCTCCACCCTGAGCTCTGTTTGTGCCACAGAGCTCAAACCTCGCTTTCCTTGGGGTTTTCTTTTTATTTCTCCAGTGGTTCCCATTCAGATTTAAATCCCAACAACTCCTGGAAACATTGCCCAACCTCCTCCTCACCCCGGGGGCTGTATGGGCACGGCTTCGTTGCCTCTCCCCTCGGTGCTGAGCTGTGTGTGTGCTTGCTCCCAGGCGTGGACGGCTCCATGTTCGAGGTGCTGCCGCAGGGCTCGGACCTGCCGGAGCTGCAGCGCTGCCGGCGCTGCCCGGACCGATGGAAGCCCTGCATCTGCAGCTACTCGCTGAGCATCGAGTGGTACCCCTGCATGCTCAAGTACTGCAAGAGCCGCGACGCCGGGGGCAAGGTGTCCTCCTACAAGTGCGGCATCCGCAGCTGCCAGAAGGGCTACACCTTCGATTACTACGTGCCTCAAAAGCAGCTCTGCCTCTGGGATGAGGAAACTTAGAGCCAAGCCAGACTTCTCGGGGGCGGCTCTGCCCCAGCAAGGGAGCTGGCTGCTCCGAAGAAGGAATGCTGTTCACAGTGGTGCCTTGTGCTCTGTGTGTGTGCCTTTCCTTGCGGCCTCCTGTGCCTCCCTCCCCACCTGACGCTGCCTGGTGCTGTGACAGGCGGGCTCAGCTGGCTGGGTGGTGTTGCTCTGGCTCCCTGGAGCAGGAGATGCAGGTTTTGGGGTGAAGCACAGGGAAAGGGGTGTGCTGCCCTGCTCTGGAGCTCAAAGGGGCGCTTCCCAGCCTCCAGCTGAGCGGGCAGGGCAAGGATCTTGCTGACCTGGGTTGCCAAACATCTCTGCCGCTGAAGAACCCCCTTTGCTGCCTTCAGCACCTCCTGGTGACACAGCCACAGGGAAACAGCTGATTTCTGGGACCACAGCCCCTGAACAAGCAAGGTTTGAAGCCCACCCAAAGCAAGAGCCTGCCTGTAGCTTTTCCCAGTGCCTGACTGGCTGTTATATCCCCCTGTGGATGGAAGATGCACCGGGGGCATATAGCCCAGCATCTTGGGCCCCTAAAGGGCTGGTAATTTGGGCTTGAATTAATCCCTACATAGACTAGTGAAGGCCCAGCTTTTTGTGTTGGTCTTGTGACTGTTCCACTAAGAAATAAACATCTGGAAACTCATTATTACCATCATAACCCTGTGGCTGCAAGGGGAGAGGAGGATCCCAGGTGGGTTTTGAAGAAGACAGGATTCTACATCCACGTCCAGTTTTATGTCCTGCTCTGCCAGCTATTCACAAGAAGCTCTTAAATAACTGTACTGCTTTGCTGTGCCTTGGTTTCCCCCATATGTTAAACAAGGATGACACTGAAGTTGTCCTTGGGCCTGGAATATTCCTGGAGGGATCAGACAAAAAGCACTGGAAGTGCTGCTTGGTTCTGTGTCCTCTTCCACTCAAATTAGGAGAAGCACAGAGGGGAGAGAAGCTCTTGGGGTCTTTAGGAACTCCTGTGCCTCCTGGTGAAAAGCCTTCACGACGTGCCTTTTTGCCTAAAATACAGGAATTTTTGCAAAAAGAAGAAAGAAAAAATTTGGTCACAATTATTTTTGTATCGATCACTTAAGGGGGTGGGGGGAGAAGGGAAAGGTATTTTAATATTGGGACATGAAGTAAAACACACTTGAAATGATTTTAAAGCAAAAATATTTATCATTTGTAAGGTAAAATAAACTGATTTTTAAAAGCATCCTTGGCCTAAAAGTTTCTATGTGCATGATACTCTGTGTGTGAATTCAGATTTGTTCCTTTGTGGTTAAGTCTCAAACCTGCACCTGGTGAAGAGCCATGGACTGGGGAAGAACATGCAGGAATTTTTGACTCAGCAAGGTGCTGCTGCACCTCGAACACCCCATCCTTTCAGATGACAGGACAAGCTTGGCTCATCCCAAGCTGTGGGAGCTTTGAGCTTGAGCTCTGCTGGATAAACCCATGAGGAC
This sequence comes from Cinclus cinclus, assembly GCF_963662255.1. NCBI lineage: Eukaryota > Metazoa > Chordata > Aves > Passeriformes > Cinclidae > Cinclus > Cinclus cinclus. Next base: position 5,122,922 of record NC_085070.1, on the reverse strand, counting down.
AAGCAGCTCTTGGGGGCTGCTCAGCGGTCCCGTGAGGCTTCTCTGGCTGCGGTGAGCATTCCCGGTGAACTCCTCTGCAGCTCCAGCTGATGGGGGAGGCACTTTCAGAGCTGCCGGTGGCTGCTGGAGGGAGAAATGTGGAGCTCTGATTCCCTCTAGTGTGGGGAATGCAGGCATGGGGCGAACACTTCAGCATTTCTCCGCTTCTCCCACCAACAATTCACCCTTTTCCGGGGATGGGGGAGCAGGGATTTGTTCTCTGCTGTCTCGGCTCCTGCTGCAGCGGGACACCGCGGGGTTGTGTGCCTGTTCTTGGGGTTAAAGCCAGCTCTGGGGCAGGTGGGCTGTGAGCAGGGTGGGGTTGGATTCCAGGGATCGCAGCCCATTCCCCTGCACGGGGATGTTGGGACGGACACGGGCTCGCTCTGGGAGCGTCGGGGCACATCCCAGCGAGCCTCCGTGGCCTTTATTTCCACATTCCGAGGCTCCGGAGTGGCCGGCAGCCGGTGCAGTTCCCTCGCCTCCAGCAGTGGGTGCTGGCGGAGCGCGGCTGTGCCCGGCCGGCTTCGGGATGTCGGGATGTCGGGATGTCGGGATGTCGGGATGTCGGGATGTCGGGATGTTCGTGGTCCAGCCGGTCCCTGCAGGATCGCTGGGTGTCCCCAGCCCTGCCGGAAGAGCACGGTGGAGATTTTTGTAGCGTTTTGTGCTTCCAAGGCCCGTCCCAAGGCCGTCCCCCATAAATCGGGTGCTACCTGCAGAGTTTATCTCCCTCCAAGAGGGGAACGAACTTCGGCAGCAGGAGAGGAAGAACACGGTGCCGGCAGCGAGGGAGGAGAGGGGATAGGTCATTGATGACCACAGGGAAAACAAAAACAAAAACAACAACAACAACAACAAAGAAAATAAATAAAAAAACCCACTGCTTTTGGTGGTGTCTGGGAGAGATTTTAGCAGCGATCAGAGTAAAACCAACCCTGCTTTTCCTGATACTCTCATTTCTACAGCAGAAAGTGGTGATGCTGTGGTCCATCCCGTTTTTCATGAGGAGAGTGCGTTTTCTCCTGCACATCACCAAAGCTCAGGGCACCCAAGGGGATGGGCTTGGCTACTCCAGCTATCTGGGGAGAAAACCACCTAAATATTAATGTTTTTCCCCCGCTGTTTCATTGAGCACAAAATAACAGCCAGAAAAAAGTAATTCCCAGCTGTGTCTGGGGCCAGGAGAGGGCACTGGTGCCCTGCCCGTGGCTGGGACAGCATCCCTGCCCGCAGGATGCCCGGGATCCCTGTCCGGCTCGAGATGCCACCCGGCAGAGCCGCCCTCCTGGTCGGCTCCGGAGAACGGGAAAAGCGCCAGGGAGAGCAGAGAGAGAAGAGAAGAGAAACTCCCGGTTGGTGAATAAAAGGTTTTCTGATGTGGGGGAAGGAGAGCTCCCGTGGTCGCCAACCTTCCGAGCTGGCTGGGAGCCACCAGCAAATTCCTGTTTGACGCAGTGAAGGCACCCGATCACGTCAGTCTTCAGGATGGGGAAAACCCAGAGAAAAACACTCGAAAAGAGGGCGGCAGCTGCCCAGGAACGCCGCAGGGCTCAGGGCTGCGCGGAGAGCCCAGCCCTTCCAGGAGCTCCGTGCCAAGCGCCCCGTGTCGGGGCCACCTCTCTGGAATGTCCCCTGCCCTGGAAATAAATGTCAGTGTGACCCGGGAACCCCCAGCTTCCCTCCACCTTTTCCTTGCTAGAGTTTGGCTGAGCTCCTCCGCCCTCTCCTGCCATGCCCCGGGGATGCCCTCCCTGACCATGGGCAGCTCCAGCCCCGTCGCTCCGGACTGGGCTGGAGGTGAGGCTGGAGATCCTGCCCGCCCACCCATCCCCTCGGAGAAACCTGTCTTTCCAGGGAGGGAGAGCGGCATGTGGGAAAGCCGAGAGCCCTGGAACGTGAATTACCCAGGGAGAGATGGAGGTGCGATAGCTTTGTACCTGGCAGCTACTAATTGAGCGTTAACGCTTTCGGCAGGGCTTGGAGCAGCGCTGGAGCTCGGGCCTGTCACACGGGTGTCCCCAGGGCTGCTGGGGTCACCAGGGTGGCACAAGGCAGGCACAGGGAGCACCCGCCTCTGGCTCTGTTGGGGTGGCTCGGTCCCTGTCACAGCACGGAGCGTGGGCTGAGGCTCTGGCCTCTGGCTGCTTTCTGCAGAACAAGCCAACGTTAGGGGATTTTTTTTCCTTTGCCTGGCTTCCCTGGAAGTTGGTACATACTGCAGGTTGAAACAGCAGGGATGAGGTGGAGGAGGCTGGCTGCCACTTGTCCCCTGTCCTTAGGGGACCAGGATGGAGCACATGTCGGGCAGGGTCTCCATGTGCCAGCCCTAACCCTGCTCTTTATCGCCAGCCAAGACAAGTTTGTTTGATGCTTTTACCTTTCCCTTTCGTGCTGTTTCACTCAGCACCGAGGTTGAGCCCAGCTCAGGGGACACAGCCCCAATGCCACGGGCTGCTCCCGTGGCTGGCCAGGATCACCAGAGTGACCCCAAAGCGCTGTTCCTTGGCTCCAACACCTCCCCTCGGGGTGCTGCCCACCCGGAGGTGCTCAGGGCCGAGAAGGGGGGACAGCAGAGCTTTGGGCAGGTGCTGCGGGTGCCGCCCGAGCCGGCCGAGGGCGGGCGGAGCTCAGCACCTTCCTTCCTGCCCTCCTTCCCACCCCACCCCGCAGCCTGGCAGCGCTGCAGGGACTCATCCATTCCCGAGTTACTAATATGCAAATGGCAGCGTTTGCATGGGCCTGACGCCAAGCTGCTGGGTGTCAGGGCACCCGAGGGAGCCGGAGGTGGGGCGAGGCGTGGCACCCCGCCGCATGCTCACCTGGCCCTGCATGGCAACAGGCAATGGAGCTCTAGGTCCCTTCGGCAGCGGACCCACGCCCGGTTCGAGAGGCAGCGGGTGGCAGAGGAGGGAGGGCAAACTGGCAGCCCCTGGCAACCTGGGGCTGACGGCAGGAGGCTGGGCACACCGCGGATTTCCCCCCGCCGGCAGGATGGTGAACCTGGAGTCCGTGCACGCAGGTAAAGGGCACGGAGCGCACCGCGGAGCCGGGGCCGTGGGCTCGGGCAGGAAATGGGCTTGCTCTGATTGCCGTGACCTTTCCTCGCTCTTTTCCCTCCTCTTTTCTCCCGCTGGGGAGCCTGGGGATGTGCCCGCATTGCTGGCGGGGGATGGATGCTGCCCTGATCTGTTTAGGGGGCTGCCAAGCCATGCCCACAATGTGGGAGCAGCGCTGCCGCTGCCAACCCCGGCGGGGGTCAGGGAGCAGCGCAGAGGGCTCTTGGGTGCCTGGAAAATGAGTATTTGGTGCCTGTCACAGAGATAAAGCTGGGAGGAGGGAGAAGGGATAAATCCACGGAGGGATGCGGCAAGGTGGAGGGAAGTGTGTGAGAGAGAGACGGGACACGGGCTGAAAGGAGAGAAGTTCATGACAAAGAGGGAAAAAGGAGGGAGAAGTGAATGAGGAGGGAGCTGAGGGAGGCTGCGTTGAGTGAGGAATGAATGAACAGCGATACTCAGGAACTCCTTCGGGGCTCTGACCCAGAGGCGCAGCTCAGGCGCTCTCACATCCCCCCCGAGCCATCAGTCCCTGCCGAGACCCCTGGAGCTGTGCTGAGCCCCGGCTCTCCCTGCCCAGCCCAGTCCCAGGGGCAGCACCACATCCCTGGGCACTCGGAGCTGAGGGAGGTGCTGGAGCTGGAGCAGCGTGGTAGCACACGGGACACCCTGTCCTGGCAGGGGCAGGCAGTGGGGTTTTGGGATACAGGAGCCACGTGCCCCCTTAGTGACTTTTGGTCACTTTGTGAGGCACAAAACGCTCTGCTGGAGGGGAGGATGCATCCATCAGTCCGTGCCGGGCTCACTCCCTGGGATACTCCTGTGGGACACCTAGGGGGCTGTGCCCAGGGCTGGTAGCCCCTCCACAAGCCCTGCCTGCCCGTGGGCTCGCAGACAGGCCTGCAGGGCAAGCTGCAGCAATGCCGCCACCTCCCCCGGTGTCAGCGGCGTGGCAGAGGTGGCCAAAGACTTTGTTCCACAGCTGTATCCCAACCTCTCCACGGCTCTGGGATGCCTCTGTGGCCAGCCTGGGTGGGCTGGGGAGCCACGAGGAGAGGCTGCCACGGAGGGAGGCTCGTGGTCTTGGCTCGGGGTGTGAGCCCAACTGGTCGGAGCGCCTGCTCTGGGTGTGCTTGTGTTGGTGTCTCTTGGGGACGGGTCCCCCGCAGGCTCCAATCCACCCATCCACCCATCCACCGGGCTTGTGGGCGACTCTTTCTTCATGAGAAGATTCCCCAGATCGATACTGTGCCCTCTGTCAGAGCCAGTGGCATCGCTCCCAGGTTGGATTTGGAGCTGTGGGTGCGTGCGGTGCTTCCACTCCCCCAAATCGTCCCCCGGGAAGGCCGGAGCTTTAAGGACTCTTTTTGCAGGGAAAGGAGCCCAGCGCAGGTGGGAGAGGGTTTTTTCAGCCCTGTACAAAAGCAGTTCAGTTTTGGGGTCCCTGGGCAGCTTTGAGACCCCTCTGTAACAAGCTTCTTGCAGAGTTGTGCTCAGCTTTAACCCCAATTTTTATCTTGGAGGTCTTTTCCAACTTTAATGATTTTAGGAGAACATGCAGCTCCCGGGGGGCTGCCCAGGCTCCACACACCCTGCTCTCTGCTGAGACACTTCCCTGGTGGCTGCCACCACCCCCTCCCCAGGCATTTTGGATATTTCACCTCCCTGCAGCCTCCAGAGGGGCTCAGGCACCCAAAGCCCAGAAATCTCGGGGTGATGCTCCCAGGCGAGCCGAGCTCCCCCTCCTCCACGATGGGATTCCACTTTGAAAACCATCAGGCTGGTTCACCCTTCGCCCATGCCCCAACAGCTACGGGGAATGAGGGCTTGGGAAAGGCTTGATTTGCTGACACTGTTTGTTTCTGCAAAAATAGAGATGCAGATATATCCCCGGAGAAGTGTCTGCACTGGCAGAGCTCCTTTGGTCTGGCTGAACCACCCAGCCTGCCCCTACCCCAGCTCTGCTTGGGAGCTGGGGCAGAGCAGCACATTTTTAATATGGCCCAGGCCACAGTGGCGGCTCCTAATAGGGCTGTGGTTAAGAGTTAGGCAGTCCTAAGCTGGGTTATTTTTCCCAGAGAGGTTTTTTTGTGTTTGTTTTCCAAGCCTGATTATCCTGTGTGTATTGCTAAGCTGGTGAAGCTGTGTGGAAGGAGCTGAACTGCCAGCCTGCCCTGCCTGAAGGTGTTTGTTAGGATGGAGCAGGGTCAAAGATGGTTGTAGTGGAAGGGTCTTGAGTGTCCATGAAAAGGTGTTGGCTGCAATTAGATAAGAAAGAATTGCTCTGTGTGTCTCTGCTCCTTGTTCCCAAGGATCCCTTGCAGGGTGCTGGTGCTGCACTGTTGTCCATAGGGATACAAAATCTATCCTAAACCAGACTTTTCCTTTTTTTCCTGCTTATTTTTCCTTTTTTTTTTTTTTTTTTTTTGCCTAGAAGATACTCAAACTGTAATAATGCGTGCACATTTATAGGGGGGATTTGAATGTCGCTGAAAATAAAATTCCTGTGCATGGGAATCCCAGGGCATCTTCTTATCTCCCGACTGCAGGAGGAGGGGATTTACCTGGTGGATAACATGTGATATGCAATCAAGTTGCAGCAGCAATTCCTCCTTCCCTCCCCACCCAGCCCAGTTTTTAATGGCAGAGGGTTGTGGGGGTCACTCCTGCAGGAGGGACAGAGCTTTTCATGCTCTGCTTCTGTGTCTGTCCTTCCTCAGCTCTGTCTGAACTGGTCCACCTCTCTCTCTCTCTCTGGGGAATTCAATATTTTCTTTCCTTAATTTTATTTTTTTTTAACAAGCTTTCAAGCTTTCTCACCAAAGGAAGCACCAAACTTCTGCAGCTTTTAGATTTTTTTCCTTCCTCTATTTTATGAGAACTTGATTTCTTTTTTTTTTTTAATACATTTTGGCAGCCAGTAAAACTTTGTGCTTTGTAGATTGCTTAAGTTAGGGTCCCTTGGCAGTGGTACAAGACAAGAAGATGTTTATAGCTGATGGTAATTACTCTTCCTGCAGTAGAAATGCTTAGAAGCCCCACTAAATGTTCATGTCTTAATTGCACAGGGTTTATTTGAAGGGGAAAAAAAAAACCACAACTCTTTTTCTCCCTCCTTTCTCCCTCTCACTCCTTAATATAATTTAAGGAGAGGAAGTTTCTAAAGTATGTGAAAGTTTCTGCACTCTGTTATAAAATCCTGATTTTTTTTTTTTTTTCTTCTACCTTTATTCATTTGCTGGAGAAAGTTTCAGACTTTCAACTTGATCAAAGCTGTGAAATCTTGGCCAAAAAAGCAGATTATCTTCTGTTTGCACACGAGGAGAACTTTGAATATGGGAAAAGAAAACCTGCACACGCACAAAGCCCTGCCTGTTTTGGTGGGAGCAAAAGAGGGAAATGGGGATAAAAATCCAACGGGGCTGCTCTCATCTGTTTGGGAATAACAAAAGGTGGATATGGGGAAGAGGAAAAGGTTTGCATGATGCTTTTAGGTGGCTTCCACCTGCCTTCCCTACCCTGGCAAAACCACAGCAAACACTGGCCCAGCTTCCCCGCTGTTGTTATTCCCAGATGCAAATGGGAAGAGTCTGTGGCCGGGATTGGCTGCAGGAAGAACATGCAAATAACTCAAATAATAAAAAAAATTATCTCATTTTTTACCTTTTTTTTTTTTTTTTTTTTTTTTTTTTTGGCCCCCACAGCTAGTGTGGAAACAGTTAAAATTCCCATGGAAAGGGTGGAAAAGCTGAGGGGGTGTCCATATGGATTTGAATAGATATCCCCACTTCTCCAATCTCTGTGTCCTTGGCCTTTTTTAAGGAGGGGATGAGCAGCCCGGTGTGAAGTTGACCATTCCCACTTTTTCTTGCAGCTGTCCCCGAAGGAGAAAGTGGCCCCGGGTGTGGTGGCAGTCATCACTTCAAGGGTAAATAACAAATTTCTTGGCGTGGGTGAGGATGGGGTTGGGAATATGCAGGAGCTGGAGGGGTTGGGGACAACACTCTGGGACAAGGAAGATCTTGGGTGGCTTTGGAGGGTTGTGAACACCTGTATGTGACGGAAAAGAGGATAAATAAAGTGCAGATAGAGGCAGTGGGGAAAACAATTTGAGTTAGAGCCATCTTGAAGGACAGGGAAAGGATCTGGGAGAAAGCTGGAGGGATCCCCACCTCTGCAGGTGTGGGAGGATGGTGTCACAGCCAGACCACCACAGCAGGTTTGGGAAGCCTGACCAGGGCTGGGGAGCTCCCAGTGCTGAATCCACCCCTTTATCCTGTGGCTGAGGAGGGATGAGAAGGGTGAAAACCCCACAGCAAACTGGGGAGGGGGCACAGGAGTGAGGGGGGCTGCAAGGAGCAACAGGAGGGAAAGTGCATCCTCAGAGCTGATGAATATTCTAGTGCCTGGATGTTGAGGAATCAGAAATTTGAAAGTCTGATGGTTTATTATAATTACACACATTCATTTGTGCTGTTTAGTGGAAGCCACATGTGCCTGTTGCCTGGGACTGTGACCTGTTATTAAAATCAGTTGTGCCTCCTTTTCCAGAGATCAAGATGAGCGGGGATGCTGCAGATTCCACAGACACCCGGCACGAACCTGACCAGGTGGAGCCAGGTAAGGATGGTCTGGGGTGGCAGGGGCAGGAGAGCGAGGAGAAAAAAAGAAAAGGGAAAAAAAAAAAAAAAAAAAGGGGAATGTGGGCGCTGGAAGTTTCTCCCCGTGCTTTTTCTCGGCTCTTGCAGCCTGGGAGTTGATCAGGAATGTGCTCTGGGCTAGGATTGCGCTGGTATCTTGATCAGCGATGCAAGATCCCTTGTGTGTGACAGCAGCGAATCCCTGAGTGCCTCCCTGATGTCCTCAGCGGGTTTGACACAGAAATTCGCTCACGCCTCTGCCACAGCAGTAATGGCTTTGGAGCAGTCCTGGAGCTCAGCTCTGTACCACAGGGGCTGTGCCAGCAGGGAAAACAGCCTTTTTAGGGCTCTGTGCCCATGTAAAAATGGGAGGGACTTTAGGAATAATCAAATCCAGTTCGGGAGTCCCAGCAGAAACGGGCGAAGTGATTTGGTTTCTCACCTCACACCTGATGCTGCTCCAGCTCCTCCACGGAGCCTCGACATTCCTTGGATCTGGCAAGGTGAGGCTCAGGGTGATCCTTCGAGGATGCCAGTGATGGTGTGAGCACTGGGTTCTGCCAGGTTTGCCCATCACGAGGTGGAACGGGCACCCGAAAAATCAGGTTTGTGCTTTCAGGCTGCCTGAAGTGAGATTTGAATATAAGGCCTGAGCCCTGTAATTTCCCAAAGGGCCACGGTCACATCCCTTTTTAGGCAAATGAGCAACAATAAGAAATCATTTTAGCACCCACCAGGTACAGCAAATTAAAAGCTGTGCTATATCTTAGAAATCAACACCTTTCGAAACAAAAACTGGTGAGGAAAATGTAGAAGAATCAAATATTCTCTGAGTAATGAAGAACCCTAAGCTTGGGCCAAGGGGATGTGTAAGAGCAGGTGAAAACTTTGCGTGGAATGATTTTCCTCTTATAAAATTTGAGATAAGTTCGGGAAAAAAACAAGAGATTTTGGGAAGTGTGGGTTTTAAAGGGACTAACCCCACCCCCTGATTTAGAAATCCTCCATGCTTTGGCTGCTAAACTGGGTTATTTGACATAATCTAAAATAGAGATCCAATCTGGTTCTGTTCACATCCATGAACTCTGACTGACTTTGGCCAACTCAGCTCCTGCTCGGGGCTCTCAAATCACCCCAAATTGGGATTTGGGATAAACAAGCAACAAACAAACACATGCCCAACTCCCCAAGCTCCTCCAAAAAAAACCCAGGAGCTGTTACAGGGCCTTAAATTGGGAATTGGAACCCCCTGAAATATTTGGCACTCATTGATGGGTGGCAGGATTAATCAAGATTAAGGAAAATGGGGATTTAATTCGGGTATTGGCTGTTATTAAATGTAGTGGGAGGCTCTGGCTGCTGCTGCTGTTGGAGTCAGAAATGCTAAACCAAAAGCTGGCAGCGCATTTGGTTGGGTAAAATATGGATATTTTTTTTATTTTTTTTCAGTTTAAGCATCCCAGACAGCCATTAGCGTGAGCTGCAGTGCCTCATTTTAGTGGCAATTGAGAAGAGAAAGCAGAGCACTGAAGTCAATTTGTTTGAAAATAACAAAAAAGTATTCGAGGCAGCACTCTCTGGGAGCCTTCAAATCAAGCAGGGAAATCAGGACGAGTAAATCGTCTTCATTTGCAAAGAGTGGCACAAAGAACCTGTTTAAATCGCTTTTTTTGGGTTTTTTGTTTTTTGGTTTTTTTTTGTCTGTTCAGGTTCTTCTGGTAAAGGAGACACTGCAGAGGGTTGGGAGATTCTTGGGGAGCACAATCACAGCCTGTCCTGAGGTTGTCACCCTTGGGGACACCTTGTAGGACCCTGGGGGGTGGCATCACCTCCTCACTCACCTGTCCAAGGTGGAACTCAGCTACTTCACCCAAATATTCCCAGCGTTGTTCCCTCGCTTTTCTCCTTTCTGTTTATAAACAACAAAGCTGTCTTTGTGCTGAGCTTCCCGGGAAGTTTTGGTGCTCCTTTGCACGCATTGTTAGAGGAATATTTACTGCAGCTCCTAATAGCGGCGTGTTTTGGTTACCTGCTTCATGTGGGAAAAGGCTTCGTGTGTTTTCTGATGACTCATTAATTGAATTTCCCATTTCCTACTGAATTAAGGCAATCCGCAGGAAGATCCTCCCCCCCCCCCCCCCCACCAAAGGAGAGGTCTCTTACCAAATTAACAATATTAGACCTAGAAATTCTCCTAGGTGCAGGTATCCAAACGTTTATTGGGTTGTTTTTTGGTTTTTGTTTTTTTTTTTTTTTTTCATCAGCAAAAGGTACAGGTTGGCTCCAAGAACTTGGACGAGGGGGGAAAAAAAAGAAAAGAAAAAAGAAAATAAAAAAAAAAAAGTGGGAATTAAGCACCGAAATGCTTTTGTAAACCAAGCCCTTGATCTAAAACTGATGCCTAAAGATCTGATGGGAAGTGTCAGTAGCAGCAGCATAATCTCATCCTTTCATATCCCCGCCAATTCCAGGCTTAGAAAGGGGGGAAAAGGGTAATTTGGGGCATTGTTTTACTTTGAAAGTGTTTGAAATATTTGTGGGGGTTTTCTTTTTTGAGAAAATTGTTAAAATCGTTCACCTTTCGTAGGAGGTTTGGAGAGCTCAGTGCTTTTTTTTTTTTTTCCTTTCTTTCTTTCTTTCTTTTCATCCACACCAATTTAATAGAAAATGTTTCAGGGCTTTTTTTTTTTTTTTTTTTTAAATATATATATAGTCTCCCGAATACTTGTGGGGTTTTGATCCCAAATTTGCCGATTACAGTGAAATTATGCCATTTTTACAAATTATTATTTAAAAATACATAATTTCTACCGGTTCTCACTGCCCAGCCCTGCGAATACGAATCCTTCCTTTCCTTCAGCTCTGAATTTTTTAAACCATGTGTGTGAGGGGGAGCAGGCACGAGGGTTGGTTTGCCATCCCCATCACCCTGGGGATGCAGGGCAGGCTGATCAGGGATTATCCCTCTGGTTTTTGGGTGCTTTTCCCCTTTCCCTGCGTGGATCCAAGCCTTGGCATCGGGGCTGGGCTCCCATGTGAGCCTCCATGGGGGGTAACGAAGAGCAGCGAGTTTTCTGCTTGGCTCCGAGCTCTTTTCATCTTTTTTAAACTGATGAAAGCCATGCCAGCCAGCTCCGCGCTGATTTTTTTGATGGGAACTGTGGGGGCTTGGCACTGCCGAGTGTCGCCCCTGGTCCTGCGGCCCCGGGGGCAGAGATCTCCCCCTTCTTGTGGTTTATCTAAGCCCTCGGTATCTGATGCAACAGAACGCTGAGGTGGGACTTGCCCCTGTCTGTCTGTTTGTTTGTGTCAGACACTTGTTCCCCGGTTATCTCCTCCATCAAAACAGGTTACACCAAGCAGAGCTACTTCCCTTTGATTTCATCTGTTGAGGCTATGGGGGGGAAGCCAAAGCTTTTTACAAAAAGGGCGATAGGGAAGCGCTTCAAACACAAGCACGGGGAACCGAATAGCTGCAGGCACCTCGAGCATCTTCCCTCCCCACCCTGTAACCCGGGGAGCTGGGCCCTGCCAGCAGCCCAGGGTGGGGAGAGCTGGGCACTGGGAGGGGATGTGGGTGCCCTATGGGATGGGGAGGTTGGCTGTGCCAAGGGAAATTTAGGTTGGATGTTAGGAAGGAGTTTTTTACTGAAAGAGTGATCGAGTACTGGAATGGTCTGCCGGGGGGGGTGGGGGGGGGTGGAGTCACCACCCCTGGGTGTGTTTAAAAAAGGATTGGATGTGACACTGGTCTAGTTGAGGTGTTGGGGCATGGGTTGGACTTGATGGTCTTGGAGGTCTCTTCCAGTCTGGTGATCCTGTGATTCTGTGATCCTGTGATCATGATTCCTGTGATTCTGTGATCCCGTGACCCTGTGATCCTGTGACCCTGTGATCCTGTGGTTCTGTGGTTCTGTGATCCTGTGATTCTGTGATTTTGTGATTTTGCGATCTTGTGATCATGATTCCTGTGATTTTGTGATCCCATGACCCTGTGATTCTGTGATCCCGTGACCCTGTGATTCTGTGATCCCGTGACCCTGTGATTCCGTGATCCCATGATCCTGTGGTCCTGTGATCGTGTGGTTCTGTGGTTCTGTGATCCTGTGATCCTGTGGTTCTGTGATCCTGTGATCTTGTGGTTCTGTGGTTCTGTGGTTCTGTGATCCTGTGGTTCTCTGATCCTGTGGTTCTGTGGTTCTGTGATCCTGTGGTTCTGTGGTTCTGTGATCCTGTGGTTCTGTGATCCTGTGGTTCTGTGATCCTGTGATCCTGTGATCCTGTGGTTCTGTGGTTCTGTGATCCTGTGGTTCTGTGGTTCTGTGATCCTGTGATCCTGTGGTTCTGTGGTTCTGTGATCCTGTGGTTCTGTGATCCTGTGATCCTGTGATCCTGTGATCCTGTGGTTCTGTGGTTCTGTGATCCTGTGGTTCTGTGATCCTGTGATCCTGTGGTTCTGTGGTTCTGTGATCCTGTGATCCTGTGGTTCTGTGATCCTGTGGTTCTGTGGTTCTGTGATCCTGTGGTTCTGTGATCCTGTGATCCTGTGGTTCTGTGGTTCTGTGGTTCTGTGGCTGAGCCTGGGAGCTGGAGGGGATGGGGACAGGAGGGTGGCTGGGTGGGTTGGTGGAGATCTGGACCCTTGGTGGCCATGGGAGCAAGGTTATCTCAGTGACTTTTCTGAGTGCTTTTGGATCACTGAATATCCTGAGCTGGGAGGGACCCACAGGATCATCCAGTGCAGCTCCTGGCCCTGCTCAGACACCCCCAAATCCTTGGGGGTGGTGTCCAAACACTCCTGGAGCTCTGGCAGCCTCGGGGCTGTGCCCATGCCCTGGGGAGCCTGGGCAGTGCTCAGCACCCTCTGAGGGAAGAACTTTCCCCTGAGATCCATCCCAAATTCCCCTGCTCCTGCCGTTCCCTGGGTCACAGAGAGCAGAGATTGGAGCTGTCCGTCAGGCACCTGTGAATTCTGCCCTCAGTGTCCCCTGCAGAGAGCACTGACCCAGCTGTCTTCTCTCTGGGAGCGAGAAAGACCCTTCCCTTTAAACCTGGAGAAAAGCAGCACGGAGGGGCTGTGGCACATCTGCTCCTGAGTGTCCCTTCTGAGGAGACCCTGCTGTGACACCCATCCCTGCGGATGCCATTGTCCCCCTCCATCCCCACCTTCCAGTGCTGCTGCAGGACACCTCGGGTCCCCTGGCACAGAGCAGCTCTGAAACTGGACACCCAACTTCCACCCCAGCCAAATCCCCTCCCAGTGCCAAAGCATTTTGCATTAAATCCGTGTCAGGGCAGATGGAAAATCAGAGACTTTGCCTCAGTCTGCCTCTGCCACGAGCTGAATGAAGCCCTCAGCTCCCAGGTGAGAGTCCTGCTCTCTTCTCACACCTTTTGGCAGGGTACGAGCTGTGTGCCCAGGGAAGGGCAGGACAGAGCCCCGACCTCTGCTGGGCTCTGGGAAGGCGAATCTTTGTGACATTCCCACGGGGTAGAGTCTCTTTGGAAGGTGATGGATCGTGCTGGGATAAGGTTTGGATCTTCTGGCCTCTGTGCCAGCCTCTAACTCAGGTGAAAGGATCCAGCACAGGTAAGGGATGGCAGATCAGGCTGGGGGGTGCTCACCCCATGCTGCCTCCCAGATTATTTTTTTTCCCTTTTTTTTCTGGGAGCGTTTTTTTTTATTCCTTCTGCCTTTTGTTGTTCCCTCCTCAGCTCGGGCTGGAAGCAGCTTGCCAGGCTAAAGTCTTTTGAGGAAACCTGGCCTGTCCCGGCCCCACGCTGATCTCAGTCCTGGGCTACGCCTTTGCTCCCCAAGGCTGGCTCTCCCTCGTGAAACTTTCCTCAAAGCCTCCAGGATTTCTCTGGTCTCCTCTCCCTGCAGCCATGCACAGCCCCAGGCCAAGTCCCGGGTAAATGAAAGCTGCAGCAGTTGGGCTGGAAACAGCTGGTTGCTATGGCAATTGGGGCTGCTCGGGATTTGCATAAGGCTGATGATTTTCATAGCACAGCCACATTTAAGGCAAGCAGGAGAAATTTCCATATTCCCAGCTCCGAGTCAGTTGGGGCGTGGGGGAGGCCAGGAGGGGGATATTTGAAATTCAAATGAAGGTGATTAGGGTTTGAGGTTGGGTTATTTTATATTTTTTTTTTTTCCCTTAAATATCCCATTATGGAAGAGGATAAAAAAGGATGGGGAGGGGAAAGGGGAACAAAAGGCTGGTTTGACTTGAATTAGAGGGGCAAAGGAAGAGCTGGTCTGATCTCCCTCTTGCCTCTGGTCTAGGAGAAGAGACTTGCCCTCTCCCAGCACCTGCAGGTGAAATGTTTTCCGTGGGAACAACTGCTGCCCTCGGGTTTCCTTCTGGAAGGTGCCCAGGTCTCCCACACTCGCTGTCCTGCTCTCCCCTCGCCCTGCCCCACATGGAGAGGATGCACAGGGACCCAGGGACGGGCTTTCTCTGAGACACTGCTGACAAAGGGAAGGCATTTTTATAACCCAGGGGTTTCCAGCCAAACGAAGCACTGGAGTGTTCAAGGAAAGCTTCCCCTGGAGTCTGGAGCTGTCTGAGTCAGCACAAGATTCACTTTTGCTCACCAGCCTTTGCTTTCCCATGGAGATGCTCCATGGAGATGGTTTGGGGGTTTTGTGTCTTCAGATTAAAACTGCAGCCCTACCTGGCTGCCTCAAAAACACCCCATCCTGCTCACACTTCAATAAAGCTCTTTTGAAGTACCTTGGGAGCATCAAGCATCCCAGCAGGGCATGTGGGAATCCAGGGAATTGACTGGTGGCTGCTCAGCTGCAGCTCCCGCTCCCCCCAGTGCTGGTGGGAGCAGCTGGAAGGAATCAGGGGTGGCCACTCCATAGGGAAAAGGTGATTTAAGTGAGCTCCCAGCAGTCAGGGTCTCCTGCTGATTCTGGAGAAGTGGCTGCTGTGGCTGCTGGGAACAGCAACATGAAGGTTTTGCCTTGGTTTTTGCCTGAATTTCCGAAGTCAGTGGAAATCCTGAGGAGTATTTTGTGCTGAATGTCTTGTTTTGCTTATTCCTTCGGCACAGGTGAGCATTTGGCTTCATTTACAGCTTGTGAGACAAGTACTGGTTATAGCTGCAGTAATTGCCACGTTCTTTACCAGCACTTGGGCAATCTCTTAACTTCACACCTTGTTTGAGGTGAGGGATTTGAACCGTGAATTTATCAGAAATGCCCCTTGCAAGAGGCACCAGGCCAGTCTCCCGTGGCATTGTGTTTCATCAGATGGAGTGCTAAAATCTCCAGGATAGGTGAGATTAATCTTAATTTTAGATATTGGATCCTCTGAGGCTGCAGCCTGACCTGCTCACCCCAGGCAGTCCCTGACGGGAGCAGGGATCTCCAGAGGCTGATTCATCCCTGTGCCATCTATCTCGGGGGCGAGAGGAATTGCCCTCTGGAAGCTCCTGCTTCCTCTGCATTGCTGGAAAGGGAGCCTGGAGCAATTGGCTCCCAGTGAGGCACCTAAAATTTCAGCGATCTCAGCCCAGGCAGCCGAACCCTCTGCCTGGCACTGCTCCCTATTAACCTCCCGAATGTACAGCAGCAAACTGATTCCCTGTGGGAATTCCCCAGCACCTGCTGATGGCTGGGGTCACCTCCTCATCCCCCTGTCCCTGCAGAGCTGGGGTGAGCACACATGAGCAGAGGGATGAGCCCTGTTGGTGTGGCCAG
The DNA here is from genome assembly GCF_963662255.1 of Cinclus cinclus. Classification (NCBI taxonomy): domain Eukaryota; kingdom Metazoa; phylum Chordata; class Aves; order Passeriformes; family Cinclidae; genus Cinclus; species Cinclus cinclus. The sequence continues at coordinate 5,107,473 of NC_085070.1, read as the reverse complement.
GTGAGACGTGTCACTCCCTAGAGGTGACACCAGCCTGTGGCCGCCCGTGTGAAGATGAAGGCCACCCTGATTTTACTTTTCCCCCATTAGGATGCTTTTATCCTCCAGGGCTGGACTGGCTCTGCAGCTCTGCTCTCCGTGGATCCCTCACCTTGGGTTTTCCAGGGGGGAATGGCAGCGGGTGGGGGGAACTGCCCGGAACTGCTGCGCTGCTCCCATCCCCAGAGAAACCTCCCCAGGCAAACTCGCACCAGATCTGATGCCAGGGCTATGCAAAACAGCTACCAGGTGAACCAAGGAGAGCAGCACAACCCTGGGCTGCTGGGCTGGGGGAGCCAGCTGAGCTTATCACTGCTTTTCCAAACACCCAGGAATAGCAGGGTGAAGCCTTGGTGATGGGCGAGCTGCAGGGAATTAAAAGGCTCCAAGAAGCCTTTCCCCACTGAAATCCCAGGGCTTCCCCAGCCTGCTGGAATTTCAGGAAGGGGAGGACTGATCTAGCAGATTCTGGAGGTTCTGGATCCCATTGTGTCAGGCTCGTGCAGCAAAAATCAAATTGTTGGATGGGTTGAAGCTCCATTACAATGAGTGGAGTTCTGGCAGTTTGCAGCAGGAGAGAGAATCTGCTGCCACTTACACTTTTCTTTCTTTTTATCTCCTGGAGCTAGAAAAGATTAAATCTTAAGTGCAGATTGTTTGAACAGCTCATTCCTTCAAGGAGAGAAATGACTACTGCAGTGAGTCCTGATGTTGACAGAAACTGGGAGGAAACTGAGGCTATTTTTATAAAGCATTTGTAGGAAAGTTACAGTTCAACTGAAAGAGGAGAGTTGTTATCCCTATCACAGCCAAACCTTGGCTCGCAGTTGCAATAACTTGAATTTTACATTTAGTGAAACAGAAAAAAAAAAAAGGGGGGGGGGGGGGGGGGGCAGATTTGTTTGCAAATAAATCTGTGCCCAAACACTGGTTGGTCCTGCAGAGATTTGTGTAACCAGCTCCCATTTACATAACCACTGGGAGCAGAAATCACCCCTCCCAGTTTTAAATCTCTCCCTCTTGGACATCTAAGGCTGAACTGGTTGCCCCTGGGTCCCTTTGGAGTCAGTGAGGAGGAATAGTCACCTCCAGAGGGCCATTCATCCCGGGGAGATGGGAGGCTGAGATAGGTACAGGAATGGCCTCTGGTGCTCCTTCTGTCTGCCCAGGCAGCTCAGGGCATCTCTCCCAGACTTACACACCCCACTCAGTGCCAGGCTCCAGCAATATTTGCTCAGCTGGCACAGAATTCCTGGCCGGAGTGCTCCCAAATCCCCTCCCCGTTGATCTGCAGGGTCTTGGAGGATGCTGTGTCTGCCTGTGTAGGAGAGGCAGGCACAAAGAAAAGGTCCAGGTGTGTCAGCTGCTCGTGCTTTTGGAGGGAGGGCAAAGCCAGGGACGGGGAGAGGCTGAGCTGGAGGATGTGGGGCTGTGCAGGGAAGCTCCAGCTGCACCTCTAGGGTTCCAAGTTTTGGGGTGAATGGTGGTGACTCAGCCATCATCACTGGGACCCAGGGATTCCCCTGCAGCTCTTTGGAGCTTGCCTCATCACCACGCCGCTCACCCGAACGTGAGTGAAACTCCTGTCTCCAAGAAACCAGGAGATTACCTTTTCCTTCCTGTTCTATTTTAGCAGCTGGGAACTTTTATTTCCTCCTTCCCTCCTGGCTTTGCTTCCCTTCAGCTGCTGCCTCCAGATCGCATCTAACACCCCCCACATGCCTGTGGGGATTTCAAAGGTAGAAACTGCAGGCCTTGAAGATGCTCCCGCAGTCCTGCTCAGGTGTGTGGATGCTGATTGTGATCATCCATTAACACTATCAGCATTCCCATCGCTGGATGTGCCCTCCTTGGCTTTTGGGGATGGAACAGAGCTGGAACACAATGAATGAACCCCATTCCTGGGGAGGGAGCAGCTGGAGAGAGCTGGACAGGGAGCAGAGGGGGTTGGAGCGAGGGAATTACACAGAGAAACAAGATAAAGGACTGTGATTGGGGAGGGAAAAAGCTGGGAGACAGCAGGCTGGGAGGAAGGCAGGGAGAGCAGGGCAGAAATGCAGCCAGGCTGGGGGAGAGGGCTCAGAGCTGGCTGGGGTGTGCATGGTGAGGAGATGGAGCAGATCTCAAATCTGGGGGAAGTTCAGAGCTGGTTGGGGTGCAGAGGATGAGGAGATGTCAAATTGAGGGAGCAGCAGCTCATTCTGCCGTGGCCCTGCTTGACTGCACAGTCCCACAGCTCTGTTTCCACAGTCAGTGCTTTTTAAATGTCACAGATTAAATCTCCAGGGCTGTTTCTAGACAGCAGAGAACAGCCACAAAGCTCTGTTATCCCTGACTCTCCAGTATTTTGCCATCCGTGGATAATTGTACCGAGCACACTCCCCCTCAGGATCCACGCCGATTCACCTGGGAATACTCTGTGCGTGGAAAACATGTGCTGGGATGGGATAAAGACTTGTTCAGTTGAGGAAAGTCCATGGGAGAGCTGGATTTGCCCTCCTGCCTGCACAGCCTCTCCCAAGCACTTCCCAGCCCTTTGCAGGAGCCCTGAACTGCTGGAAAACACAATGTGTTGGAGCTTGATCAGATCACAGGGCTCTGCTTCATGGGGAACGTTATCCTGGAAAAAACAGCAGGAGCAGGAGGCCTTGGGGGGTTGTGCTGGTGGGACGTGAACAGTTCCAGGCTCTTTATCCCAAACTCGGCTGGACTGGCAGGGAATGGCTTGCGGAATGTGTTGCAAAGGGAAGGGGTGTCTTGGGGTTGCCTCTGCAGCTTGAGAGCTTCGTGGAATCCCTTAAAGCATTCAGATCTGTGGAGAGCACAACCTTTGCTCTGTGATGTTCTTGATGAATTTGGCAGGTGTGATGGTGGAAGGGGGGGTGTTTATCATCAAAGGGGAATGAGTGAGGGCCTGTGCGGTACCTTCAGGCTGAAACCTGTCTGATTTTTTCCCCCTGTGCCTGCCAATCTCTTTTGGAATCAAGGAGACGCCTCTTGAGCACAACCCCACGGCACCCTGTGTTCCAGATATCCCGTAATTACCCGGAGCCACGCGGGTTCCTGAAGATCCTGAGCCCTGGCCACCTGCTTGCTGGCCTTCCCCACAGCTAGCCCTGCATTTCCCTGGAGATTTGTGATGTCCCCCAGCTCACCTCTGCTGGAATCTCCCTCGTGCTCAGCGAGGTTTCCCCCACCCTTGGCCAGGAACACTTTCATTATCCCTCAGCAAAGGCTGGCACCATCTAAATGCTGCAGAAGCCTTCACCCCTCCATTTCTGCACCTTCCTCCTCCTCTCCTTGCTCTCCCAGGGCCAGTTTTTTAGTTATGTGTGTTCTAAGTTCTGGAAAGCTCCCACCAGTGCCGTCATTAATACTGAGATGTTTCTCTCTTTGTTTCATTGCAGGGAACGAACAGAATGGGCTGGACTTTAACAGGCAGGTAAGATCCTCCCTGGCTTCCCAGGTATTCTCCTCCTTTCTGGAATGGCTGTTTTTTTACCTGTTCATCATGCTGCAGGTCCTGTGAAGAGATAAAAACTCTTAGGTCAGAAGCTGCCATTAAACAGACCACAGAACTTCTTCCCAGTTCCCCTTGTGGGATACAATGACAGATTACACCTCTGGTTTCCCTCTCCCTAATTCATAGAAGTTCAGCTAATTACAGACTTCCTTTAAATGACCATTTGCTTGCGGGGTTTTCTGGCTTGTACATTTTTTTTATATCATCATTTAGAAACAAAAAGCACCTCAGTTATGGTGGCAAGGATACAAATCCCTCCCCAGAGCCCCAGTGTTGTGACACTGGCAGTGGCAGCACCGTGGTGTGCAGGGACAAAGGCACGGGGCCGACTCAGGAGTGTCAGCCAGCACTAAAAATGAGGTGGTTTGAGGTCTTGGGGTGCAGGTCAAATTCCTGTCAGCAAGTCAGCAGGGAAAGGGACAGCAAATAAAACTATGGGGCAAGCAAACCCCAGTTTCAAGCGAGGAGCTGAGGGGCCGTGTCCCTGCTGTGTGTGCTCTCCTCCCCCTGCTTTGTCCAGCTAAAAGCATTCCCTGGCTCAATGAGTGCTTGCAGATCTTCCTGTGTGTCTCTAAAAATCCCTGAGTGCCCCATCAGGAGGTGAGAGCCCTCTGGATCTGTGCAGGCACAGGAGCTCTGCTGGCAGGGTGGGGAGGCACAGGGTGCCCAGAGCAGCTGTGGCTGCCCCTGGATCCTTGGAAGTGCCCAAGGCCAGGCTGGACAATGGGGCTTGGAGCAGCCTGGGATATAGGGGAAGGTGTCCTGGATGTGGCAGAGATGGCATGGGATGAGCTTTAAGGTTCCTTCCAGCCCAAACCATTCTGAGATTTTAGGAAAATGCTCTCTGAGCCCAGAACTGGGGTCTCCTGTGGCCAGCAGAGCTGGGCTGAGCCCTGGAAAGGCATAGAGGAGTCTGGAGGGCCAAACACTGCCCTGCTGCAGGATTGTAGGGGTTGGATGGGAGCTGCAGCCAGGAATGCAGCAGGGGCTGTAACTCCCTGCACAGACTTGAGGCTGATGTTGGCACAGCAACCTCTCCACTTCCAATGTGCATTCTCCAAATCCAAGGGCTCCAACCCTTCCCAAAGGCTCCCTGTGAGCAGCTGCACCCTCTCCACGGGGCTTTTTTGTCCCTCAAGCTTCCCGTGGTGACAAATGTCAGCCACGCTGCTGTTTGTTTGTTTGCTTTGGCTGCTCCAGCTTTGGGTGGGTCTCCCTTTCCTATCAAAGGTGTCTTAACACGCTCATCCATCTTCCAGGATTTTGGAATCCCCAGCTGCAAACAAAAAGCCCTGTGTCTCCAGCCCTGAGCACGGGCTCACTCTCCGCATGGCCGGAGAAGAATCCAATCTGCTCACCAGGGGTGATAAAAGGAAATTCCTTGCAGATAGAAGTGAGCACGAATCGTTACCCGCTGCAAACTTCTCCTATGGCAACATCACAGAGGTGTTGGAGCTGGGTCTGGGCTGGGGTTAAAGGAGGAGAGGTGGTGGAGCAATGCTGATTTACACCCACTGCTGATCTGACCCACCATCCTCTGCAATCCTCCGAGTGCTGCTGGGGGAGCTGTGGGGGCAGCCAGTAGAAATATCCTCTTCCTAAAGACAAATCATAGTTTTATGTTTTTTTTTTTTTTTTTTTTTGCGCAGCACTTCCACTTTTATTTTCCTCCTTTCACCAAAACGGCACCACAAAATCCAAGTCATTTATTCCAGCTTGTCTGTGTAACTGAGTAGCCAACTTAGCTGGGAATTTAGCAAGTTTTTAAAAGCAAAAGACTGTGAATGAGCTCATTTAATAGTTTTATTTTATTTCTGATCTGCGCTGATGTCCCAGAGTCCACCAGAGCAGTTTGCAGCGATGCCAGGGATGGGGATGGAACAGTCCCTGAGTGGACACAGGCCTGTGCCAGTGGCTCTTTGTCTCCCTCTCTTGGCCCTCCCGAGGCCATGGGTAGAGTGATTTTTAAATCGTTATTATTTAAAATAATAATTACTATTTGAAAGTATTGTTATTTAAAATAATTATTGTTATTTTAAATTATTCTCTTAAATGAGCAGGAGCCCGAACACACACGGGTTCCACACTCATATTTAGGGTTGACCTCAGCTGTTGGTGAATTCATCCTCAATTCAGCAAATAGATTTCAATTGACGGAGAAAAAAGGAAGAGAGGAGAGCTGGAAATATCAAAGTGTTTTCATGTAAAATCAGGTGCTGTGCTCTTTCATTAGGGGTGGAGGTTGGTGGGTTTTTTAATTTGGTTTGGGGTTTGAGGTTGGTTTTGGGCGTCTTTTTTTTTCCCCCCCTTTTTCGTTAGCTTGCAATTCAAGTTTTCGAACCGAAGCCAGGGCAGGATGGTTTGAAACCCAACTCCAAACTGACTGCAGGATCTCTCTTTGCCTTTATTTGGAGTGCTGGGCTCTAATCACTTTGAAGATCATAAATCTCACATCGTTTAAGCCTCTCCCCCAGCCTTTGTAGATGGCCTACATTTCAGGTCTGCTTCCCTCCCTCCCTCTCTCCCTCCCTCCCTGCCGTGTTGTGCTCCAGGCGGGATGGGAAGGGTGGAGTGACCTGGTTAGACCCCTTCCCTGCCTCCCGCTCCCTGCTGGGGCTGCTCTCACCCTGCAAACGGGGAGGGAGGCAAACTCTTGCGGAGTTTGAGGTTTTCTAGCAGTTTGTGGGTCAGCCCTGCGCTTTATGAGAAAGCTGCCTCTCATCCCTCAGCCTATTTGGCAAACTTTTCTTCTCTCTCCCCACCTTTCCCTCTCCTCTTCAAACTCTCCTCCCACCTGGATGCAACAGTAATTTGTATGTGAATGAGAGGGAAAAGGGTGTGGATGGAAAAAGCAGCATCTTCAGCCTTGCCTATCTGGTTTGGCTTTTTTATTTAGCGAGTCTAATGCTGCTTGTTTCCTGTTTATGGCGAGGGAAATGCAAAGGCACAGAAATAAACTTTCACCTTCGGTGCTGGCAGCCTGCACAGAGCCATCTGCCTCCTGATGGGTCGGGATGGTGGCCAGAGCGTGGCAGGGACAGATCTGAGTGACTCTGCCTTTTCCTGGCAAAATCCAAGCCCAGTTTGCCTCAAATGGGAGCAGGACGAAGGCTGGGAGTGCTGGGCTGGGAGCTTTTCCTGGCTGCCATGTGGTGATCCTGCCCAGGTGCTGCGGTCTCCCAGGTCTGGTTGGGTTTAATTCCCCGTTCAGCCTTTAGGAAATACTGGATTGTTTGTTTGTGTAGCTGCTCTGGAGAGCCAGGTGTCTGGAGCTGAGCCCTGGGATAATGCTGCCTGCTGGAATACACACATGGATGGAGGGCTGATGGTTTTGGGAGGTGCCAGGGCTTGTGTGAGTGGTGTGAGGGTTGAGCCCAGCTCCTGGTGAGGTGCATCCATCCACAGCTGGAGGAGGAGAATGCACAGCTGCTGAGCCAGGAGTGCTTTTCCAGCTGGGAAGTGATGGCAGGACCTTGTTGGTCCAGGGAGGAATGCAGGATCAGCTTTCCTCCTTCCAGAGGAGGGAATGAGGGCTCCTCTCCAGAGCTGGGAAGGAACATGTCCCTCCTGCAATAAAGCTGACAGGTTTTTGTGTGAGCAGAGCTGGGCAGGATGGGAGCTCTGCTCCCCATCCAGATGTGCCAGGCACTCTTCATTCCAACAAAAGGCTGACCCTTGCAGGACAGGCTGTCATTTGTTTATCAAACCTGTCATTATCATCAGTCTGAAGGTGATCTGGCTGGGAGATTTGACAATGTTTAAGACAAGCAGGCGCTGAGGTGCCTGAGCAGGGCCCAGCTTCAGTTTTACTGCTGGTTCTTTATTCCTGTTCTTTGCTGTTCTTGTTTACGCCAATCCCCTGATTGCAGTAAGGCTGTAGTAAGGACATAGATTTCCAACAGGCTTCCTAGAAAGCCTTTTCAGCTGAGTTTGTTGGAAAGTTCCTCCTTTCTGAAGCCAGATCCAGCCTCCTGTGTGTTACTGCCCTGCTCTCTTATGAGAGGTGCTGAAGGGGTTCCCTTCCCTCAGGACCTCCTTGTCTGACTCCTCTCCCTGCTCTGTTCAAACCTGACAGTCCTTTCCCAAAGAAACTTTGATTTTTGAGGTTTGTGTGGGATTTCCAGCAGTTGCTTTGAGGTACCAGGGTGAGTTATCTCAGGGCTCCACAGCTGATGTCCTGTAGGCACGTGATGTGAGAAATTCAAAGTGGGCGCACTGCACCTGAGATGTGAAATCCCTGGTGGCTCCTTTTCAGTGCCATTAATAAATACCCTGACCTTGTTTGGTACCTTCCACCCACACGTCTGAAGGCTCTGTGCTAATGGATTTAGCATCCCTTGGTGCCTCTGCAAGGTGGGGAGGTGTCTTGCAGGCACAGCCTGACTCGCTGGCTCTTCTCAAAGATGCTGAGCTCTGCGATTGCAGCTGGGATCAGGGGATGCTTCATGGGCCAGTTGCCCGTGGATATTGGGGTGCATTGAAAATCCAGGGGCTGCTCCCTGGCAGAGCTGGGTTATGGACTCCCATCCTCTGATTCATCGTCTTGTGCTCAACCACAGACAAGTTCTTCCTCCCCTCCGTCCTTTTGAAGGTGCAGAGAAGGGCCCAGCTCGCTGGGTAGTTTGTTATTAATATCTGGGATGCAAAACTCTCTGCACATTTAATTTTGCTCCACCAGGGCTTCCCTCCCCCCGGGGATCTCTCTCATAGTTTTTCATTCCTCTCCCTGTTCCCACCTCCCCCTAATCTCATGTGCTCCCTGGATGTCATTGCTGTTCCTGCTTGGCTTTTCCCTGTGGGTAGCTCAGGTTTCAGTCTGCCCTCCAGATTTCCATCCCAGTCCTGTTTTGCCCTCCTCTCAATGGGAGGTTCACATCCTGCTTCCTTCTCCCCTCTGGGGATCAATTCAGATTTCACTCTCTCTTCTCCCCATTGCCCCAGGGGATCAGCCTAAGCCTTGCATCTGCTTTTCATCTCTTGAACCTCCCCTGGCTGGAAATCAGGGCTGGCCGTGTATCTGCCTCACCTGACACTGGATCTAAGCTCAGCTCTGCCCTGGCCTTTCCCTTTTGAAGTCTCCCTGCTCTGTCCTAGGGACAGGCTGATTGCATAAATTTGTTTGCGTGCAGGTTCCTCATTGAAATGCAGCCCTTTGGGAAAGCATCAGAGAAAGCCCTGGCTCCAGGGAAAGTCCTCTGTGTCTAAATCTGGCCCTGCTTTGCTTAGGACAGATATGCAGAGGAACCCCTTCTTCAGGCTGGTTTTGTTCTGGCACCCCGGGTGAGCTTGCTGGGAATGAACTCCAAAACAAAACAGGCCAGGGGAACTTGTGAGGGAAAGGGGAACGCAATTAGGAGCAAGGATTTGGCCTTTTTAATTGTTTTTCTCAAGACGTGGACTGAAACCACTGAATTAATTTGTTGACAACAACTCAGAGTTGGCTGGATTTTATCTGTTCCTTAACATCCAGCTGCAGTCCATGCCCATCCTCCTGCCCTCTTGCTTTTAAAGGGCAAACTTCATCTATTACATGATCCCTACACCTGTTTCCTTGGCAAAATACCTCATACACCTGTTTCAGATCTGTCTGAGAGGGAGAGGCAGAGATCTTTGTGCAAATTCCCTGCTCATCCTTTCTGTGCTCTCAAGGGACAAGCCCCAGTTGAACGGATCCGTCTGAAGGGTCACAAAATTTGTTTTCCACAACAGAAACTCAGCCCAAGGCACGGCTGTCACTGGCCAGCCACAACCCAGGTGGCCCAGCACCTTTTAGAGGGCTGAGTGGCACAAACTGCTGTGCCTGGATGTGACTCTCAGGGAGTCACCACTAATGAGGAGAGGACTGGGAATCCTTGGAGGCCTTTCATCTGCTGAGCTCCAAGAATTCACCCCAAACCTGCACCACCCAGCCAGGGTGGGGCCCTGCACCCATCCTGCACGGATGGGTTCCAAGCAAGGCTTTAATTTTGGACATCAGAGGGTACTTTCTCCCTCCCCAGAGGTGCTGAGCTGCTCCGTGTGGGATCAGTGGGTTTATCCAGCAGGGAACCCTCCTGCCTGTTTTTCCCAGACCATGGAATTCGCATGGCTTGGGAGCAGAGAGCTGGCTCTGAGCTCCCCTAACCCTTGGACTTCATCCCCCCACCCAAAATGAAGCCCTGTGTGATGCTCTCCCATCTTCCTCACTCTCCCTTTCTCTTTTAATTAGGCTGCCTGCTGTGTTTAATGCAATCCTCCAGCTGCTCTTCTCGTGTCCCAGTTCCCTGGGTGTGACAGCCAGTGCCAAAAGTGCCAGGGACCAAAAGGAGAGAGGCCCCTGGAGCTGTGATTGAGCCAGTCTGATTCCAAGTTAATCCCCCCTAAAAGCGGGGTGTGGTGGGAAGTGTGTCCCTACCTGGGCTGTGTGGACACTCTCCCCATGGATGACTAATCCAGGGATATGCACAAAGTGCCTGGTGTTTGCATTTGTCGCTGCCAGAAGGCACAGAGAGTCCTGAACAAACAGAGATTCCTCCCTATAGGCAAGGGATGCATGGGGGGGGGGGGGGAAAGGACATTTTTCATGCAGGGCAGATTCTCAGCCCAGAAAATCCCAATAAGGCAACTTTGGAGTGGAACAGGAACGTGCTCGGGCTCCAGGGGACCTGTGTGAGCTTGCAGGAGGGCAGGGGAGAAGCCATGGAGTGGTGTGTGTGAAATCAGGGTGATAAGGAAAGGGGCAGGGATGCAGCCCAGGGTGGGAGCAGAGCAGATAAGCACGGAGGTGTAGGCAGAGGTGGAGTTCTGGAGAGGTTTGGGAGTTGGGCAAGTGAAATGGAGAGAGAGAGAGAGAGAGGTGCAGGGAGCAGCACTGCAACCCACGGGAAGGGAAGGCTGGGGCAGGGGGTGAGGAAGGGGCAGGGAGAGTCCTGGGAGGGAGGCAGGGGAGAAATCACAGCCCTGATGGTGGGAAAATCATTTCCCATGCTTTGAGTGGAGGCTCTGGCCACTCTGACCCCGAAGATGGCATCTCCCCCTGCCTGCTGCTCAACTGTTCCCAGTTTGGGATGCCCACAGGCCTTGGCAGGGAAGGTGCCACGTGCCTGACTGTCAGTGCTAAGAGGGAAGGTGCTCTAAGTTGCTTTTTCAGTCTGTTTTCAGCAGCCGTGTGCCCCCTGAGCACAGAGCACCTCCTGAGAGCTGTCTGAGGCTCCGTGCTGCCGAGGCTGTGGGGTGGGAGCAGCCCTGGCCAGGACACTCCCACCTGAGCAGGTGTCACCCCGAGCGTGGCCAGGCAGGGCAGGTGCTCTCCCCACCTCTGCCTTTGCTTCCCCTCTCCCTTGTCCAGCTCCTGTGCCACAGGTGATGATTTGAGGTTCAGCACAGCAAGGGGGGGGGGACGATTTCTCTCTCTTCCCTGTTTGTTTGGAAGCAAAAATTCGAGTGAAGAGCTGTGTCAGAGAGCCCACAAAAGCTGTGTGTGTTTGTTTTCTCCTGTCGAGAGTGCAGCTTGGTTGATCCTGAAGTTTTGACTTCCCAGCCCTACTTTGACTCCAGCACAACCATTTGCACCCGGAGCTGAAGCTGAGGATAAACCCTATCAGATCAGACCTCAATTAATAAACTCAAAGGCCACCTGAAGCGTGATGCAGGTGTGCTGAGGTTTGGGATTGCATTTGAATTTCCAGCGTGCTGCCATGGCTGAGCTTTAAGACAGAGCCTGTTCAGGAGTTAATCCTATGCTGAATTCTTTTCTGTCATGCTGACAGCTTCCAAAAATTCCCAGCCTTCACTGGGATAAAAATGTTGCAGGGTGAATATTGTGGCATTGACATAAAGGTTTTCTGCCTTCTTTCCAGGTGTCTGCTAAGCCCTGCCGTACGTGCAGGATAGTACATGTGGAAATAGTAATTGCAACCCCATTATTACTACTACTATTATTGCCATAATTTATTATTAGTGTGTTTTTTATTTTATGGGGCCCACGTGTGCGGGTAATTCACGGCGGAGCACTTACGCCATCGGAAGGTGGGAAGGCTCAGGGAGCTGCAGGAGCCTTGGATCCAGCTTAATGCCTGTTTCCAGCTTAAAACCTCCTCCCTGGGCTCGAGGCAAAGGGTTTTGGGGCAGCTCGAGGCAGCCTTGCTGTGCTGAAGAGCACTTTGGGGTGACTCAAAGCGTTTTGGGGTGACTCAGAGCTGTGCTGTTCCTTCTCAACGAGGGCCAGGTGCTCCAGACCCTCTGAGTGCACCTGATCCTCCTCTTCCCTCTGCTGTGGAGGGCTGGGAGTGAGTCAAACTCTTAAACTCGGTGAGATAAGGCAGATGTGGAGGCAGATAATTGTGTTTCAAAGAGGTCACTGGTGAAGTAGGAGCTTCACAACAAATAGAGTTGTCTTCTATCTCCCACTAATGTGGTTCCTGCCTGATAACTGGTGCTGGAGAGAGCTGGCAGGGCTTGCACAGGAGACAAATCCACAAATCCAGACCTGGATCTGGGGAGAGGATTGGAGGCTCCCAATTGGTGGCTGAGTGAGGAGGAGGATGGAGCACTGCGTGTGTCACAGCAGGAGCTCATCCCAAGGAGCATTCTGGGGCTGCTTTGGGCTTTGATAGATGGGGAACACCTTGAGATTATCCCTGAACTGGGATGGCCCGGGGAGGGCTCCAGCCCAGCCAGCGGGATCCAACCATGGAACCCAACGCTGCTCCATCTGAAGGGAACAGCAGCAAGCAGAGCTGCTCAGGAGAATCTTCCCAATTTCCTGGCTTTCCATGGCTCTGCAAGATGTCTGCAGGATGTTTTCACCAGCCGAGCGTTTGCCAGAAGTTCACAGATCAGTTACAAAACAGATGTACTTCTTTTCTTCTTCTTTTTTTTTTTTTTTCCTCTCCCCTTCTTCCTACTGGTAAGGAAGAGTTTGTGCAGTAATTGCAGGCAGGTTGGGAGATGTTTTCTTCATAATTCTCCTTCTTATGAAATGTTTATGAAACACCTTCCACAAATCAGTTACGCAAGCAGGCTCCAGAGCTTTGATCATTTTCCATCACCCTCAATGTGTTTCTTAGTTTGTTTTGCTTTTTGTTTTCGTGTTTAGGCCAGAGATAGGTAAGAAACCATCCATCCTTGTAGCTGTTCAAGCCAGCTACGGAAGGGACTCTCTCCTTTCCACCCAGTCACCCTTCCTGTGTTTTTCACTTGGCTTGCTCGGGGGCTGACCCTGTTTCAAGGCTGTGAAAACATCCAAACATCCACTTGAGATTTACAAGTGTGATTCCTGCCCTGGCCCAGAGGTGCCTCCAGCTGCCGTTACCTGCTCCCAGCCCTGCCCTGGGCCTCCCCTCTGGCCCCAGGTGAGGAAGGTGCTGGAGATTCACAGCCAAGAGCCCCCACACCTCACCTCAGCCGTGGGGATTTGCAGGTCCTGCTCTTTGCCCTGCTCAGGATTTTTTTTTTTTTTTTTTTAATGGTTTGGGTTGGAAGATCATCCCATTCCAACCCCGTGCCATGGGGCAATGAAGCTTCCACCAGACCAGGTTGATTTCCTTAAATACTGTTATTTTTCTGAGTTAAATTCAATGGGAGAAAAGTCTCTCCATGGCTTCTTGTTCCTCTTTCCCCATCCATGATCATCCTATAAAACCAAGATCCTGAACAATCCCAGTGGGATCTGCTCCTGGTTTTACATAAATCACTGTTTCTCACTTGCAGTATTCCAGCAGAGCTCCCATCAAATACCCCCACGAGGTGATTCTCTGAGGATTTCATAATTTTAAACTTTTTTTTTTTTTGGTTCTTCAAGGAAAACTCTTCCCGTACTTGCAGGCATTTTCTGCAAATCCGAGGCTGATGCACTGGAAAGGAGAAGGCAAATCCTCCCCTCATTTTATTAATTTGAAATTTACATTATTTTAAGGGAGTCTCATGATATTTAGTGGCCTCGCCCACAATGTGTGTGGTTTTTTGGGGTTTTTTTGGTTTTCTTTTTTTTTTTTTTTTTTTTTTAATGCACACTTGGCAATATTGCCGGTTTAGCCAGGGAAAAAAAAAACGAAGGAGCGGGATTTGCATAAACCATCCCCAAAATTTTGGATAGCTCCCGAACTCCTGCTAATGAACAATTAGCCAGCTGCAGGCCTGTCGGGGAGAGGAAGAGGAGGGCGAGGTAAATTTGAGCTAAAACCCAATGGAAATAGGTGCGAGGGGGAGAAAGATTTGTCAAGAACAAACCCCGGGTTCCCGCCCACTGCGCAGGAGGGAGAATTCCAGGGCCGGGGAAAGAAGGAGCAGTGGGAGATGTTGTTGTTTTTAAATTGGGAACCGGTCCTTTGCCAAACCCACCTCCCGTTCTCACATCCAGCCATGCCGGGATGCAGCTACACACCCCTTTCTCCCTGGAGCAACGCCAGCTCGTCCCGCTTGGCAGCTGGAAAAATTGATTTCAGTTTGGAAATGGCTCGTGCCTCTTCAACACCCCACTCCTGGCGGGATCACAGCTCAGGCAGGATCTAGAGCCCGGCTCTCTGAGACGACAAAAACTTTAATTTCTTGGGACTGCTCAGCCTTGGATGAAGCAGACAAACGCTATTATTTTTTTTTTAAATATTTTTTTTCTCTTTTTGCCTCTGATGGATTCTTTTTAATGCAAAGAACATCCACAAATCCACGTGCCTGGAGTGACTGGATGGCTCAGGGGTAACGGGGTGTCCTCCTGAGCCTTTTTGCCTGACATTTAGTGACTTATCGCTGTCGATAGCGATCAAGGAGATCTTTCCACCTGATTTTTTTTTTTTTTTTTTTTTTTGCCCTGCCAGGCTAAGAGGGATGATCATGCCAACCTGAAAGGTAGGAAAGAGCTGGAATTCATAGCATGTCTACCTCTTGTTGCAAGGAGCTGGGATTATTGCAAAACGAGTTTCGGCGGTGTCCAGAGCTCGAGTGTTAATGAAAGGGGGTGTTGTAATCACCTTCCCTCCGAGCAGCACCTTCCAAAATGCAGAGGGGAACCTTGCAGCTTCCTGCTCTGGAGCTGCTGAGCCTCTCGTGATCCCCTTTTCCCCTTTCTTCCTCTCATGGAGATCCATCAAAACTTGGACTTGATGCTTGTAGAGGTCTCTTCCAGCTGAAATTATTCCGTGTGTTTCTTTGCTTTGCTCAAATGGACAGAAAAGCTCCTTCAACCCCAAAATATTCGCTTGGGTTGGTGTTTGTAGAGCTGGATTTCCTGTTCCCCTCTGCTGGCAGGAGGTTGCAGGGCCTCAAGGCCCCATCAGTGGGGCAAAGACCCCATCTTCGGGGGATGTGGGGTTTGGAAGGGATCTGCTGGGACCTGGGCACGTTCAGTCCTAGGAGTCATGGTGAATCTTCAGGAGTTTCACGCCGTGTCCTTTGTAGAGTTCTCCTGGTTTTTCCAGTTTTTGGGAATTAGAGGCTCTTCTTGCTGTGATGAGGAATAATCCTTGTTCAGGGTGTTCTCGTGCTGAGGAAAAGTTTGGGTCAGTCTTTTCTTGGAGAAGAGTTGTGTGTCTTTTATCTGTCCCCTGTGCATGGACACTCCTCACTCACCTTTCAGGAATTAACCTAAAAACTTCCAAAATCCTCCCCTCCCTCCTGTCCCAGTCAGCGCTACCAAAATATTTCACCTACTACAATAGTTGGAACAGATTTTTATTATTATTGCTTCTTAATAAATTAATTTTTAGTAATGTATTAGCAGTAGTACAAATGAACACAGAGATTGTGGAATAAACCAGAAACAGGGATTCAGTTCTGGTCCCTGGGTGCACTTTTTTTTTTTTTTCTCCTAAGAATGTGGACTTAAAAATCATTAATTTCTTGTGGGCAAGAACTTTGCTTGAACATTAAAGTAGCTCAAAAAGACCACTGAACACCTGTGAAGTTTTCCAGTTATTTTTCCACAGCTTGTAACTGAGGAAGGAGAATTTTCCTTGCAAATTTTTTGTTGTTTCTTGCTAGAAATGGAACAAATGCATTTGGTGCCTGGAGTGCTGTGTTTTCAAGTCTGGGAGATTGCTCTGCTTTTATTTTTTTTGAGGTCTTTTACTCCATGACCTACCATTTCCCATCCCCTTGTACCATTCTGTTTCGTGCAGGGGAAAATGCGAGGTTTTCCATGTCCAGCCCTCCTATCGGGGCTTGAGCTGTGATCTGGAAAAGGGAATTGCTTCTTGTCTTCATTAAAACTCCACAAAAGGATTTAAACTTTGAAAAGCTGCTTGAAATTGCTTGTTTCCTGAAGTTTTCTAATTGAGGAAATTAAAGGGGGCTCTGGGCTTGGCAGAGCAGGAAAACTGTCCATGGGATAGAGTGGAGAGCAGGAGTGTGGAATGACCCTGATTTCCAGCGATGGAAACAGCTGAAAATTCCCTGAGAGGAGCCTCTGCAGCCTCTTGGATCCCACTGCTCCTGCTCATCCCTGCTCCCTCGTTCCACAATTCCTTTGCTCTTTTTCAGATTAAAACTGAGGACCTCAGCGACTCTTTGCAATCTGCCATCCCCCCTCGGTCGGGTCACCTCGTGCAGGGATCATCCATGATGCCAGGGAGCCAAATCGCAGGGGTGAGTGATCCTGGATTCCTCAGGATCCCAGGAAAAGAGGCTGCTCCTGACCCCCTTCCCAAATTCCTTTGGCCAGAAATGGAACCCGAGAGGGTGAGGAACGCTGAATTGGAAAAGGGAATCCTCATCTTCCTCCTCGGTTTTTCCTCGTGGGCTCAAGGGTAGACTGGACACGTGCTGGGATGAGATTTCCTCCGAGGGAAACAACCCCATGGTCAGGAAATGCCTCGGATTGGAAATAATTGGAGGCTGAGCCAGCACCGTGGGGAAGTGTTTGATAATGTTAGCCCTGCTCTTCCTCATTCGTGAGTGTCTGGTTAATGCCATTGTTGGAGATAGGATTCTAGACCAGATTAACACCTAATCTGAGCCTGTTGTTGCCTCAAATTGATTTACACCAGGGAAGAAATTAATTCCTCGAGGGATTTTTATTTTTTTCCCTAAGTTAAAAAAAAAAAAAAAAAAATTGGAGTTCATCACTTAACTCTTGTTACATTCTAGTGGGAGTTGGATGCCAGGCAGATGCTCAGTAATCCCTTCCCTCGTTCCTTCACGGGGTATTCAGATCCATTATACAATTTAGGGATTCTTCAATTTCCCCCAGTCTTCAGAACAGTCCTGTGGGAAGCAGAGTTGGGCACCTGGGACAGCCTGCTGCAATCTGATGTGTGATTTTAGGCAGTTCACTCTGGAAATACTTAATCTGAAGAAACTGAAATGCAAGAGATTTCACTGTTCTAACAACCAGAGTTTGATTGCCTCAAAAATGCCTTTATCAAGAGTTAACTTTTCCAGAGAAAAGCAGACAGTTCTCCACATGGATGTCTCTGTATGCACCAAATTCTTCTCCTACACTTGAAACTTCTGGACCTGCAGCTCTCCAGCCTCCAAATTCCCAAAATCCAGTGAGAATTCTTCCCCTACACCTGAAACCTTTGGATCTGCAGCTCAAAAGTGCCATCAAGAGTTAACTTTTCCAAGGAAAAGTGGACATTTCTCCACATGGATGTCTCTGTATGCACAGAATCCTCTACACCTGAAACTTTTGGACCTGCAGCCCCAAATTACACAAATTCAGGGTGGATGTGTGAGGAGCATAAATCCTTGAGTTTTATTGTTCCCTTTGCTTTTTTTTCTGTAGGACATGAGTTCTCTCCACACCCTGCAGCAGCTGGTGTTGCTTCCTGGGCACATGCAGTCAGTCCCCCAGTTCCTTCTGTCCCAGTCCCAGGCAGGACAACAAGGTAAGAAAAAGAAAAGCTGAGGTGATGCCTTTTTCAGGCTTACCTAAAAACAGAGGAGAGGCCGGAGAACATTCAGATAACAAAAAGCAGTTCTGTTTATTGAATTATTCAGGTACATTTAGGGCAGACAAAGCCCCCAGGGGCTACACCCAAAATGGACAATGGCTCACAGGGTTTCACACTTTGATAAGTTTGGTCCATTTGCAGATTGGGGTTCATCTCCCAATGACAGCTCCAGGTAATGAAGTCATTTAGCCCAAGTTTGCTCCCCCCAGTCACTTTTGTTTCCATCTCTCAGGCCTGGGGCAGTGAGGTGTCCTTGACTGCCAGGCCTGGAGAGGAATTGTTGTGTGTGCCCAAAATGGGAGAGCAGCAGCTCACACTGGGTATGGAGTTCAGAGTTCTACACTAAAGAACTGCAGGGTTACAAAAGGATATAGGAAAATAGAAAAGCTAAAAATCCTAAGGCATCAGAAATGGATAAATATTTAGGGAAAACCTCCCTTCTCGTGGAAGTCGGGTTTCCCCAGCGTGATGCTGCCTGTTCCCACGCTGGGATGATCCCAGTTCCACGTGGGAACATCCAGGCTGGAGATGCTGCTGGCACCTGTGCCTTGTGCGCTCCACCAGTGCCACCTTGGGGCCAGGCAGGGATGCCAGCCTGGAATTCGGGACAGCTCCAGCAAAACCACGGAGCTGCTCCCTGGGGAGCAGAGCCAGCCCGCCCGGGCTCCCTCCCGCTCCTCATTAATTCCAGAAAGCTCCTCAGAGGTCGGGCTGATTGCTTGGAGGGAGGGTAAATCCAGGGAAGGAGCAGAACTGGTCCAGCTTAGCCAGGAGCAGCTCTGGGATGAGTGTGAGAGGTTTGGGTGTTCCACAGGGCAGGAAAGGTCTCCCTGCTCCTGAAACGAGGAGAAATCAGCTCCAGGAGAGCACTGAGGGCTCGCTCAGTGCTTGAGAAAGTCCCTGAGTAATTCTGGTTTTACCCCCAGTGTTTTTACAGAGTTTCTCCCACCCCGGGGATGTGGATGGAGAATGTTTGGGGCTTTAATTCATAACCTGGCAGATCAAAGGGGACATGGATCCTTTGCTTGTGCTCTTGATTTATCCCAGCACACAGCTCCCTCCCCATGAACTAAAATTCAGGATTATAACCTTAAATCTCTGCAGCTTGAACCCACTGGTTCACACACTCCAAAAGCAAGTGGGAAATTTATTTCTTCCTGACAACATATAAATTCTCCTCTCTGCCAAAAGACTCTGACTGATGGATAAAGATACTTGATGTATATTTACAAATAATTTTGAATTAGTTTGTTTGAAATACAGTCAGGACAATCTATTCCTTGCTGCCTGCCTTTATTCATGAATAATAAACACCTTATACTGCAAAACAGAGCTTGCTGCCTTCAATAGATTAGAATTTATCTGTTCAGTGACTTTTTTTTTTTGGCAGCTATGTTTTGTTGTCACCCCTTGTAGTTCCAGGCTTGACCAGGACTGGATATTCTGGCCAGGAGCTGGATTTTTGTGCAGGACATTTCCATTTCCTTGGCTGATTACCAGGTTTTAATGATCCTTTTGCCACGTGCGTGCACAGCCAGTGGGGAGTGAAAGGGAAGGCTCAGGTTGGTTTTGTGGAATTTGGTTCAAGTGGAATTTTCCTCCTCCTGAAGGAAGGCAGAAAATATTCCAGGATTGTCCTTGAGGCCATCAGGGAATGCCCTGAGTGTCTCCTGATTTTGGACTGTGGGTCCATAAATGGATTTCGAGGCTTGGGGGCTGAACATTTCCAATAGGGATACGAATTTTCCTTTGGTTGTGTTCTGAAGCTGTCAGATAAATTCCCAGGTCTTATTCCTCATCCCCTGTGCAGCCCAAATCCTGATGCACCCGAGTCAGGGGTGGGAGAGCTCTGTAAAGGTGGGAATGAGCAGCCACGGAGATTTTGGGATACCTGTCAGCCTAAATATTGCTGCTGAAATGTTCATCTCGGCTGTCAGACCGGTGATTCCTGAATCCAGCCCTTCATTTCCCTGGGAGCTGGAGCTGAGGTGTTCAATCATGATTTTAAAGACTCCAAATGACAGAGCATCTGCCATGTCCCAAGGCAAAGCCATTGCAGTGATTAATTACCTGCGCTGGTAAAAATGTGCACCTCATTACCAGCCAGGATTTGAAATTCTGAGTTGCTCCAGCGTTAGGAAAGGCTTATTCCAACCCCAGCCTAAGTAAATAAATGGGATTGTGCACAGCAGATCTAAATTAAATAAGGAAAGGCAGAGAGAGAGAGAGGGAGTGATAGATTCTGGAGATTATCTGTTTACCCTTTTATTAGCAGAAGTTCATACATTTCTATGGATTTCCCTGTAATTGTCAGTTATAATCAATTAAATATATTGACTGCTCTGAGCAAGGTTATAAATCCTCACTAAATTCTATAGGTTTCACTCACAATGGACTCGATACCAACTAAATTTCCAGGGAACTACACAACCTAATCCTGTAGGACATTCCCTCGAAGAGATATAGGTTTGTACTTGGCTGTTTGTCAACTAAACAATTACACAGCCCCCATAAATCCCAGTTTTTGTTGGGCTTATGGATTTCCCTTCTTTTTTCCTTTCATCATTTTGTGTCAGCTCCAACGTTCTGAAAGAAATTCAATTTATTTGAAATACAGTAGGGTAAGAAAGAAAGGGTCAGAGGGCTTCCAAATGACATTTGAAAATGAAATGTAGAATTGAGAGTAGAGTGGGAGGGCTCACAAGATTAACTGGAGGATCAGGGTTTTTTTTTTTAAAAGATCAAGTGGCTGAAAGTTAGAGCAACAAGGGCTTACATTGGAAATGTCCATTTTTCTAAGAGCTACAATGATTAAGCACTGAGAGAGATCCCTATGAAGGATGTAGAAAATTCTCTGCTGCATGGCACCTAAAATCAAGATTAGAGGTCTCTAAAATGCCTGAGCATGATGAGTTACAGGGATCAGCAAATGAGATATTTCACTTCTCTCATTATTGGAATAATCCCTTGCAGGCTGAAAAAACCATGGGAAGAACCTTTTCTTTCTCATAATCCAGCTCAGAACCAGACAGGTTCTTAAAGGCTGAAATTTTTGGATTTTGGGCAAGAAATAACAAATGGAGCTTCCCACTCTGAGCTTTCCCGGGGGTGTTCACTGACCAAATTCTCTTTTTCTTCTCCTCAGCTTTGCAGCCAAACCTCCTCTCCTTCCCTCAGCAGCAGGGCAGCCTCCTCCTCTCCCAGCCCGGACCCAGCCTGGCCTCCCAGGTAAGAACACACCTGAGATGTGCTAAACTCCACCTGCTGCTTTAGGGAGGGCAAAAGGCACAGAAATCGGCGTGCTTCTCTATTTCTGTGACTCTGAGCATCTGTTTTGGGGTGGTTTGGACAGGCTGTGGGTCGCTCTGGCCTCCCTGGCTCCTCGGTTGAACCTCACCTGGACGTCCCCCAGCACTTGCAAGTGGCAAAGCACCTGACCCCAGCAGGAGCTTCCGAGGAGCCCAGCGACCTGGAGGAGCTGGAAAAGTTCGCTAAGACTTTCAAACAAAGGAGGATCAAGCTGGGCTTCACACAGGTGAGAGGGAGGGGATGGGGGGAGTTTGGGGCAGAGGTGTGGATGGAGGAAAGCCTGGGTTACGTAAATGTGGGTTATTGTGCAGCATTCCTTTCCCAATGCACGAAAAGACAAACTCTTCCTCACACCTCACCATCATAACCTCAACAGCTGCACCTTCTCCAGTATTCAGGGGTGGGAGCAGATTCCTGGGGGGCAAAAAAAATCCCCTTTTCCTGGCAGGCAGGTCATGGAAACAAGACTGGAAGCAGCCTGAGGGGAAGTTTAGGCTACATTAGGAATAAATTCTTCACTGAAAGAGTGATTGGGCACTGGAATCGTCTGCCCAGGGAGGCAGTGGAGTCACTGTGGAAAGGAAGCCTGGACGTGGCAGCCAGTGCCATGGCTGAGCTGGTGAGGAGGTGTTGGGCTGTCACTGTCAGCTTGGATGTCACACACGCTCGCTTGAACAGAGTAACAACCGTGGTTCCTTGGCATATACTCTTAATAAAGCGTGTAAGTCACTGACTTCACCACAGCAACTGATTATATTGGTTGGTGCAAAGCCATTGGCGTCAATGTATTTGGCAAAAGCTTTGCAAAAAGTTAATAAGGCACGTGGCCGCATTTACTTTGTAGTCTAGCTACAAAAATCCTTCATGTATCTTTTAAAATCAGTTTCCATGCTAACAGCCTTGTTTTCTTCCTGGCTATGGATACACTGGGGGTTCATTAATTGCTGTTCCTTCTCCTAACTCAGCTTGGCTCACAGTCCAGCTGTCAAACCCCTCCATGCTGGGTCACAGGTTGGACGCGATGATCTCAAAGGTCTTTCCCGGGCTGTTTAACCCTGTGACTCTGTCATTTGAGGGGGGCTGTGACAGCTGGGAGGGGTTTCCCTGTGCTCAGGCTGGGATTTGGGTGTCCCCTGGCAGGGTGACGTCGGGCTGGCCATGGGGAAGCTCTACGGCAATGATTTCAGCCAGACCACCATCTCCCGCTTCGAGGCTCTCAACCTGAGCTTCAAGAACATGTGCAAGCTCAAACCCCTGCTGGAGAAGTGGCTCAGTGATGCAGGTAGGTGACAGCAAAGCAGAAATGCCACCAGCAGGAGAAGATCCAGTCAGGAACCCCCAATCTGTTCAGCCCCTCCCTGTGCCAGATGGGGGGAAAAAAAAAAAAAAAAAAAGAGAGAGGAGCTGCTGAGGTGCTCAGGGGCCAGCCCAGGAGGGGCAGGTGGAAAAGGAAGGATTTCACTGATGGGGGAATTCCCAGGGGCAGCAGGATTTGGGCTGGTGTCCCGTGCTGACCTCACGTCAGCCTCGTGCTCCACCCAGCCCTTCAGGATGTCTGAGCCATTGGTCACATCTCAGCCACCCCAAGGCAAATGGTTTGGTCAACATCCTTTTCTGTGTGAAATTAAACTGTTGGAACACTCTTGGGTCCTCATCAGAGCAGGCTATTTTCCTTTCACAGAGGAAATACGGGTTAAAACATTTTTTTTTTCTTCTTTGATTTGGACAAGCTCATTGATGGATTTGGAGCAATTTTAATCATCACCAGAGGGAGGATCCACATTGTAGGAACAATTTATCTATTCTAGAGGGCACCTTTGCTTCACTGAGAGTATCTGGGAATGAAAAGAACTCATTATCCTCTTGGTTGTCTTTTTCCCCTCCCTCTTCGCCCAGAATCTGCTCCTTTGGATTCCTCCATGAGCACCCCCAATTCCTACCCCTCAGTGAACGAGATGTTTGGACGGAAAAGGAAGAAGAGGACCAGCATCGAGACCAACATCCGCTCCACACTGGAGAAGAGATTCCAAGATGTGAGGGGGAAAAAAAAAATCTTTCCATCATTTCTGGCATTTGCAAGCCTGTAGCACTGACTCCTCTCAAGAGAAGAGGTTTTTGGGGGTGTTTTTTTGACGGCAGGTTAGAAAATGCTTGAAGAAGCAACAGGAAAATTGTTACACCCAAAGAAATTCCCCATTATTTGACAGCAGATTAAAAATTGCTTGAAGGAGTTAGCAGGAAAAGTGTTTAACCCAAAGAAATTCCCAATTATTTCCTGGTTGAATGTTGCAATAAGGGAGTTACAGTTTTAGCACCACATTTCCCCATTATCACCCACTGGGCCAAAGCTGATCTCTGCCCCCGAGTCTTTTCTTTTTGAGTTGCAGTTATATCACAAGAACTCTGTGGTCCCATTAAGCAGCTCTTGTGAGACCCCAGAACTTGTTGCCCCAAATATTTTTCCTGAACCCGCTCAGAAGTGGAGCCTTTCTACTTTTTAAGCTCCAAGAATTTCAAGAAAAATCACTGCAGACATCAATCAGAGCTTTAATCAATAGGGCTCAAGTGTGACTGGAAATCTCTCAAATCAAAACTGTTTCTGAGGTTTTTTTCTTGGTTTCTCCCTCATATCAAAACTTGCCCAGTCATCATCAGATCATTTTAGCAGCTCATTTTTAGCTGGTAGAAGACATTTTCTGTAATGGGAATATTATCCTGGCATCTCCGTGCCAGGTATCTTTGACATTTCTGAGCTCCAACGCTGAGCAAACCCCACAGAGCTAAAAGGGATGGAAATCAATGACTCAGGGGGCAGGGTGGGCTCTGTTGTTTCCCTTTCTAAATGAGGGCTGGGGGAACAGAGAGACTTTTCTGAGACCGGCACCCAGAGCTCCTGTCCCCTGCACAGTGACAAGGCCACCAGGTCTAGGTGACCCCAGCCCTGATTTTGGTGCTGTTGGGGTCCAAGAGGGAAGTGATTTGTGCAGTCACAGGGGCAGGAGCTGTGACTCCTCCCTGACTCTGGCACAGCTGATGTGGTTCACAGAACATAATCTTTCACCCAAATATTTACCCTTGGCATCACTCTGAGCTTTTGTCCCCTCCCCAGCTTGCAGCCAACCCCACCCGTGTCCTCCCAGCAGCCCCTGATGCTTTTTGGGTTGTTTTTAACCTCCTGTCTCTCTCAGCAGAACCCAAAGTCCAGTTCAGAGATTTCTTGGTGTTTTTGGGGGGCTTTTTAAACTTCCTGCCTCTCTCAGCAGAACCCCAAGCCCACTTCAGAGATCTCCTTGTGCTTTTTGGTGTTTTTTAACCTCCTGCCTCTCTCAGCAGAACCCACAGCCCAATTCCCAGATTTCATTGTGATTTTGGGGGTTTTTAACCCCTTGTCTCTCTCTGCTGAATCCCAAGCCCAGTTCCCAGATTTCATTGTGCTTTTTTGGGGTATTTAACCCCTTGTCTCTCTCAGCAGAACCCCAAGTCCAGTTCAGAGATCTCCTTGTGCTTTTTGGGGTTTTTAACCCCTTGTCTCTCTCTGCTGAACCCCAAGACCAAATCCCAGATTTCATTGTGCTTTTTGGGGTTTTTTAACCTCCTGCCTCTCTCAGCAGAACCCCAAACCAAATTCCCAGATTTCATTGTGATTTTTGGGGTTTTTTAACCTCTTGCCTCTCTCAGCAGAACCCCAAGACCAAATCCCAGATTTCATTGTGCTTTTTGGGGTTTTTTAACCTCCTGCCTCTCTCAGCAGAACCCCAAACCCAATTCCCAGATTTCATTGTGATTTTGGGGTTTTTTAACCTCCTGCCTCTCTCAGCAGAACCCCAAACCCAATTCCCAGATTTCATTGTGCTTTTTTGGGGTTTTTTAACCTCCTGCCTCTCTCAGCAGAACCCCAAGCCCAGCTCAGAGGAGATCTCCTTGATAGCAGAGCAGCTCTCCATGGAAAAGGAAGTGGTTCGGGTCTGGTTCTGCAACCGGCGCCAGAAGGAAAAGCGGATCAGCTGCCCGATGCCATCCCCCATCAAATCACCCATCTACAACTCCAGACTGGTGAGGGACTTGGCATTCAGCCCCCTGAATGGAATCTGCTCCAGAGCATTGGTTATTATTCCATCCATCAAAATCCAATCAACTAAATTATAACAGTTAATTAAGCGATGGTTCTATTTATTGAAAACCGTAGAAAGAAAAGATACATTTCCTAGGAGGGATTGATTGGTTTAATTGTTGGTTAATTTTTTCAAATCTAAGTGCTACCCCAAAGCTTTTCCCCTGGAGATTGATCAAGAAAATCTTTCCAAAATTAATGGGGTGTGAGGATTGCATGCACTGGTATCAATTTAGCTGCATTTCTGCTGCTTCATTTAAGAGTTGCTTGGTGGCTTTGCCATTTAAAAGTGGCAGGACACTCCTCAGTGCTGCAGCACAGAGGTGGGAGGCAGTCTGAATTTTATCTAAAAATCTCCTGGGTTTTGGAATTCTCCATCAGAAGGCAGGAAAACATCATGGGAAATTTGGCCCAACCTGTTTAGTCCCCAAAACAAACATTTGGATTGCCACAGCAGGAGCTTGGGTGAAGAATTTCCCTGTGACTGCTGTCCAAAGTGACCCCTTGCTCATCAGCCTCCCCGGACAGAGTGCTGCCTTCAGGAATAAATGTTAATTTGGATGACAGCTCCCAAATTGCCAATTGTCACCTGAGAATTAAGCTCCTTCAAGGATATTGGGATTTTTTTTTTTTTGTGCCCAAAACCAGAGGGAGCTGAGACGTTTCAGGCTGAGAATTCCCCAAGGGACATCCAAAGGGCAGTGGCTCCTACAATTTTATCTTGAGAGTTCTAGAAAACAGGATCATTTCAGGTTTTTCTGTAACTGATCCACAAATTCAGATGGATGTGGAGAGTGTCAGGCACATGCAATACTAATCCTGATTTCTTCTCATGGCCTTGCACGTGGGAATGTTGTTTGTAGCCTGGAATATGAATGGAAACACCCATGAGAGCCCCCAGACGTGGGTGCTGTGTCCCTGGGAGCCAGCACACTCCCCAGGGGCTGTGAAAGGAGTGGCAGGACGTGATTTATCCACTCCCCAGTGTTCACCTTCTGCCTCTGGTCCTGCCTAGGTCTCTACCTCAGGCTCCTTGGGGCCCCTCTCCGTCAATCCAGTGCACAGCACCATGCCCGGGACTGGTGAGCCTTGGGAAACCTCCCTTCCCTCCTTCCTCCTCCCTCCTAACCCTGACCCCTCCATTTCTGGGTCACATTTGCAGGATAATCTTCACCAGACCCTTGGCTTTGGCCAGGGAAAGCGTCCCCACACAGCTGGGATAAGAACAGCCCAGACTTGCTGTTGGGTGGGATAAAAACATGGAAAACACCGAGCAAAATAACATCTCCAGCATAATCCTAGGCTGGGGGTTTAGGTTTGGGAGCCAGGCACAAATAAAAGGGTAGGTTAGAATCAGATCTCCTTGGGGACCTGGGATTCCCAGATAGAAGGACAGGGGACATTCCTGGGGTCCCCCAATTTCCCCAGCTCAGGGGTTCAGAGGAGCCAGATAAGGGGTGGGTTAGAGTCAGATCTCTGTGGATACCTGGGATTCCCAACTACAGGAACAGGGGACATTCCTGGGGTCCCCCACCTTCCCCAGCTCAGGGAACCAGAGGAGCCACGGGATGGGCACAGGGCTCGGGGGGAGTGTTGGGCAGGGAGAGGAGATCCCAGGCTCAGGGTGCTCTCTCCCACGCAGTGACATCCTCGTGCTCCCCAGGGAATTCCAGCAGGCCCTCGTCCCCTGGCAGTGCCCTCCATGCCAGCAGCCCCGGCACAGCCCAGAGCAACTCCAAAGCTGCCATGAACTCTTCTGGCTTCAACTCTTCAGGGTAAGACGCAGCTCCCCGCTCCCCCCCAAAAAAAAAAAAAATCCACCCCAAACCAACCCAGGACATGGGGGGAAAATGTTGGGACCTCCAGGAAGAACAGGAAAGCTCTTAGAGATTCCAGCAATGTGTGAAGCTTCGTGTGTGACCTCTCAGGGACAGGGTGGGATTGCTGGGGTGTCCTTTGCAGGGGACAGAAGCTGGATTTGGTGATGCTGGTGAGTCCCTGCCAGTACAGGATATTCTGTGATTCTCAGGATGTGGTGGTTTTTTATTGCTTGAAAATGAATAGTCAATCAAGTTTTGCCTGAACAACTGTGACGGTTTAAAAAAAAACAAAACCAACTCAAAAACCACCCCAAAATTATTAGAAACACTGTCCTCACCCGATTCCTGTGTGAAGGAAGCAGAGAGGAAGGTTTATATTTGGGTAACCCTTTCCACTGCCAGTTTTCTCTCCTGCAGTGCCACCCGCAGAGCTCTGCTGTGAGCAACTCTTCCACAGTGGCAAAACAAAGATAATTTTTTACCTCTGCCCCTACCTTCAGAGGCTGCAGAAGCAATAAAGCAGATGAGAGGGCTCAGAGCCCTGCTGGTTATTTCCTGGGGGCTCTGCATTTGTGATTTCTGCTGCATCACCTCAAGGATGCTGAGTTAGGAGGGGGGTACCCACAGCTGCTTGGGTCACTCTGTGCCATGAGTCCCCCTCCCTTTATTTTGTCCTTGTAACATAGAATTTGTCGCTTGGAGTGAGGTTTTGTTATAGAGGCAGGGATTGGGAAAGATCGGGGAATATTTTTTTTTTTTAAATGGAAAAATAAGGTGTTTTTCAAAATGTTATGACACACAAAAAAAGGGAGAAATTATTTCTGCTTTCTGGATTCCCCCTGTCATGATTTACATCTAACTGTAGCATTTTTATTGCCTTTAATTTAGTGGAAACATTAAAATGAAACACAACTTTTTTTTCCAACAGAATCTCTTGTGATTAAGGGGGGGGAAAAAAAGCCAGGTAGCACCTGAAGATGATCTTGTTTATAAACAAGGGGAGTTGCTGTAATGCAACATTAATTCTGATTTCTTCCCATGGCCTTGGATATGGGAATGCTGTTTTGAGGCTGGAATATGAATGGAAATACCCATGAGAGCTGTGTCCCTGGGAGGCAGCGCTCTGCACAGGGGCTGTGAGAGCAGAGGCAGGGTGTGATTTTTGCACTCCCCAGGATGTGATTTATGCCAGCCTGCCTGCCGAGTAACCCGCAGGACGTGCTGAGCCCAAGGAAATTCGGGCGTTTTTTTACTCCCAGGTGAAACTTTTGTCGTTCCATGTCCCCAGCAGCTCCTGGTACCGATGGAACCAACCCACCTACCTCCACTGAGAGCTCCTGCAGCAAGGGGAGAGCAGCTCTGCCTCCAGGCTCTGCACCACCGACGATGCTTGGAGCCTTCCAGTGCCTTCCAGTGCCTTCCAGCGCCGGCTGCGCCAGGAACCGCCGGCAGCGGGGCTGCGCAGGGACTCAAACTGCAGCCCAGCCCTTCCCCGAGCCCCCACTGTGACATTTTCCCTCTTCCCCCGGCCCCACAGTGACTTTGTCCCCCTTCCCCCAGTTCCCCACGGTGCCGCTGTCCCTCCGGGGCGAGCCCCTGCTTCGCTGTCCTCGCATGGCTCCTCCGCTTGTCGCGCATCCTCCCGGGCAGGGCTCCTGTGGCAGGGCTCTCCTCTGTCTCTCTCTGTCTCCATCCTGGCCCAGAGCTCCCCAAAAAAAGGAAGGAGGGTCCCTCCTGCTGTTCCTGTCACGCACGGCCCCCAAACTGAGCCGAGGTTTGAGTTCATTTCACCGCAGCCCCGTGGCTGGGTGGGAGCCTTGGCTTTCCCCAGGCTCCCCATCCACTTGCTTTGCGCCTCCTGCTCCCTTTCTAAAGGTGCTTTTTGTTTGTTTTTTTCCTTCTTTTTTTTTTTTTTTTAATTAAGTATTTTAGAGTCTTCTTATTTTTTCCTTTTAAAAAAAACAAAAAACCAACCAACCAACCAAAAAAAAAAAATTTGTCTTTTGCAAAATTTGTGTCCCGGTCTTGTTATTGCTGAAAACCTTGGGGAAAATTGTGATTTCTGTTGATTTACTGTGATAAGGATGAGTCTTGACCTTCTCTTCTTTAATTTCTTTTCCTCTTTTTTCGGGTTTTAGCTGATACCAAATAACAACGAGCTGTTATTGAGGTGCCTTCTGGTCTTTGAGCTGTAAGGAATTTATTTTCTATTCTCTGTTTTTTTTTTATTCACATAATATTGCTTGAGGGTGGTGTGTGTAAGTGTTTGGGAATTCCATGAGATTCCAAAGGAAAAGTCCATTTTCACAGCCTATCAACAAGAAAATTGTGGTTACAATTCCACTCTTATTTTTCCTTTCTTTTTAATTAATTTTTGGCTGATCTGGATATTTAAAGATTAGCAAATTAGGACAAGTTTAAACACCCATCTGAACCTGTGGGCTACTCTGTCTTATTTTATTTCCTGCATGACCCTGGGGAAAGGACTTGATCCCTGACAGGCAGTGGTGATGAAAATCCTATTTCCTTCTCCCAGTGCTCAATTTGTGCCAAACAGCAGAATTTGGGGAATAAGGAACATCACAACTGATTCTTCTGCCACCCATCACCGAGGACATTTATTAACCCAAACCTCAGCACAGCTGTGGTTTCCAGCTCTTTTCTACTGTGAAAATGTCAGATTATTTCATGGATAATCAGTAGTTATTTCAACAGTGAGCACTGATTGTCTTCATAACCTCGGCCTGCACGTTTTACCCGAGAATTCCTGAATTAACTCCTGGGAGCTGAGCTGTAATTTGTATTTTGCCTTCAGAGTCAGGTGGCTTGGTCCAGACTTGCAGAGCTTTGTGAGGCTCCTGGTCAAAAGGGACCAAAAATGAAGTTAAATCAGCTATTTCCAATAATCTGTTTACAGTTTACTGTACATCCATATGCTCTTAGAGCCTTGAGAAAATACATTAAGATCCAAATCCGGCTACTGTTCCAAATTATTCCATTTGGTTCTCAGGAATTCCTCCAAGTAATTAGTTCCCACCTGCATGAATTTTGGAATAATGTTTCTGAAAATTGGGAGGGAAATCACCAATGTATTAAAAGCTGAATAACAGCACCTGCACGTGAATATTTCTGCTGAGATCAAGGCCAAGCTGTGCCAGGCGTTGTGAAAATACATCCTGAGGGTTCATCTCCTGCACAAAGTTTATAAACACGGAGACAAATCCCTGGGATTTATTGATAAACTGGCCCTGAGTGGGAAAACAAACACCAGCAGTTTGTTTGCTCCACAAAAAGCTCCAGCTGGAAGGGAAAGAGCTTTGTTCCCCTGCCACCCAGGAATGCTTCCAGCCTCGCAGGAGAGCATCTAAGGGATTGGAAATAAAGAGAGCAGGAAATTCCAGCTTTCCAGGAGCAAGAGTCACCTCCCACAGCCCCAGAGGAACAATGAGGGGAGCAATTGCTCCCGGTGAGAAGTCAGTGACCTCCTGAGCTGTCCCCAGAGCAGCTCCTGTGCCTGAGCCATCCCTGTGCTCCCTGCCCTTCTCCAAGCAGAGCTGCTGTGGCAATTCCAGCTGCACACCAGGAGCTCAAACATTCCCATTTAGCAGTGCCCAAGTTCAAGCAAGGCTGGGGAGGGCTGGAAAATTAACTAATTGTTGCTGGTATTTAATTTCTTCTATTGTTCATTTCTTCCCTCCCCTGATTTTCACCTGTGAGGAGAGGGAGAATATTCCTTGTCCTTCCCAGGTTTCCTTGTGGCCTGAAGGGAGACTTTGAGCATTTCTCAGTGCCCAAGTGATGCCACCAAGTTCCCTCATCATTCCTGCTGCTCACAGCCTTGGGATTTCCAGCTCTGGTAGAATTAGCATGGATCCTAACAGCCCAATAAAACACTTCAGCTTAAATTCAGGCTCAGTTTTACAGGTGCCAGCAGGGATTAATCCTCAAACTGCAGTGGGACCTCCTTTCTGTGCTGGGGGTCCCTGCCTGCTTGAAAATGCTGGGAAAGGAAACAAAACCTAGCAAGTTTTAGCTCAAAGAGAAGAGCAACCTATAATGTATGATCCAGTTAAAAGGATATTTGAATGCGTAACTCATAGGAGCATCCTGTGCAGTGCAGCACACACGGCAGATCTCCCTGGGAAGGGTCTTGTGCTCTCTGTGGTTTCACACCCAGTGTAGAGCTCTGGCTGCAAGGAAAATTTGGGTTGTTTGGGGGCCACAGCATCAGATTTTAAAGTAGACTGAGTCAGGAATGACACAGTGCTGACACCGAGCTGGCTGGCAGGGCTCGGAGGAAGCACAGCCCTGTCCTGGTTACTCACTCCCAGCCCTGAACTTGGCCCCAGCTCAGCTCCTGGCTCACTCATCCTGTTCTGCACGTTCTGTGGCACAGCTCCCTGAGCACCGAGTGTCCGGCACCACTCCCAGCCCCGGGCCCGAGCTCCGAGTCCTGCCTCAGCCTCCCCTCCCTGCGCTCAGCTCCAAGGTGCTCCTGTTTCCCCCTTTTGGCAGAAAGAGTGAAAGAAGACTCCGGGAAACTCGGCAAAACAATAGGGAAAAAAAAAAAAAAGATAAAAAGAATACCAAGGAGAAAAAGGACACCAACACCTCCCCACTTGTCTGATCCACCTTTATTCTCCATCACCAGAGAGGAAAACGCCAGAACAAAGTCTGGGACGGCTCCAGCCGGGCGAGCCGAGGCTGGGCGGAGGTACCGAGCTCCGGTCCCCGCTTCCCCCGCCCCGTTCCCCTTGCCCTGCCCCGGCTCTAGCCCTGCCCCGGGGCTCGCAGCTCCGCTCCGCGCATCCCTGTCCGCCTCCGGGGCAGGTACAGCGGGGCTGAGCGAGCGGGGATGCAGCGGAGCATCCTCGGGGGATGCTGCGGGGGCCGGGCCGGGCCGGGCCGGGCCGGGCAGGGCTGGGCTGGGAAGGGCTGGGCAGGGCAAGGAAGGGACGATAAAAAGCTCCGGGAGCGCCGGCACCGCCTCCCCAGCCGGGCAGCCCCAGGCGGGCGCAGGTGCCGGCAGCGCGGAGCCGGAGCGGGGTGAGAATTTGGGGTTCTCCGGTCCTTCCCCCACCCCCGTGCCGAGCTGGGGATGGGGTCTGGTCCCCCTCAATGTCCTGCTCCCCGAGGGGCAGAGGCGCTTTGGCAGCGGGAGGGTTGGGATTGTGGTTTTCCCGTTCGGGTTTGGGATTTTGGGGAAGGTGCTAAGGGAGCTGGGGAGAGCGCGGTGCTTGTACCCACAGGGGTGCAAGGTTTGTTTTGCTCGTTTCGGGAGGGGTACAAGGTTTGTTTTGCTCGTTTCTGTCGTTTGTGGGTTTTTTTTTTCCCCACCCCATCCGGGATTTCCATGGATGTGCTGGGGTGGGTATGGAGGATGGTCGGGATGAACAGGGATTTCTGAGGGGCTGCTGCCCTCCTCACGCTGCCCCTTCGTGTCCAGCAGGATGGTTCCCATCGTCCTGGAGGTGACCTGCAGCTTTGTCACCTGGCTGTGTCTCTACAGCTGCTTCTGCCGCTGGAACAGGCGGCGTTCCTACAAGTGGAGCTGTCGCCTGGTCACCCTCCTGCACGGGCTCCTTGTCACCTTCCTCTCTGGCTATGTCATGTTCCTGGATGGCCCCTGGCCTCTGACCCACGCAGGTATGTTTGGAATCGCAGTCTCACCTGTGCTCACCTGTCACAGGGGGAGGTGGGGGCTGATTACAGATGTGTGTATTTGCAGTTAAATTTGATTTAATTCCGCTGCTTCTTTCTCCACCACTTCTCACTATTTGTCTTTTTGTTCTTTCAATTTGTGGTGGGTTTTCTTTGTTTTGTTTTGTTTTTGTTTGTTTGTTTTTTTTTGTTTTGTTTTGGTTTTGTTTTTTTGTTTTTTGGTTTTTTTTTTTTTGGTTTTTTTTTTTTGGGCTGGTCCACGTACAAATTGGAAGTTTTCAGGTTGGCAGCTTGAGTTTATTGCAGCATCAGGCGTAGCAATGCATGGAGAACAAAGTGCTTTCCCATCTTGAAGGGTGTAATAACTCCTGACATTTGGCAGCAGGGTTTTGCTGCCTGGTTTCCATTGTTAAATCTCAGACTGTGCTGCTGATGGAGGTCTGGCTTTTCTAAAAGGCTGGAAGGAGAAAGGAATTAGCAGTGGGACGGTGTGGGAATCCTTAAAATCAGAGGGTTTTGGGAAAGCTGCAAGGAAGCAGGCCTCAGAGACAGCAATCTGCAATTAGGGTTAAGCAGAAAGCATAAGGCACGACAGCAGAAAAGTTCTATGAGATGTAGAAAACAAAGACAAACAGAACAATGGTCTGTGTATTAATGCTTTGCTAGAATAACTCTCTAAGCTGCAGAAAAGTATATCTAGCAAGATAGTAGGAAGGTCTAAGCTTAGTAATGGAGTTCTGTGCTTTGTATTTTAATGGCTTACAAATAGGTATTGCATTCGAAATAAGCAAGCATTGTTTTAACCAAAGGTACATGTACTTATAGTGGTTGGATAGAACTACTGTCAATATGCTTTTGCTTTTTGTGACTGTTCAAAAAACCTTTGAAATGTGTTGTAGCCTCACGTTTTGTGGCTGCTGCTGAGGATGTGAGCTGCTGGCATCTTCCTGCTGTCCCAGCTGTGTAACGAGACCGATGCTTGGAGGGAAAAATGATAATAAAGCAGCTCGAGATACGTTCCACAGCAGTCCTGTCCTGTTGGTGATTCTGTGCTTAAACCCCTGGCCAGCATTAGGGCAGGATGGGATGGGCCTGCTGGGCAGGCTGGGGTGTGAAGGGGAAGCAGAACCAAATATCCCTAATTCCTGGCACTTGGATAAGGCTGGAAATTTAGGAGGAGAGAAGCGACCTGTATTGGTTTGTAGAGTAGAAAAATATCTTAACTAAGACCCCAGGCTTATGCCCATCTTCCTTTCCAGGTTCACCAAACACCCCTCTCCAGATCCACGTGCTGTCCCTGACCTTGGGCTACTTCATCTTTGACCTGGGCTGGTGCCTGTACTTCCAGACCGAGGGGGACCTGATGCTGCTCCACCACACCCTGAGCATCTGTGGCATGATCCTGGTGCTGGGGCTGGGCAAATCAGCCACGGAGGTGAACGCTGTGGTGTTTGTCAGTGAAATCACCAACCCCCTGCTCCAGACCCGCTGGTTCCTGCGGGAAATGGGCTCTTACCACACTTCCCTGGGAAAAGTGGTGGATTTCCTCTTCGTGCTCCTCTTCCTGGTGCTGCGGATCGGGGCAGGAGCGTGGATCGTGTATGGGATGGTGACGTCCCCCGAACCCA
Source organism: Cinclus cinclus (assembly GCF_963662255.1). Taxonomy (NCBI): domain Eukaryota; kingdom Metazoa; phylum Chordata; class Aves; order Passeriformes; family Cinclidae; genus Cinclus; species Cinclus cinclus. Next base: position 5,073,514 of record NC_085070.1, on the reverse strand, counting down.
ACTGGCTCCTCAAGGCTGGGGGCCTGGCCATGTACGTGGTGTCCTTGGGGTTCATGGTTGAAATCTGTCGCTTTGTCAGGAGGAAAATGTGGGAAAAATCCCCTTCTCTGGACACAGATTCTTTCCAGGGGTAGGAGTGCACCTGGGGAAACTTCTTGGCTGCTCATTAATGGGTTGTAGAGGACAATCCCCTGGGTTTGGGGCCTGGATGCTGGAACTTGTTCCTGTGAAAAGAACTCCTGAAATGACACGGAATTGACTTTCTGCTGCTCCTGGAGGAGATGGATTGCTGCTAGGAACATGGAAAAGCTGAGAGAAGAGGGATTTGAGTGGAAGCCTGAGGAGCCCGACATGATTCCCTGACTTGCCCAGCAATGGTACAGAGCCAAGGAGGCTGGCAATGCCAGAGCTGATCAGTCTGCAACCAGTAATTGCACAGTCTGCATGTTCTGTCCTCATTTCCAATGCAGAGTTATTTGACAGTGTAGAGAAAATCAGATATGAAAAATCCCATTTTCCTGCAAGTGGGACTGGGTAAGGGGCATGACCTGGCAAAGATTTCCTGAGCCTCACCTGCTTTAATAATCCTGGATTTGGACAATGTGCTTGGCTAAATACTCAAGTATTTGCTTTGAACAAGACTGAAGTGCTTGCAGGGGTGTAGTGGAGCTGTCCCCTGAGAGTGTGATGGCACTCAAGGTGAGGCAATGTTTTACCTCGTTGTTTTTAATGACACATTTCCTATACTCTTTTTTTTTTTTTTTTTTTAATGCTTCCATTTGGGCAGGTGCTGATCTCAGAGCAGAGTGATTTCTCTGGGACTGACTCAGGCCCTCTCTAACAAGAGTCAGGAATTAGACTTGTGCCAATAAACTCCGTGAGCAGGTGTTGGCCTGGACTGGGATTGCTTAAAAGAATAAACAGGCTTTTTGTGGGAGAGGGAGGACAGTGAAGAGCCTGCCTGGATGCTCTTTCTGTTCTGGGGTTGGCTGAAGCCACTCAAGCTGAATTAATGGCTAATAAGTCAAATATGTGACTATTTCCAGGGGTGACAGTAATGTTTAGGCAGATCTCGGTGTGACATCTGCTCCACACCAGCATGGAACAGTTCTCTTGTTTTCTTTACCTCTCAGAATCACATTCTGACATTTTCCCTGGGGTTTTAATATGAATTTCCCTCTGTCCAAAGCTGCAGTTTAGATTTAGTCTCCTCCAAAAGCCTCACTGAGAGCTGAGAAGCAAATGCAGAGGTGAGGGAGGGTAGCAGTGGGGATGCAGCTCCTCCACTGCCTTTATCTCACCGAATTTAGCTCTGTTCAGGGCAGATATCAGCCTTTGGCTGGGGCTCCTCAAGGTGTCTGGAGCGATTAAAAATAACCTGAAATAACCTCACTTTGGACACAGCCACTGAAAGCATTGCAGCTGTGAACCGGGGCAAGTTCCTGGGCCAATATTTTTAGGAAAGCAGGAGCCAGAGTGGCCTCCTGAGGTGTGGGCACCTGCCAGGCTCACTGTATTCTTCCAAAAACTCCTCTGAGTGACGGGACTTCCAATAAAGTCATGTTCTCTTTTGAAAAAAGAACCGATTGCTGTGATGTTCCTTTGTTCTGGGCCTTGAGGAGGCAGCTGGAGTGAGGGCTGAGGCAAAGGGGCTTGAGGGAAGACTAAGGATGCCAAAATCACAGGTTCATTCCCTTTGTGCAGTTCAGGAAGGAGAGGGGTGGAGAGGAGATGAGCCCAGGCTGAGCCAGGAGCTCTGTGAAGGGCAGGTGAGGCTCAGCTGAAGCTCAGGTTTGTGAGCAATGCAGCCACAACCTGCTTTGCCAATGAATCAGTGTTGCAGAGAGCTTGAGAACCACCAAGCTGAGGGGTTTGCTCTTGCTGGACACAATGACTTAAATTCTGGCCATGGTCTCCTACATCCCAGGGTGCTTTCACTTTTTTCTCTGCCTCTCTGGTGCTGGGTTTCACTGGGGCAATGCTCAGTTCAGAAGGGTTGCAGGGTAACTTGTCTGTGGTTTTTTTGGGGGGAAGCATGAGAACATCCTGGGGACTATAAGATGTCCTAAGTCACCACTGAGTGGCTGTTTCTGACTGGGAACCTGTTCCTGCTGGGCCAGGACTCTGCTGTCAGGAGTGGAGAGCCTGGATTGGCTTCCAATGAGGAAAACCTCTCCCTGCAGCTGAGGGACAGTATTGGGACAGTACCCCAGTGCACCCAGATTGCTTCTGTTCAGTCAGAGCTACCTGGGGAGGTTTGATGCAAAATAAGTGCCCTCAGGTTCTCATCTGCCACATCTCACCCAAGGATAATTGTAGTGCTAAGCCCTCTAATGTGATGCTAGAAACATCCAGCTCCGCTATCCCACTGTATTTCGTATTTTAAAAAATGTGATTTTTCATGGAGGTGCCTGTTTTTTATCTGTCAAATATCCTTGAGGGCTTTTACAGCCACAGAAGCTGAGTTTTAGTAACAGCCTGTTGAGCTGCCAGGTTTCCAGTTCTTGTTTATTCCCAGTCTAATTGTGGACAAAGAGTTTCCCAGTGTGGGTAAAATAATCAATACAATCTGTGATGGTTTTCAGTGCTGCAAGCTCTGGTTAGAACAGGTCCAGGAGAGCAAAGGAAAGGATGTGCAGCTGGGGGAGGCTGTGGCTGTACCAAATGAGGCAGCGGTGTGCAAACAACTCTTTGCAGAGGTTCCTGCCCTGAGCTGTTTTGCTGAACTCTGTTCATCTGCAGACCAAACGAGCCAGTGCAACACAGCCCATTGAAATGGCTGACTGCACAAAGCAAACAGGAAAATTGGTGTATAAAGCTGCACCTCACTTCTGGTACAATCCACAGGGAGATGGTTTCACTTGCTGCCTTGCACCTCACTGTGCATAGTTTGTGCTAGAAACAAAACAACCCACAAGTTCTCTGTGTCCCACCTCCTGCGTTAAATGATCTGTGCCTCATTAGGGCTCTCTGTGAACTTCTCTGTTTTTCTTCCTGGCTGCTCATAGAATCTCAGAATGGTTTGGGTTGGAAGGGACCTTAAAGATCATCTCATCTTATTCCAAAAACCCCCTGCTTCTATCCCAGCTTCTTCCAAGCCCCGTCCAACCTGGCCTTAGACACTTCCAGGGCAGGCACAGCTTCTCTGGGAATTCCATCCCAGCTCCTCATCGTTGTCACAGCCAAGAATTTTTTTCCTGATATTCCATCTAACCATGCTCCTAAATGTGAAAACATCAGTCCCATAATTTCCCATCCATCCACGCTTTTCTTGATCCTGAGCTAAATATTAAACCAGCTCCATCTCGGGCATTACTGAGGCTACTGGAGGGCCAGCAATGGTGGAGGGAAGCAGGGGGAGAACTCAAATTTGTCAGAGAAGCAGCTGCACTATTAATGCTCATGAGGATGTGCTGAAATAGCAGGAGGATGAGTATTTTGTAGCAGTAGGAACCTGTACCTGGCCTGAACTGGAAAAGTAAGATCTGTATCTGGTTGAATACCCAGCTGAAGGCACTTATTATGAGGGCTGGAAGAGGCAGGTCAGGCCACTCCCACTGTGTGCATTTCAAAAGGTTAAAAAAAAAAAAAAACAACCCCGTGTTTTTGGGTGTGAGAGCTTGTTTTGACAGTAATTTAGGAAAGGCGGAGGAACTCTTGTAGTTGTTTTAGGTGTCCTGCTTAAACCCTGCATGTGGGATGTGGAAGGCAGGAGAGAGAATGGGCAGCGCTGAATGCCTGCAGAAATTGCTGGGCTTTGTAGGGGACGTCCAGGGCAGGGTGTGAGCTCTCCCAGGCCGCTGCACTGCTCCATTCTGGGGGACAAAACCCCTCGGGGGGTGTCACCTTGGACCTGCTGCTGCACTGACACAGCTCTGGAGCTCTGCAGAAGGCTCTGCTCACATCAGGTGTGAGGAGAGCAAAGGCCGGGCGTGCTTGGTGCCCTGAATCTCTGCGGCACACGCGGGGTGATGGGGGAGGCGGGGATGGGTGTGGGACTGGTTTCTGTGGCCCTGGGCGACAGCGCTGCTCCCTCCGTGTGCCCTGTGGGGACGTGACCTGGGAGCTGGAGTGGCTGAGAACACTTGGATTACCTGGTTTCACCTGGAGGAGACAATGTGGGGTCTGCAGCTTCCGCACGGCTCTGATCTCTGCTCTCTGTGACCGGGGACAGGAGCCAGGGAAGGGCTGGAGCTGTGCCAGGGGAGATTTAGGTGGGATATTTGGAAAAGAGGGTGCTGGGCACTGCCCGGGCTCCCCGAGGCTGCCAGAGCTCCAGGAGCTTTGGCACACGGCTCCGAGGTCTAGGGTGGGATTTTGGGGTGTCCGTGTAGGAACAGGAGCTGGGCTCATCATCCTGGTGGGTCCCTTCCAGCTCCGGGAATTCCACGATGCAATAGGGAGGGATGTGCGGAGCGGCTTCGTCGCCATCCTGCCGCCCGTATTCCCTCCTCCCGTCCCTCCTCCTCATCCTCTTCCTCCTCCTCTTCCTCCTCCTCATCCCCATCCCTGCCGTCCCTCCTCCCGGCCGCCAGGTGCCCCTCGGCCGCTGCTGCTCGCTCCGTGATCCGGGGCGGCTCCGGCAGCGCGGCCCTGCAGGTGGGTGCTGGGGAAGGGTCCTGTCCCTTGTCCCTGTCCCTTGTCCTTGTCCCCTGTCCCCAGGGGATGCGGCGGTGACGGTGGGATGGGCACGGGGTCGCTGCATCCCGCGGGATGCGGGAGGATGGGGCGGGTGTGCGCAGGCGGTACCCGGGGCTGCGCTTCGTGCTCTTGGTACGGTCCGGGAGCTCCTCCATCTTCCGACTGGACTTAAAAAAAAAAAAAAAAAAAAAATGTGGATAACGGGATAACGGCGCTTTGCTGGATGTGCCCATCTGGTTTTTAATCGCTTTCGGGCTGTTCGGGGGTTTTAGGCACGTGTGTTTGTTGTAGAGGCTGCTTTCATTCAGGGCCTCATTGCTGCCGGTGATACGAATTATAATATCTGTTATTTACAGTAGATACATAATACAAAATGTATATTGAATATATATACATTCTATTAATGTATACATAGTATATATTATAATATATATATACATTCTATTAATGTATACATAGTATATATTAATTTGATATATATACATTCTATTAATGTATACATAGTATATATTAATATGATATATACACATATTAATGTATACATAGTATTTATTAATTTGATATATATATTCTATTAATGTATACATAGTATATATTGATATAATATATATTCTACATTAATATAATATTACATTATAGTATATTACATTAATATCAATGTATACATCTTATACATTATATATGCTTATCCATATGCAACAATATAAAATAATATATAGGGAAATATATAGTTTTATATATAATTATGTTATTTGATTATTTACTAGCTATATGTATATTGTATAGAATTATTTGTTATTTATTGCTCTGTAATTATTGCTGCTTTAAATTGGCCTTTCTAGTGAGCATATGCTAAAGACAAATCAAAGGATGGTTGGGGCTGGAAGAGACCTTAAAGATCATCTCGTCCCAGCCCCTGCCCAGACAGGGACACCTTCCACAATTCCAGGCTGTTCCCAGCTCCTTCCAGCCTGGCCTTTGATGCTTCCAGGGATCCAGGGGCAGCCAGAGCTCCTCTGGGCACCCTGTGCCAGGGCCTCCTCACTCATGGGGAAAAATTTCTTCCCAATATCTAATACATATTTACGTTCTTTGAGTTAAAGCCACTAAATGTTGATTTTTGATGTGCAATTGGAAGAAAAACCCCAGCTTTCTTCCTAAAGGAATGGCTGGAGCTGGATCAGGGTTTGGGATGGAGATCAGGGAAAGGTTTTTCCCTCACCCAGAGGGTGCTGGGCACGGCCCCGAGGCTGCCAGAGCTCCAGGACAGCGCTCTGAGGCACAGGCTGGGATTTTGGGGTGTCTGAGCAGGGCCAGGAGCTGCACTGGATGGTCCCTGTGAGTTCCAGCTCAGGATGTTCTGTGATTTTTTCCAGGGTATGGAGACATCTTTTTCAGGAGTCGGCGTGGAAAAGACCTCAGTAATTTTACAACTTCTTTCCACCAGCCTTCTCCAGCTGGTCAATCCCTTTTGTCACATGAGAATTATCCCTCCCTTATCTGCTCTGAGTGCAGACCTCGAGCACAGGGATGTGAATGGAAATGCCAGCTCAGAGCAGTTAATCCCATCCTTATTTCATCTCCCCGTGTTCCCAAGGCCCATTAAAACATAATGGTTTTGTTTACTCAGCCTCCAGTCATTCCTGGGAATGCTCCAACAGGCCAAACAGGAAGGTTGGGCTTTGCAGCTCTGACTCCTCATCCCATGAAGTCCCTCTGGTGCTCCCCAGCCCTGGGAGTGAGGCCAGAGTTGAGCAGCAGGTACCAGTGGTGCAACTGGAAACTCCTGCATCCCAAAGCCTGACTCGGCTTCTTTTGTTACACTTCCCTGAATGCTCAGGAGTGGTGAGACACACATGTTCATATAATGCCTTCCCATGAAGAGTAATGTGTATTTGGAGGGTTTTAGCAAGTGTTTATGTGCTGTAATTTTGTTCTGGCAATTTGTCTTTTGCTTGTTTGAGAGATTATTGCACATTGTGTGAGGGAAGATAGAAATACTGCTGGAGGAAAAAAAAATTCTTTATGGACATAGATTTTTATTCTTTTGCATCTAAAAGATTTGGAGGTTCCGGTGCCAGTAAGGATGAAATGTAGTCTGCAGTGAGGAGAATAAAATTGTTTTCACACAGAGAAAATCAGTCAGGAGCAAGCAGCTCTGCACACACTCTGGGATAGTTAGAGAGCAAAGCCGTGCTGGGTTGTGCTGACACTGCCACATGCTCCCTTTGTCTTTCTGATGCCGTGTGTCCGGCCCTTGCCAGGACAGGATGCTGTTCCCGCTGCCCCTGCGTGCAGCCTGCAGCCTGCTGGCCTGGTTCTGCCTCTACAAATGGTTCTGCCACCGCTACCGACACCGGAACCTCGAGTGGAGCTGCAGGCTGGTCACCCTGACCCACGGCATCCTCGCCACGTGTCTGTCTGCTTACATCGGCTTCATCGATGGCCCCTGGCCCCTGAGTCACCCAGGTGAGTGAGGAAATCCCTGATCCCACCTCCCCCAGGGGTTCTCCACCGCCCCATTCCCCGGCCCATCATCCAGGGATGATGACTGCAGCCATATCTCGGCCACTTCATGGTGGAAAGCCCCAGAGCAATGGAGAGCCTGGTACTGTATTTTGCTGGTGTAATGCTCCTCCCCAGCTGCAGTTTGGCAGAGTGTGTGACTTTTGTGTGGCCGTTGCGTGTGTGCAGCTGCAGGACTAATGTCCGGGAAGATCAATCAGGAAAACCTTATCAATATGATTACCTGGCAAAAGATTTTGAGAATATGGAAACTATAAGCGAGATTGAAATGAAAGTCATCTTTGAGATACCAAACCTGAGTTACTGAACAGCTGAAAACAACAGCGTGGGCAGCTGGGAGTGATCCCCTCTGGAGTGAACAATTCCCTGTGCCTGCACACAGCTCCAGGGTCAGAGCAGACCCTGCCAGCCTGGCAGAAGGGTCCACAGAGGAGTTTTTAGGGTTTAAAATGTAACACAGCGTGGCAATGTAATGATTCTTATAGGCTGTGTGTAAATGCTGTAGGATTTGTATCTTGTATTAGATTGGTCAGTGAAAATTAGAATATTCAGCACAGAAGAAGATTTATGGTATGGTAACGGGAACCTAACAGCTGTGGCATTGTGACTCGGGGGACTTCTGTGGCCGGGTTGTCTCCAGAGGTGAATCCCCCTTCCCTGCCTCACATCCTGCTTGGCACCTCCACACTTTAAATCTCTGCTTTTATGTTTCAGGGTTACCCAACACGACCCTTCAGGTGCACGGGCTGTGCCTTAGCTTGGGCTACTTCATCTTCGACCTGTGTTGGTGCGTGTACTTCCAGACGGAGGGTGCCCTGATGCTGGCCCACCACCTGGTGAGCATCGTGGGCATCGCCGCCTCCCTGGCCCTGGGCGAGTCGGCCGCGGACGTCAACGCCGTCATTTTTGGCAGCGAGATCACCAACCCGCTGCTGCAGGCCCGCTGGTTCCTCAAGGAGCTGGGCCGCTACCACACCTTCACGGGCGACGTGGTGGATTTCCTCTTCGTGGTGCTCTTCACCGGCGTGCGCATCGGGATGGGCGCCTGGCTGATGTACTGCGAGCTGGCCTCGCCCAGGCCGCGCTGGTACATCAAGATGGGAGGGGTCGTCATGTACGTGGTGTCCTGGGTGTTCATGGTCAGCATCTGCCGCTTCGCCCGCAGGAAGAGCATGAGGAAGTACCAGGAGTGGAGGAGCCGCAGGAGCCGCGAGCTGGGCTTGAAAACCAACGGGCATCTCAAAAGCCGCTGAGTGGGCGCTGAGCAAAGAGTTCCTCGAGTTCACGGGCTGGCAAGGAGGGGCACCGTGCCTGAAATGCCACTGTCGGGAGAGGAGCCAACGCACGTTAGCAGTGCTGGAGCCAAATTTATCCCTGGCATAACTCCACTGAAATCCACGGAGCTGTGCCACGGATTCACTGGACCTGGCTCGGTGTGTACGTAAGCACAGCCTGAACGAGGAGGGAAAGAAGGGCTACTTTTATAGACTAAACTAGTCCAGCAGTGCAGGTGTAAATAGTGATGTCTGTAGCCAACTCCTTCAGGATCTTGGAGGAGAGGAGGAGGTAACACTAGGTCTCCATGTCCAGCGTCCTGTGCAGTCTAGGCAGCTAGAGTGACTCTTCATGCTGGTAGGAAGAAGTGTTCTAGTGTTGCATCCAAGCTGGGGTTCCTGGCTCTTCCACCACCTCGATGTGTGACCTTGGGCAAGTCACACAACTCAGACTCTGTGCCTAATTCCCCCTCTGTGACTTGGGGGTGATGGAGCTGCTCCATCTGTTTGCACTTTCAGATTTTTACTTGAGAGGTGCTATATAAATGCAAAGTGATGGTTGTAATCTGCACTTGGATCATTATCCCTTTGTTTCCCCTGGGAGAAACTACTTTGGTGGTTGAGCTACAGCAACACTCTAGAAAAATCAGTATTTTAGGTAGGTAGCTGTTTCCTACCCTAACTCCTTTTAATAACTTATTTATTAACATATTGATAACTTATTTTTTGTAGTGTCCAGAAGCTCTAGTCAGCACTGGCGCCATACAGGACTAGGTGCTCTGTGAATGCACCCAAAGACACAGACTCAGAAGGGAAAATTTTTTCGTGATTTTTCCCTCTTCTTCCCTGACTGTTAAAACTCCTCTACAAACACTGCTTTTAGCTCCCTGGGTAACCAGCACACTCCATTTTGACAAGCCCCATCAGGATTTGCCAGTCAGGGGTTTTCTTGCTGATGAGCCAAGCCCCTGATTTTGTCTCCAGAACATCAACATTTCTTTTGCTGTGCCCCAAATCCAAATTGGGATTTCTGGTTGCCCAGAATCTGCCCTGTGGAAGCCACAGACTGACCTTGGCTCTCCTTCATCTGAATTAATGCCTTGACCCCTGGGCTTTGATTTCCCTCTGACTGGGTCTGAGTCACTTGATAAAAGTGAACATGTAGAGGGTTAGAGAGATTTATTTTACTTAGTTATTAAAGAAGTGAGAGGCCTGTAATCTGGTCTTTTTTAAGGAAAAAAAAAGCAAAACAAAAACAAAAAACCCCAAAAAATACCTGACTGGGAGAAAAATAAGCATTACTTATCTGGTCCCATTTGCAGGGGAAACCTATGCCCAGTTGGCAGCTTCTGGAGTTTATTTCATTGCATGTTCTTAAACTGTTCCTTTGTTGTTGCTGTGATTTTGAGCTTTTCCTTTGAGCCTCCATTGCAGCTCAGGTACCCCTTTTTGCTTGAGCCTTGCCTGCTGCAGCCAAAGACCTGAAGAAACCCCCCCCCCCCCACAAAAAAAAACCCAACCAAACAAAAACAACCCTTCAGATGAGCAGAGCCAACTGATGAGCTGGTCCTGGAAAGGAAACTTGACTCATTCAGCACTATCAAGCCTTGAAAGGAGACCAGAAGGGCTGGTTGGGGCTTGGTGGTTCTTTTCCCCAGCTCTGCTGCTCTGTTGAGCACATCCAGGAGCCTTTTTGCCTCAATTTAACCCACTTTGGGAAGTGGGTCCAGTCTTGCCTACCTCGTAGGGTGTCTCCATTTAGCACCAAGCCACCTGTGATGAATTCTGGGCGGTTTGCATAAAAACAAACTCTGTGCTGTATAAAAGTTGCTTTGAGTGAAGCACTTCCCGCTATGAGCCATCAGCAGTGCTTTGTCACCTGAACTGGGCACTTCCCAGCATCCCAAAAGCAAGGAGAGAGGTGTTTAGCAAAGGTGCTTTAAGGGCAGGAGTCACAGGGACTGAGCTGGACGTGCACATAAAGGTCAGCTGTGCTGCTGCAGCTTCACAGGGAACCCCAAGCTGAGGAAAAGGTGTCTGCTGGGTTTTCCCTGGTCAGCACTGTAGGAATCTGGAGCCAAAAGAGTCTCAGGCACCAGCCTGAGCAGGGAATGAGGGATTTCAGCAGCAGCTCCTGGAGAAATGGAGGTGAAAACAGACTGGCCATTCCCGGTGAGCTGCTGAAAACCAAGGGTTTGGGCTCTGACCTTTGCTGAGGTTTGGGGTGCAGCTTTATGGGGTCACAGCCCTTACCTGCCCGGGTGGATGAGGATGGCAGGGACTGCAGTATCTGTGAATCACCTGTTTGAAGGTGTTTTTGAAATACAAGGGTTGAGTGGTCCCCTTTTCTGAATGGGGGGGGTAAATTTGGTTGGGAAGAAGGAGAACACCGCTCAGCTCTGAGGCTTTAGAAGGCAAACAAGAAAACAAAAGGGCAATTAGGAATGGCTTTATGAGGCAGAGAAAGGCCTCAGAGCCCATTTAGTGGGCTCCAGCATAGAATCACTGACCCAAAAGTACAAATTCCGAGCTGTCCTCAGGCTAGTCCATAGTGGCTAGAGCAAACTGTGAGAGGAAACTGCAGAACTAGTGTGAAATAATAACTTGTGTCTGAATTACTGTGTAATAGCAACTAATGTTCCACCAGTGAATGGTGTAGATGCTTTGTATTATGTTTTATAAAAATAAAGATTATTTAATTATATGAGGAATTGGTTTTCTCTGTTTGGGCGCTGCTCTTAAGTCACAGATTGCACGTGATGGTTTTGGAGGGCTTCTCAAAAATTCAGTGATTCAGCAGGATGGAGCAAAAATATTCCCTTTATTTGCCATGCCCTGGGTGCCATGGGAGAAGGTTCTCCTGTGTTTCCACGCAGTGAGCTCTTCTCACTCATAAATTAATATTATTGCCTAGGAAAGCTCTGTGGTGTTGTGTTGGTAAACAAGCACTCTGCTTGCTGATCACAACCAGAGATCCAGCACACCAAAAGTTTTGGCTTCTATAAATAGTTAAGCCAATTTAATTGTTTGCATGTAACCCTTAAGTCCAGCTTAAAACCCTCCAACGCTGGGGAGCAGCTGCTGAGCAGCACTGAGCCCTCTGGAAATGTTGTGTTTACAGAGCCCAGCCTGGGGGTGGAGGGGTCTCAGGGCCTGCAAGAATTTCTGCTGGCACTTTGTTGAACCTCTGAGGTAGATCCAGAAGCAGAGAAGAAAGTACAGCAGAGTTCTGAAGCTTTGCTTTAGAGCTGCAGGTGTCTCACAGGTCTCGTGTCTTCAGAAGTGACAAAATCTGGCATTATCAGTGGTCAGATGTGCTTTGTCTGTGAAAAGTGAAATCTGCCCCTCTACACCCAATTAATTTCATTTTCTATCATCCTATTATTTCTTTAGAGGCAACCCTGCTGCCTGCCTTTTGCTTCTCCTGCTGGTCCTGCAGTCGAGCTTTGTAAAATTAACCTCCCCTTTCAGTCCTGTGCCCTCCCTTTGTAGCTGAACTCCTTATCTGTACTTGAAAAAACTGCATTTTTTTTATATTCACAGCTTTATTCCCTTGCAGCAGTAGTCCAGGCACTGATGTAAAAGCAGCATTTTAAGTCTTTGAAATCTGCTATTACATTAATACCATGGGGTCTGCCATGTCCAAAGAAATCAATGCCTTGTTTGCCTCAAGTTCCAGGGGCAGCTTGGCAGCTGATGAGTTGACAATGTAAAATTACCTCAGAAAATTACTAGAAGAAGGAATATAACAGATCAAGGTACATGGAAAAGCTTCTGTAAAGTAATGAAGGTCTACAGGTAGATAATTTTGTATGGGAAGAAGAAAGTCTCAGCTTCTGCGGCTTCTCAAATGTTACAAAACACAGGTTTTCAGCAGAGTTGTGTTGTGTTGTGTTGTTTGAACAGTGTCTTGAGTCAGAAGATTGAGATCTGTCCAATGCCACAGTCTTCAAATGTGATGAGAAATTCTATTCTCCATTTCTTTAGATTTTACCTCTTTTTAATCCCCCCTCCAGCCAGAGGATGGAGAAAGAGAAGAAAACTCAGGGAGCAGCGTCCAGTGGTTTCATCTGTCCTTCCAAAGGTTGCTGCTTTCATTCTGCTGATATGGAAGGAAAGCTTAGTGCTATAAAAATGCTGACTGCCCCGTGGATTATCCAGATTTAGGAACTGTAATAAGCTGTCACCGTAGAAGCTCTGCTAGATTAGGCTCTCTGTATCTCATAATCAGCAAAGCATCGTGTCCCAAGACCAACCCTGGGTGAATTTCCAGCATTTTCAGAGTGCAGGACAAGCTGTAGGGAGCAAATCTGGTGCCCATTTTAAGGAGGGAAATGAAGAAAAGGCTTGGGAATTGCACAGAAAAGTGGAGCACAGAACAAATTTATTTGTGTTTTCTGGGATTCTGTTCTTTAGGAGTCACAGATTTCTAGGCACGTTTGGGAAATGAACTTGGGAATAATTTCCCATGTGCTTTTCCCCTCCAAGGTGTGAAGGTTTGGCAGCTGGTTTCCAAAAGCAGCAGAAAAACAGGAGCTGGCTGAGCAATTTGCAGTGAGCGAAAATAACAGTTCAAAGTACCTGAGCATTCTCTCACTGGCTTTAAATTGATTACTTGTAAGGAGCATAAGAGGCTTTATTGCACTTGATTTTTGTGGTGGAGCTCAGCGAAACTCAGCTGATCATCCCATCTGAAACGCAAACTGAATTTTTTCTGAAAGAAAAAAATGCTTCCAGGCACTATTTATCCACACTTAAAATATAAAAACATCACTTTTTGCTGATTTTTATCTCTGTTCATGCTGAGCTCACAGCAGTGCAAACCCTCTCAGAGCATTCCAGAGCTTCACGATCCCAAAGCGCTTGGAAATGCTATTTTTTTTTTTTCCAAATTCCTCACCTTTTACCTGCCCGGGAGCTCAGGTTAGAGGAGCCATTCGAGGCTTTCCCAGCAGATGGCAACAGCTCCTCGGTGCGAGGCTGAGAAAAGGAAGGATTTGGCCAAAGGATCCTCGCTCAACACCTTCTCTAGAAATCTGCTTTTACAGGAGCCCCTATAAAGCACCTCCAAGGATCTGATCTTTATTTTAAGGCAAAATAAGAAGTTTTACTCCATAGGAATTAAACTCACCTACTTCAGGGTCCTGCTTAGCTCTGCTCTGGACTAAAAAAACAGATTGAGGAGATTAATTAGAGAATTGCAAAATGGCTTTGTGTTAGAAGGGGCCTCAAAAATCATCTTGCTCCAAGCCTCCTGCCATGGGATGGATCTGTGTGTAAATTCAGGCCAAGTGACAACTTCATAGCTAACAACAACAACAACAACAACAACAACAACAACAAATTATATTTTAATGGGCACAGTATAATTGCTTACTGATTTTTCATCCCATATTTCAGGCTGTAAAACAGAATTATCACAAATAGGCATCTATCTTTATCTAAGTATGCAGCCAGGTCCTACAAAAAAAAAAGAAAAAGAAAAAAAATCATCTTTTGCAGAAAAGCGAAGCAGTTATGGTTTCAGAATCTATGTCTTAGGATTTCCTCCAGCTAATTGTTCTCGTTATGTTGTCATGCACAATAAAATATAATTAAAGTAATAAAAAAACATCGAGGCCCAATATTCAAATGCTGGGCCTGCCATGAATCAGATCTCCCAGGAGTCTTCCCCTCTCCAGGCACAGTACTCGATGTTCCCAAAGTTAAAAGCAGGGAGGGATTTATTGCAGAGAAGATGCAATAAAGAGATATATAATAAATAAATATAGATATATGGAGGCATTCAGTCACTTCATCACCACCGATGACTGTATTGCACACAGCTGCAGGAGAGGCAGACGTGGCTCGTCTTGCACTCCCACACTTTTTTTTCTTTCTTTCTTTCCCAAGCCTTTATTTTCCCCAAAAGGAAACCAAAAAAGGAAGTATAAATGTCCTGCGTATATATGTGAAGTATCACGTAGAAAATTATTTCATCCCACGCTTCCCCTCTTTGCTCTGAACTTCATCAAAATAACAAATTCTTCAGGCTCTCAGACATTCTGCTGGCTTCCTGATCCACGTTCACTTCCCTCCGAGCAGGAAAAGCTCCGTGTTCCAGAGCAGCACTGGCCTGGATGTAGCTTCGGGCAAGGTATGGTCCTGTGTGCCCAGCCAGGGAGCTGCTCCCAACTTTCCAGAGCCTGTTTTCCAGCTTCTTTCCAACTCTGGTGTCCCAGCTTTGAAGTATATCCTGGCAAGATTAATTAAAGGGAAGAAGCGTGGTGTCCTAGATGATTGGGATTAGCTAATAAGGTTATTTTAGTCTGCTGGCATTTGCTGGGGGAGACTGATGTTCCACAGGTTCCTTTGTGTAGAGGGGGAAGGAATTACTGGCAGTGGAGACATCCTGCTTTTCATTCCACATCCGTGCTGCTCATGAGCTTTTAATTTCTGGAGGAGTAGCATGGAAGTTTCCTGAAGTTCTCGGGTATAGATGTTATTTCCAGGTGTTGGAGAACAAGTGGCTTGTGGTGCCAGGACAAGGGGGAATGGCTTCACACTGACAGAGAGTAGGTTTAGGTGGGATATTAGCAAAAAATACTTCCTTGTGAGGGTGGTGAGGTTGCCCAGAGAAGCTGTGGCTGCCCCTGGATCCCTGGAAGTGTCCATGGCCAGGTTGGAGCAAGCTGGGATAGTGGAAGGGTTTGGAACAAAATCAATTTTCAGGTCCCTTCCAACCCAAACCGTTCTGGGATTCTGTGCAGATTTCAGACAGGCTTTTCTCTCTGTGTTGTACGTACACGGAACAAACAGCAGGGAGTTACAGCAGGGACGTGTTCTGTGTTCAGGCTGAGAACAGGGAAATCCACGCCTGCTGAAATGTAAATGCCCGAATACCCTGCGTGGCTCATCTTTTCATACCGGGGGTTTTGAAAGGGAGCAGGAACAGGCCCTTGGCCGCCGTGTTTCTGAACGTACGTGCAGGGAGGGACCTGCTCTTGGATTTATGGCGACCTTAACCAGTGAGAAAAATTCCTGATGAAACGTGCGTGGGAAATGCAGGGAAACTGGACAAGAGGGCCACGAAAGGCCTGGGAGCAAACAGCACAGCCGGGAATTGCCTGAGGCTTCTGCTGCACAGCTCCGGGCACTTCTGCTCTTTTAATCCGCGGTTTATTTATTTTGTTTCTGCCCTAAGTTTCGCCGGTGTCATATTTTCCATAGAGATGGAGGCGCGGGCGCTCCCCGCTCCGAGCGCTGGTGACGAGGCCAAGCCGGGCACGGCACGGCTGGGGAACGGAGAAAAAAGGGAAAAAGGGGAAAAAAGGTTAAAAGGGGAAAAGGGAAACCTCGCGGGTGAGGGATGCGGGGGCAGTGAAAGCTCTTCGGCAGGCACACGGGGTGAGGGAGGAGCGGGGACGGGAAGGAAACGGCCCGCGGGTCTGGAAAAGGCTTCCCGAAGGGAAAAGGCCTCGGCAGGGACCGGGGGAAGGGCTGCGAAGGAGGAGGAGGAGGGTTGGAAGAGAAGGAGGAGGAGAAGAAGGAGGGGAAAGAGGAGCAGAGAGGGAGGAGGAAGAGGAGGAAGAGGAGGGCGGCCGGCGGAGGGATCCGGCGGGGCGGGGCGGCCGGAGGTACGAGCCCCCCGGAGGCGCCGGGGAGGGGCGAGCCCGGCCCGGCCCGGCTCGGCGCAGGCTCCCCCGGACGCGGCGCTCCCGCCTCTCTGAGCAGCGCAGCGGGGCCGCCAGCGGGCCGGGAGAGCAGCGCAGAGCCGAGCACAGCCGAGCCGAGCAGAGAAGAGCAGAGCCGAGCAGCGGGGCGGGATCCCGGAGCGGAGCGCGGAGCGCGGAGCGCAGCCAGCCCGCAGCGCCCCGCTGGGTCCCGGGCCGGAGCGAGAGGCGGAGCGGCGGGGGATGGAGCCCCGGGCCTAGAGGCGGCCGCCCTGCCCGACCCCCTGCGGGCACAGCACGGGCGGGGGTCGGGGATGGGCCCGGCCGCGGGCGGGGAGCGCCGCCCGCCCCCCGAGCGCTGAGCCCGGCGGGGACGGGCACGGCCCCGCGCTCTGCCCGCGCCGGGGACCATCGGCTGCTTCTTGGAAAGGTTTTTATTGTTTTTTTTTTTTTTTTCCCTCTCCCCCCACCCCCGAGTCCAACGAGATTGTTTTGTTATATTTTTTTTGTTGTTGTTGTTGCCGGAGTTTTCTTGTTGGGAGTTTTTTTCCTTTATCCCCCACTTCCGTGGTTTGGATATTCTGTGTGACTGCAAGAAGAGTTTTGGAGTTGTTTTGGATTGGGTTTGGTTGTTGTTTTTTTTTTTTTTCTTTTTTTTTTTCTTGGTTTTTTTTTGTTCCCGTCTCCTGCCCTTGAACTGAGTTTGTCCTCTGTGCATGCCTCTTCTGGAGCAAGGCTGGATCCTGAACCTCGGTGCATGTGAGGGGCAAAGCCTCGTTCATATTCCTGCAATAAGAGTAAAATGTAAATTGGATAATACGTCTTCTTGCCAAAGGCTCCAATGAGTGGCACACAGTCCACAATCACGGACAGGTCAGTATAAAATGAGATTCCTTGATTTATTTTTTCCTCTCTTTTTTTGAAGCGTGAATATTTGCAGAGCTCAGGTACTTTGTGTTCAGTAACAGATGGGATCAGAAAAGCAGGATTAAATCAAGAGGTTCTGGGAACCAAGGGTTTCTTGACTGTCAAAGGAACTGGGTTAACTTTGAAACCGGAGTATTTCAAGTCCAACAGCTTTCAGGCCTGCCAGGCTGACTTTGTAGGAGCCAGAGGTGGTAACTGAGCTCCCAGGAGGGGCTGGTGCTGCGGGGAACACCGAAAGCAAGTGTCCTGCAAGGAGATGAAGCAGGAGAAGCCACCAGAATTTGGGCTCCAGCTCAAGCCTGAACTCAGAGGCCGTGTTGAGGATGCACTTGGGTCTCCTTCGGTCAAGTACTGCAGAGAGGTCACTCCAGGTGAGGGCAGGAGGGATAGTTGACAAGCAGGAATGTCTGCTGGTGTCTACCTTAGCAGGAACCTGCCTTTAGATACCTGCTCAGGCCTCTGGGCTGCTCTACAGGTGCCTTTCATTTCCTTTGGGGTTCTCTTGTTTGCACTGGGATGTTTCAGAAGAAGAAAAAAGTAAAGTGAGAAACATCTTAACAAATGAGTGGAATGAGTGTCTTCAGATTTTTTTATGAGAATAAAAGATAAAAATACATAACATGGTTTTCACAGCTACAGCGTCAAAAAAAAAAGTTGTGTCTGTTTGGTGGTTAAGGTGTGAATGTGTGTGTTGCAAAGGATTCTTTGGCCTTTCATGACCAAGGAGTTCTGGCACAGCAGCAGAGCTGGGGCTGGGATGGAGCAATGATGCTTTTGGGTGCCTGAGCTCACCGATTTTAGTGTGGGCAGGAAAGAGTCTGAGTGTGGTTCTCACTTAAACCCAGGCCTTTTGGTGACTTCACAGGTCCTCAAAGCACAGTCTAAAGAGCTCTGAGAGAGCTCAGACTTGTGTACAATCTGTGTTTACAACTGTTTACAGAGTATTAAATCTTGGCAATTAATTTAATAGTTTGTACTAGCAGAATTTTCTCTTTTGCAGTGCATGAATGATTCTTGAGTTGCAGGATGTTTTGCTCCGTGCCAGGCAAGGCAATGACAGTAAAAAGGCTTTTCAGTGGATTTGTGAGGATTTTGTTGCGTACTTCAGGCCATATGTCTTGTGGCAGTTGCATGATATCAAAAAGAACGACAGGATTTTCATACCAAGAAGCAGCTGAGTGATGCATGGAAGGGAAAAGCACGAGAACAGGGAATTTAATTTACTTGTTAGTAAAACAAAATACTTTCCATTATTGAATTGGAGCAGCCAAATAAAGAAAAGTCTCATTTCCTTTTGCTCTCTGTCATGTCAGGAGGATGTTGCTGTTTGGTGTTCCATTAAGGTTTTGGATCAAAGGGCTTTTAATGTCAGGTGAGGAGCTGTCTCCACAACCCTCAGATTTCTGGGGAAATGTGGGGAAACTGGATCTCTTCTTGTCACTATTTTTCACCTCTGGCCTGAAGCAGCCCCAGCTCTGGGGTACAAAATCGTGGTCGTGGTTCAGCCAGGGGAAGAGAAGCTTTGGGGTGACCTTGTTGTGTCCTGCCAGGACCTGGAGGAGCCTACAAGGAGGATGGAGAGAGACTATTTTAAAAGGCCTGGAACGACAGGACAAGAAGGACTGGTTTCAAGCTCAGAGCAGGGTTAGGTTGGTTATTAGGGCAGAATTGTTCCCTGAGAAGGTGGTGACAGGGTGCAGAGCAGCTGTGGCTGCCCCATCCCTGGAAGTGTTCAAGGCCAGGCTGGAGCAGCCTGGGATGGTGAAAGGTGTCCCTGCCCCTGGCAGGGGGATGAGAATGAGATGGGATTTAAGGTCCCTCCCAACCCAGACCATTCTGGGATTCTCTGATGATTCTCTGGTTTATTCCCTGACAGAACTGTTCAGCAGAACCCCAGACTTGGTGGTGGTGTTTGTCCCATCCTCTGGATCTCTGCCATTCCTCCTCATCCCCAGGGTTGTGCAGGATTTGGAGGGGATGGTTTTTGATCACTCTTGTCCCTGCAGAACATTCCCTTTTCCTTTCAGGCCCAGGGAGCCTCTTCTCCTCTTACGATCTGCTTCTTAAGCTTGGAATGTAAAGCAGGTGCAATATAAATAATATTGATGCTTCCACTGTCATTAGATCTACGTGGTATAAATCATCTGACATGTCCAATTCTCTTTGTGTTTGTCAGTCATCTTCCTTGGTGGGATTGAGATGGGAATTGCCTTAAACTGGAAAAACCCAGCTTGCATCTGTGCCAGATAGCATTAGGAATATAATAGGGTAGCTTGGGCCTGGATTTTTCTCCATATTAGCTTTACATATTTACATTTTGCATATATAGAGCTGTCTAAATCCATGTTACAGACAGCAGATATTTCCTTTGGTGTCCCTTCAGTTCAAGGAGATAATAATTTGACAGCTGTCACATTTCCCTTGTCCAGGTTGTTGCACTTGTCTCATCCTTGACATATTTTATGTCTCTTGTTTTTGTTGATGATGTCATGATAACCATTAAATATATAAATTAGGAGTGTGTGAATGGCCATTTCTAGTGCTGCTCTGGAGCCAGGATGATAAATGATGTTTTTATTAACTCCCCTCTTTTTTTTTTTTTTTTCCTTTCCTCCTCTCCCCCCTTTTATTTTTGTTCTCTTTCCCAGGAAAGTTGAATGGATTTTAGTGTCTGGCACTGCTGAAACACAGTCAGGCCAGTTCATATCTGGATGTGTCTGGGCTCATTCTCTCTGTGGACTAAACCTTACCCCAGTTAATTCTGGTAGTGGTTATGCTCAGATTCTGTTATCAGAACTCCCAAAGCAGCATCGTTTTCTGGTGTCTTTTTCTGGAGGGAAGTCAGGGCCTGGGGGAGTGGGGGAATACCAGGCCTTAAACAAAAAAGAGCAGATGTGAAGGCTCCTGAGAGTGTAATGGCTGTTCAGAGTTGGTGGAAGAGCTCCTGACACACGCTGCTCCCCATCAGCATTTGGGGGAGCACATAAAGGGTGCAGGCAGACAAAAAATTATCTCCTAACGTAGCACTTGAGTCTTAAAAACACATCAGCAAAACGTTCTCCAGGATAGCCGTGGTGCCTCGTGTGGCTGCTGATGGTTTGAGAGAGTTAAACACTGATTTAACTTCCCCTTCTTCCCCTCAGGATGTTCTTTTACTTTGTCAGCTGCTTTTTTTTTTTTTCTTTATAGTCCTGGTGCCCATTGGATCGTATCAAACTCTTCATCTCCAGCCTTATTGCTCTGCTCCTTTATGTTTGTAAACATTTACACCCTCTTAATTTAATCCTCTCCTAGCTGTGCTGTATTTGTTCAGAGGCCTCCTAAGGTGGCATTTCTCTTGCTGAGCTTAGTAAGACTTTGAGGTAGACATCCCTGAGCTGCTCATCTGGCTCGACTTGATGGTTGATGGAAGGAGATCTGCACATCCAGGGGACCTTTCTTATCCTAAAGGTATCTAAAATCAGTCAGGTGACTGAGCTTCATCCAGCTCAGGATTTAGGGGCGATTTCCCATATCTTTTAGCCTGAAAAAACAACAACAAAAAATCTATTTTTGGCTGCACGCTTGATGCTGGGTTGGATTTTTGTTGCTGGGTGCTGTTTGTGGCGGGGGGATAGCAGGCTTTGAGGGCTGGCAGGGTTTGTTGGAGGAGTTTTCCTGTTCCTGCTGGAGTGTTCCCAGCCTGTGCAGCTCTCCTGGCCGGACACTGGCCAGCTCTGGGCGTTGCTGTGTGCTCTACATGGCCGGCCACACATGGCCGGGTGAGATAAGGCCTTTATTCTTCCCAAGGCCACGCTGGGGCCGGGCTGAAATTCCAAAATTCAGCCATTTCCAGCCTCTGCCTGGCCACCGAAGGCCGGCCCGAGCTCGGCTGTATCCTGTTATGACACTAAAGAAACATTTGTGTGCCATTAATTTTTTTTCACTCTCGGAGTTAACTGTATTTTTCTTCCTGTCACCGTTCCAAACACACTTCAGGGTTGAGCAATTGCACGGCTGCAAGACTTGCTTTAGGTTTCTTTCTGTTTATTAAAGGCCAATAAAAGAAAGGAGGCTCTTGCTTTCGCAGGACCTCGCTGAGGAACTGGTGACTCTTCTCTGCAGTTGCTTGCAAATGAGTTTTATTTATAACCGTGCTGTAGTTTCTGTTGCTATGATTGGAAAACAGCAGAGGTAGAATTTACACATAATTACCCTTGAGAAGTTTTAATTGGTGATTTGCTCCTGACTTGGTATTAAAATAGACTCTAATTGTTTCTTATCTGCTTTAGATGCACTTTCCCTGTCTTTGGCTCTTTGGAAGTCCCTGTAGTAATTGGGAATTCTTTGACTGCGTGGTGGGGAAAAAGGGTTCTGTTTCTTCCAGCAGGGTAAGGACTGCACAAAAAGTAACACCTTAGTGTCACTGACTAGTTAGATGTCATTATCATGCTTTTTTTAATTAGTAGAGCTTGTAAATCCAGTATTTATGGAAAATGGACTGCAGCACGACATCTAAGGATTAAAAAGAATAATAGTCTGTGAGTGGGGCTTTTCATCGTTGTGCCTTCACTATGTTTGGAAATTAGCATTTGACAGAGTCTGTGCATAAATTCATGTTTTATTTTGCCATTCTTGAGGCTGGCAGAAGAGAGGACTGTCTGGGGTGTTTACTGCTGGCTGGGACACAAATGCTACCACTTGATGTTGCATAGTTTATTAGGGCTTTTACTGGAGACAGGAGCTGAGGTGAGCTTGATTTTCTAGTTTTGAGTAGAGCTGTGGGCGTTGTGATTATTTGGGTGGAGGCAGGAATGATACTTCATCTGTGAGCCCAATTGTATAATTCTCCCTGTGCACAGAACTCCTGTTGATGACATTTTAACATTTCAGATGGATGGATTAGGAAAGATACTGGGATACTGGCTCCTTCAATTTTAGGATTTTCAAAATTCTGGCCTACAATCTACAGGAATTTAGCAGCAAAAGTAATGGCTCAGTGCTGTCCTAGCTGGAGATGGTTGAGGAGGATAGTGCAGCTTACCCTTGGAGCAGGAGTTTGCTGAGGTCACTGGTGGAGTTCGTGGGTGTTCATTGGTGTCTTTTGGCTTCCATGACCTGTGTGGGAGGAGAGTTCCTTGGTCCTGGAGGGTGACAGCAGTGACACAGTTGTCCTGCTGGAAATCAAAGAATCTTCTGTTCACTCTCACAGCTGCTCTGGACCTTGTTGGAAAAGTGATGGTTTTGTAGAAGCAATGATTAGTGTAGAAGTGATGTTTTATTGTAGAAGTAGCGATTTAGGCATTGGAGATTTTGGCAGATCATCCTAAGGCTGTGCAGAGCAGTGATGAATTTGCTTGGGGAAGGTGGTACAAACACCTGTGCCAGTTATTTTCCACATTTCATGGCTAGACACTAGGATTATTTGGTTATTTCTGCAGTGGGGTCTCCCAGTGAACTTGCGTGTGAAGAATTTGAGTAACTTCAGTGACTACTTCTGTTTTCCCAGGAAACTTCGGAGTACAACCAGCAGGATTTTTGACATTGAATGTTGTTTTCCTATTTTTTTTCCAGTAGTATTTTGAGCAGCATCCTTTACCCCTCGTGGTTCTAATTCTCACCCCACCTGGGCAGCCCTGTGCTGCAGTTTGCAGTTCTGCAGAGTGTCTCGGAGAGGAGCAGTGTTTGTTTTGGTCTGGAGATTGAATTCTCCATTCCACCTCGAGGTGGTCCTTTGGGTCTCCAGGGAGGTATGTTGGCTGTGCTGCTTGAAAGATAAGCTCAGCCTCTTGCCTTGAGCCTTCACCCTCCAGGCTTCTCCTTGAGTATCTCTTCCTTTCCTCTGAAAATTAGCAGTTGGAGATTTATTAATGAATCCCATTTGTATTATCCTCCAGTTTCTAGTGGATGGGTTGCTGTAAAAATGCTTCTTGTAGCATTCCAGATATTCCTCTGCCTAAGCACTCCCCCTGATATTTTATCTGCTTTGAGATAAGCAGATTTTGCTGTGTAAGAGATGTCAATAACACTAATGGAAAATAGACTTAAATGCTTATTTTCAGGTAGGTGATGCTGTGTTCTGTGGGCCTGCTCTGGATAATTACTAGGTTTAAAGAATAAAAGTCTTAGTTCATGTCTCAGCTTGATTAAACCAAGGGTCAGGAGCCTGGATGGTGGCAATATCTCAACATCAGAAGAGAGGGCTTAAAATAAGGATAGGAGAAGCAGCAACAAGGGAATTAGTAAAATGAAAAGGGATGTAAAACGTGCAGTGTTTGATTAAGAATGCAAAAGGGATAAAATACAAGGCAGGATACATACAAAATAGTAACAGCACACTAAGAAAAAGACAGGAAGAAACAACGTTTACTCTTTTTTCTTTTAAAAGAAAACATGTAAAAATAAATACATTAAAATGGCAGGAAAAAACAGCGTCCTTATGTTTCAAATGTAAGCATGAGTATAAATAGTAAAATCCAAACAAACAGTGTTCAGCCTGTGACATTCACAAATGGTCTGGATGTTTTGTTATCACCCTGCATCCTTTCCTTGAGGATTTTCAGTGTTGTGTCTGTTTGACTTCTGAGGCCCATGGGCAGGAACCCTTTCTTGCAGAGCCTGATGGTAAATAAGAAGCATTGCTGTTTACATTTGTTGGCAAACACTAAAATGTGATCCTTTGGGGCTATTTTAAGCTCTGTTTTGACAAAGCTGGAAGGTTGGGATGTTTGGTGGCAAAAGCGTTTCATGGAATTGCTTTGGCACAGGAAAAGCAGATGAGAGGAGATTCCACCTTTTCCTGAAGTGGAAAAGACCACAGCACGGATTTCTGTCCTTGGAATAATTCTGGTGTGATGTGGATCATTGTGCTGTCAGTCCCTGGGATGCTGTCAGATGTCCTGGCAGGAGGGGCATGGTCACAAGTGTGTGCTGGCCTGGACGTGGCACTCGGGGCTCAGTTCTGCCAAAAAAGAAACCTTTTATGGGCAGGGAGCAGGGCTGGGTAAAAGTTGAACTCTGTGGATTAAGCAGCAGGGCCTCTCTTGGTGGTACAAAGAAGTTGAAATGTTGATGCTAAAACAACCTAAGAGAGAATCTCCATGTTGTGGCAGTTCTTGGTTGCTCTCAGTTGGCAAAAGAACTGTGGCTGCCAGGGCAAAACTCAAACTGGTTTTAGTCCTGAGCTCTTGAAATATGTTTTGGGAATTTTCAGGGATATTGGTGGGAATCTGAATCTTATTCAGGTGCTGTTTCTTATTTAATCTGTGAGTAGCAGCACAGTTTACTCTTGTTTGTGTGAGAAGCTGGTCCTGAAATTATTTGCAGGCTGTGAATCCTGGTTTGTGGTATCACATGCAGTGACTTCCCAAGTGGAATCAGCAACCTAAGGAGAGTCAAACCCTCTTTTCTAGAGTCCTGAGTGAGCTCCAGTGCTGGAGAGGGGCTGGAAAACTTAGGTGGGACCTGGATTGACCTGAGCAAGCATTTCCCAGTGTGGAGGAAAAGCCCCATGTGTTTAATAAAGCACCAGACTGACGTGAGACAGCCAAAGGACTGGGAGTCCACCACTCCCATAAACATACAAGCTTCAACCTGCAGGCTCACCTGAAGCATCTGATGGCTGCTTGAAAGTCTTTTTTAGCCTGTTATGATAGTGGCTGCTGGTGCAGCTTCTTGGCAGCACTTCAGACAAGGCGTCTCCTCTCAGTGCTCCGTGCCACAGGGGCACCGCTGCCTCTCTGCTGTGCCCAGATGCAAAAGAGGGTTCTGACATCAAAGCTGCCAGAAAAGTGATGGAAAGCTTGGAAAGGGAGAGAATTAAAGGAGGGAAGCCATAACGAGCGAGCAGAGAAAGGAAATAGGAAAAAGCTGCAGTGCGAGACAGGAGAAATCAATAGGAAGTGAGCGAGAGGGAGAGTAATGGGAGAGCTGGTGGCAGCTGCCAGATAGGAGAGAGGTTTCCTGCCTGCCCCGTGCCGGGCAGGCACATGGCAGCTCCAGGGCCAGGAGCTGCTGCTGCAGGGCAGAAAGCCCTGGCTGTGCAGGACTGCAGGAGCACGTTCAGTGTCTGGGAGTGCCTGTCTGGCCCTTGAGGAGGCTGCTCTGAGTGGCAGCTGGTCCCATGTGGCAGTGTTTGGGCTGTATCGTGGTGATTCCTGTTCTTCTGCCGAGTGCCTTTTGAAGCTGGTGCTTACGAGCAAGAACGCAGCGTTCTTCTCAGTGTCGATGGGGTTTTTGTTTTTCTGCTTTGGAAAAAAATTATAATTATGTGATGTCCTAAATGAGGCAGTGACCTCAGCCAAAAGTGAGCTGCTGTCGTGGGGATTTGGAAGAGGGATTTTCCCTGCTGCTACAGCACACTCCATCCTGACTGAGGCAGCAGCATCAGCTTTGGCAAATATCCAGGGGGAACTGCAGTAAAGGAGAGCGAATTTATATCATGTGGACTTCCTAAATGTAAGGATGGGGGGAATCCTCATGTGCCAGGGATAAAAGAGCTCTCCTGGTGCTGAAGTGCAGCTCTCCAGCTGGCAATTTGTTGCTGCAGCCTGTCGGGAGGCACCAAATGATAGGTTTGTGGTTTGCCCTGCTCAGGCCCTGCGGTCTGGGGAGCGGAAGTGGTTCCTGTGGGCACAGATCTGATCTCAGCAAACCCAACAGCCCCAGCTGCCCTGGCTGGGGAGGGTGCTCTGGGCATCCTGCACTGAGAGCCCTCCACAGCTCCTGTGGGATTGGCTTTGGTTGGGGGGATGCTCTGGTGGGACTGGTTTTGGTTGGGGGATGCTCTGGTGGGACTGGCTTTGGTTGGTGGATGCTCTGGTGGGACTGGCTTTGGTGAGGGGATGCTCTGGTGGGACTGGTTTTGGTGGGGGGATGCTCTGATGGGACTGGCTTTGGTTGGTGGATGCTCTGGTGGGACTGGCTTTGGTTGGGGGATGCTCTGGTGGGACTGGCTTTGGTTGGGGGATGCTCTGGTGGGACTGGTTTTGGTTGGTGGATGCTCTGGTGGGACTGGCTTTGGTGAGGGGATGCTCTGGTGGGACTGGCTTTGGTTGGTGGATGCTCTGGTGGGACTGGCTTTGGTTGGGGGATGTGTCCAAAGGTGCCCAAATTAACTCCTGTGCAGGTGCTGCACTCCTGCGAACCATCAGCAGTAAAAGCCTTACCTTGCAATAATTTGGAACTAATGATGTAACAGAGCAGAGCTCTCTAGATTATTATTCCCTGAAATATCTGGGTTATCTGTCTGGATATCTGATCTCCAGAGCATGGGTTTAGATACTTCAGTGCTGGGTGATTTGCTGTTAGATTTGATAATACTTGGGATTGTTAAATATTGTTTGCCAAGCACAGCAGCCCCTCTGAGAACAACTGGAAGCCCCGAATTTTACATTTAGGTAACTCACGTTACAGAAATTGCTGTGAGAATGAAATAGTGAGGAAAAAGGGGAAAATAAAAAAAGGCAAGCACTTGTTTCTTACCGTGTGGAAAGATGTAGGAATGTTGGTGCTGGCTGTAAATGCTGGAGTGGTGTTTGCTTTGGATGTTAACCAGTGCAACCTCAGCTGTATGTATGGCACAGCAAACCCTGACCTCCTCTCCCTTTGCCTTTCAGCAGGCTCATTATCAGCTTTCCCACTCGCCAGTGGCACTCCAGCAGTGTTTTTTGGTGTCTGCACCTGCTCACCCCATGCCTTGGCCTCCCTGCTGTCCTGGGGCACCTGGCCCTGGCAATGCAGGCGCAATCCTGGATTTAGGGCAGGAAAAAACCCTTCTTTCAGCAGGGCTCTGGGAGGAGGGGACAGTCCCTGGGTGCTGCTCAGGCATTCTGGGGGAGGCTCTTGCCTCTCCCAGAAGCAGAGAATTAAATTAAACTTAGCTGGGAGGAGGAGAAGAGGCAGCTTTGCAGCACGCTTGAGTTTTGGGCTGCCTGCAAAACTCTAAATCCTATCCCTGGAATTCAGCCAGATGAAAAGAACCTGTCCCTTCCCACTCCTTTCTTTTTAATTTTTCTTTTTTTTTTTTAAATTTTAAAATTAATACCTGTTTTTATAATCATCCTGGCCTGGTAGCTCAGCTGAGCTTCCTTGCTGGCTGCAATGACAGGAACATCACAGCAACTCAGAATGTGCTGAAAATTTTGCTCCATCTGTCTCTCTCCATATCCAGAGAAAATGGCTTCTTCAGATCTCCAGGCTGATTCTTGGAATACTGATGGGATTTGATCAGCAAAGATCTCAAGAAACTTGAAGTTTATAATTAAAATAAATTGGTTTCTCTCTCTCTTTTTTTTTTTTTTTTTTTTTTTTTTTTTTTTTTTTTTGGGTTGGAATCTGGTTGTGTTCTGGCCCTGGTAATCCAGGCACAATCCATGGGAATATATATATAATTTTCAGGAATATATTCCCCCCTCCCAAAATGTTGCTTTAGGGATTTAGGGTTTTCATTTTTGTATGCCTTTTAGATCAAAAACTTGCCCCAAAAGAACATTTCAAAGAGGGAGAAAAATAACAAAGAACATGCAAATAACGAGGTAGGGTTTGTTGTTATTTTTTTTCTTTTTGTTCAATAAAAAAGGTAGTTTGTAATTGGTTGTGGGGATGAGCACAGAGGGAATCTGGACACTTCAAACAAGGACTGTGACTTGCTTATTTAAGTTGTAAATTTAAATGTGGAATCTCTTCATCTTCTCCTCCGAGTTGTATTTGGATCACTTGGCCAGTAAAATTAGAATAAATGTAAAATGCAATGATGAGCTGTATGGCAGTGAAAAGCCCTCTCAAATATTTGGGAAGCTTGTTCCCCATGGGCTTTAGGGAATATTCTCTGTCGTGCTGGGGTTGGTGGCAGCATTCCTGGATCTGTTTCCCAATGGCCAATTCCATGGGAATGTGCAGGAGGAAATGCCCAGTAGCAAATGAATTTTGTCTTGTAGGCTCAGGAGCTGCCTGGGCTCTCCCCCTCTCCCTCTTTTCCATCACGTGGAGATGTTTGCTTTAGATTAAAGCACTTCTCTGGCATCCTGGTGGTTTCCCTGCTGCAGAAAATACCTTGGGAGGAGTTCCTGAACTGAGAGAAAACTGCATTTCCCTTGGATTTAATGCACTGACATGCTGTTGCTGACCAGTGCTTAATTCTTACATTTACACTTTTCTTGCATATGTGGCAGCTTGGACCATCTCAATTTCTTAAGCTCAGCTGCTGGTTCTGGTGATACCACAACATTTTGTGAGATATCTGACTGTGAACAACTGATGGGTGATTAATGTATTTTGTTGATACAGAGGAAATTGGAAAGGAAGGGCTCTTCTGGCATTTAGAGTTTGCCAGGACAGCAGTGAAAGAGTTGTGGGTTGTTTTTTTTTTTTTCAGGCATGGGTGACTCTGATCTAGCTGATAACAGGCAGCTTTCTTTTTTATTCAACTCTCTGTAGGTAAACTATGTGCATGCTCTGTTGAAACAGAAATAATAACCCTTCATGCTGTCTATTTGATGATCAAATGTTACCTGGAAAGCAGTCACTGGGTTAAAATTTGCCTGATTTCTGCCCTTCAGAGGAGCAGGAAGCACCTCATGTCCAGCACAGTACAAATATATTGTGAGTAAATAATAAAAAATTCAGGTGAATCAGCTGCCAGGCCCCACTGAGGAGGTGCAATGAGCTGTGTGAACATTCCTACTTTGGAATCTCAAACCAGAGGCAGGTGCAGGGTTGGAATTAAACAATAAAACTTCCTGGCAAGGTTTGGAACCTTCCTTTCCTCCCTGTGTGTGCCTTTGGTGCTGGGCTTTAGGGGAAGGGGGAGCCCTGGAAAAGGCTGTGGGTTATCTACTGGCTGGAAGGCAGTCAGAAATAAAGTGAATTTTGGGTGAGATAAATTGGTGTTGGGCTCATGAACAGTACCTAGAAACACTGGGAACTCTAAATTTGTGTGTTCTTTGTTGCACTGAAGCACTGGGAAAATGAAAGTGTGTTTTAATGCATTAAAAAGTGGATTTCTGCCTTTTAAGAGGCCGGAGCTGTGAGTGCAGCTATTGCTGCCTTGCATTTTTACTTGGGTTCTTCTTCCCTGCTTTTTGAATTTTGGGCTGTAAGGCTGCAGGTGTGGGATAGAATAATGATAAATCCAGTCCTGACTTGCTTCTGGGGTCAACATTTTGATGTTGATCCTGTCCTTGAGTCCCTTTATGTTTTGCTCTGTAAAACTGGGGCGGGATGAAGTTTATAGAGAATTAAAAGAACCTGCAAAATTGTTTGGAAACCTCCTTCCCTCGTTCTCCACAAATAGTGAGCAGTTCATAGAGTTTTATAGGCCTGAAAATATTTACTGCTGACAATTCCCAGCCCTGGAGTGAGCCCAGAACAAGGTATTCAGTGTTAATTCCATGGAATTGGTCTTGTGTTTTTTATCTTTCTCTGAATTATGCACAGTTTTAACAACTCTGGGCAGTTTGCTGTGAATAAAATAGATTTTGTCTTAGTGAATGGAGTTTCCCAGCTCTCACAGCTCTCTTTTCAAATTGTTGGCTATCAAATAATAACTTTAAAATTTATTATTTATCTAATTTATGCTGTTTTGGCATGGACTCAAGTTTGCGTTTCGTGGCTGGCCTAAAAATTATATTTTGGAGCTGCTTTGGGGGGGGCTTTTTTAAAAAAATTTTTTTTTTGTTTTGGTCAGACTTACTGGAATTGGTTGAACTTAATTCAATGACAGGATAAGCAAAAATTTGTTTAGATAGGCTGTTCTGAAACATTTTAATGCCTTCTAAAATTGCTCATGGTAAAAGATCAAGGAAGGAAACTCCGTGACCTTTGAAATGCAGCTCCATAGAACCCATTTTCCTATGCCAGAAGTCAGCCCAGACAATGAAACTGAAAGAGGGTTCTCTTTCATAAAAGATCTTTCATGTTTTGCTTTTGCAGATTTATTTTTTTTTATCACAGATTTAGCAGACTTTACAGCTGCCTTTTAATCAGTTTCCATATTTGTACCAGAACTTTCTGATTTTAATTACTGTCTGTAGAAGCTATTCAGCTGGTTGTTGTGTGACACAGTAGAAAATGATAATTTGCTGTAATTCTTTTCTTGGCTTAGATCACTGCAGTAATATCTATTAGCAGCAAATGTGCAGAGTTAAAATTTAGTGCTGAAAGTTTAAATGATTCCGTGTTCTCTTTTTTTTTTTTTTTAATTTTTTTTCGAGGGCTGATTTTTAAAGCACTTTGCAGAGGGTTAATGCAGCCGTGCATTAAGAGCAGACAGCTGTGGTTCAGCCTTGTAATGATTGACTCTAAACTGGGTTGCCAGTCTAATCCTAACTTGTGCTGATCTGGGCTTTTTGCTGAGCTGCCTGCAGCCCAGGAGGTGGGTTTTGTCCAGAGCACAGCATTTGGGTGGTGAATCATCCTAAATAATAAACTGACTTGTATCTCCAGCAATAAAGTTGATTTTTCCCACTCACTCGCTCCACCACTTTCTCCCCTGTCTAAACCAGCTTTGCTGTTTCCTTTGTGGGTAGTACTTCTGTATGTGATTGAATCTTTTATTTCTTCTGTGTCAGCTGCAGTTTGAATTTTCCCTGGTGCTGTGCAGGTTTCACTCAGTGACTGCTACAGCCCGTGATTGTACTTGAAAAATTGAGGGATTTTTTTTCTTAACGCATTCTCATCTCCATCCTAAAAACATTTGTTTAACTCTTATGTAGCAAAATGCTTTGAAAATTGAAAGTTTGCAGGAATTCTGGTGTGTGCATTGCTTTCCCAAATAAGTTGCCAGTGCCAAAAATATCTGTGATATTTTCTGTACATCACAAGGTGCCACAGACTTCTATCACTTATTTTTTCAAAGATGAGTTCTGATGTAAGGGAGAATGGCTGATCTGGACAACGTTCCCACTTCAATTGCTGATCTCCTTTTTTACTGCAAAACCGATTTCCTGTTCCTTTACCTCAGTTTTCTGTTTTTCCAGCTAAGTTCCAGTAATTGAAGGAACTGAAGTAATGCAGGGTTTGTCTGTGTGAAGCAGTGGGTTTGGAAAATGATTATTTTATCTGCTCTAAGCTGTCCTTAAGTTGTCTCCTCTGGCTTGCAGAAATTCCTGAGAGGAAGCTGCTGTGTCTTTATCTTCCACTGCCTCTTATGTAACCCAGCATAGTTGGGATACTCAAATGAAATATTAACTCATTTGTTCATCAGGTGGTCTCCTGCTTTCCATAAAACATATCCAGAGCAGGCAGAGAGACAATTTCTCAGTCCTTTTTTGCTTGTATGTGGCTGAGAGCAATAAAAGGTTTTGAGACAACACACAAGAGTATTTTTTGATGGGGGAAAAAAACAAAATATAAAATCCCCCACGCTTGATTAAAGGGTAGTTCTGTGCCTCTAGCACCTTTATAACTTTTTGTGGGATGTGCTGACAGACCAGGCCGTGGCTTTTGTGCTTGAAAACACTCAGGTGATTTTCAGATGTGTCCAAAAGGTGTAGGCCATTGAGTGGACTCTGAGTCCTTGCTGCAATCTGTCAGATTTCTCACATTTCTTCTTGTCTGTACTTTTATATTTACACCTTCTCTCAAAAAAAACCCCATAGCAGTCCTGTTTATTTAGGATGTGTGGGATGGGTTTTGTTCCTTGACATAAAATAGGAGAAATGGGAAATTTCTCAGAGAAATGAGAAATTTCTCTGAGCCCAAAGAAAAGGGAGAGAACGAGGGTCAGTGCTAATACAAAGCTCTGTGGACTATTTGGGTATTCTGGTGGGGGAACTGGGCAGCCATTCTCTCACTGATCATTTTTTATAAAATCATTTTAATAAAATGTGTTGGCAAGCTTTTTATTTATTTAGTGACGTGTTACAGTGTTAGGGACTCACTGCTTAAAAATGCATGTTAAAAATCCATGTATCCCATATCCTGGTGGTGACTGTATGGAATTCTTTGTCAAGAACAGATTTTTTTTTTATATATATATTTTTTTTTTAAATCCAGGCCTGTTTGAACTTCCCAGAAATTCTGAGTGAGGCTCAAATGTCACGACATGGAATCCCAGACTAGGCTGGGTTTGGAGGGACCTTAAAGGTGATTTTGTCTCACGGGCAGGGACGCTTCCCACGATTGCTCCAGCGTAGCCTTGAGCACTTCCAGGGATGCAGGGGCAGCCTCCAGATCCTTCCTGCATCCCAAACTGGATCCTGGGAGTTTGGTGAGCTGGAGGCTGAGGATTTCGTGGCAGGATGGGATGCTGAGCTCGTCCTGGATCTTTTCCACAGGGCTGAGGACTCCGTTCCTCGGGGACCACGCGCCTTCCACCCTGCGGAGCTCTGGGAAGCTCTGCTGTTCCCAGGCCTGGATCCTTGCTGGGGTAAAGGTCTGGAAATTCTCTGTAAATATTTACCATAGCCCAGCCTGAGCAGCACAGAGCTGCGATTCAACAAGGACAGGAGCTTGGCGTGGAGGAAGGAATTCCTCAACACAAAATGTTGGGGACCAGAATTGCTGTTCCTTGGAAAAGAAGGATGGGCCACAGAGATTTCAAAGTTCTGGGAAGTGTAACGTGGGATATTCGAGCTTGGAACTTGTGTGGTGTTTTAGAAGCAGTTATTTAACTTAATTTTCATGCATTTTGTTATTCTTTATTCTAAATTGGCAAACACAACTCTCTAAATAAGCTGTTCACTACCCCATCTTTCCCGTGTTCCTGAGAGAAATTTCTTATTTAGTTTTGTGGGGGTTTTTTCCTTATCCTCCTTCCCTGCTGTTGTGCAGGACTGCAGGAATCCCTGTGGATTTAAAACAGTGATATTCCATTTCCAGTCCTCACCATTTCTTGGCTATCTCTAATTTCTCCTAAAAACCTGATTGCATCAGACTTCTCTTGCTTTTTATGGTCATTTTTTTCCCCTCCTCCAAATTGTTTTCTTATTATGTCCTGTGACTGAACATACTGGGGGAAGGAAATCTGGGAAATCAGAGCAGGAAGCAAGATAGAAGCTTCCATTCCTGAATCTTTTCTTGTTTTTACATTGTTTCCTGGCAGCTGCATTGGTTTGCACTTAAAAGGGATGTATTGTGCTGTTTTCTCCCAAAAAAAACTGTAGATAAAATAGAAATAAAAATTAATTCTGTAATTTTTGAAAGTTAATTATCGACATAAGCAAAAAAAAAAAAAAAAACCCCAAAAACTGCAGACAGCAGTTAAGTTTTACATGCCTGTGCCCTAAAGTCCTTTTTTTATACTAAATGTTTTTCCTGATAGCCTGAGATTTATTTGGAGTCTTCAAAGTCTCTTTGACTTCTTTATAACAAAGAGAAGCTGCAATATCCATTTCTGACTCTTTTGAACTTGTTTTATGGTAGAAATGTATTTATTTTCCCAAGTCCTCATGCCAGTAACAGAACTGTTATGTTTCAGGGAATTGAAAATGTCCCTTCTGAGTTAAAAGCCTTGAAGCATATTCCTTTTGTATTCCTGGTTCCTCCTCACTGACTTTAATAACTTCAAGTTAAATATTTCAGTTAAAATGGATGAATTTGAGGGTTTTTTAAAGGATATTATGTGTATGTGTGTGTGGCACAAATACATATGTAGAAGACATAAATATATAAAATACATAAATAGGTTAAAAATAGTAAATATATAAAATACACAAATAGGTTAAAAATAATACATAATACTCTATAGTCTTTTACATATTTTTATGATTGTAAAGCAACCTGCAACCTTAAATTGGTGGTGAGGGTAAACTGAGGCAGGCAACTGGGAAATGAGAACTATCAATATTTTAACCAAAATTTTATGTTTAGTAAATTAAGGTTGCTTGATCTGTCAGGTTGTCCCATCTGTGTTTCACTTGATGATGAGGAGCATTAGGGAGAAAAATGTGGAAATGCTTGATTTTTTAGAAGGTAACCCAAGTTTAAAAATATCTGTGTTTTGACACCCTCACCCTCTGCAGAGGCTGTTTGTGCATGTGATTCTCACTCAGGCACGAATAAACTGGATATGAAGCCCTGCTCTGGGATTTGCAGCCCCCTTTCCTTGGCTTCCTTGCCTCTGTGATTCCACATTGGTTAAAAAATCCCAATATTGATCATTTTTCCCCTTGTTCTTCCCAAGGGTTGTGACAGGAAGGGGTGTTCCTGGGAGGATCTGAGCTGCTCCTGGCCTGGCTTTCTCCTTCCCTCTGCTTACCATTTTCTTCTGGAACGCTGACATTTTCTGATTTGTGAAATTCCTAGAAAATTGAGGAGCTGGGCAAACGTTTCAAAATAGGAACCAATGAGATGGAGCCCTCTGCTATTTTGAAAATGATAATGCGTGCCACTGGAAAAGGGAGAAGCATGGAAAATACAAGTTCTGGCTGGGAAATTATTGCATGGAGCAGGGAGATGGAGGGGTAGGAGTTGATTTCTTTGGCTTCCTGTCTTCTGGGTAATTGCAGCCTTGCTGCAGTTGTGGCTTGGAGATGATGTTTGGTACCAGCATCCCTTGGACGGGCTAAAAAAATTTGGTCATGAGAACTGGGGAAATGCAAAAAGAAAATAACTCTTATTAATATGTTCAAGCGGTTTGCTGCAGTTTCATTTTTTAATAGGCCTCGTGATTTGGGAAGGGGAGGGAAGTTTAACAAGGAGTAGGGTGATTCAAGTCAAATCACCGAAAATGAGTTTGGTGGAGTTCTCTGGGGTTTATGGCAAGGACTAAAATAGAGATCTTGGTTTTTCCCTGCTCTGTCTGGACGTGGCAGTTTGGCCCCTTGTTAATGGAGAGCCAGAGCCCGGGGCGTGCTCGGAGCCCTGGGAAGATTTACATTAATCAAACACAAACAGACAGTGTAGCGTGAAGAAATTTCTATCCCGCCAGCACTGCTCCCAAACTCCATTAGCTTATTGGGGCAGAAAAAGAAAACAGCCCCTTCACCCTGCAATCCTTCCCTGGGGCTTCACCACTCGGGGAAGCTCAGAAACCTCCGAGCCCCCCTGGTCTGACCTCTGAGTTTTCCTCTGTGCGTGGCAGAGAGGGGCAGCGCTTCCTTCTGCCTCGTCCCCACTCCTGAAACAACCCAGAGGTTGTGTTTTCCTGTATGTTTTGTTTTTGTGTGTTTTCCTGCTGCTGGGCTCTTGCTTTTCCAGGTGTCACACGTTGCAGAATGCCCCGAAAGCCAAAACGTGCCCAGCGTGACCCTGGGAAAGGCTGGGAGTGGATTGAGGGGGGGGAAAAAAAAAATAATCTCTGTGCCCTCTGCCAAGCCTTTGTTCCTGTGCCTCGTGATGC
This sequence comes from Cinclus cinclus, assembly GCF_963662255.1. Classification (NCBI taxonomy): domain Eukaryota; kingdom Metazoa; phylum Chordata; class Aves; order Passeriformes; family Cinclidae; genus Cinclus; species Cinclus cinclus. The sequence continues at coordinate 5,038,235 of NC_085070.1, read as the reverse complement.
AGCTCCTTGGATCACTGTTGGGATTTCATGGCAGGAATGCACACAAATCTATATTTTTATATATATATTTATATATATGCGAGCATACAGATGCATAGAGAACAAACATATCCATGCGCTACCCATACATAAATATATAAATATAGGTGCATATACAGACCAAAGATATCCATGCAGTACCTGTACATAAATATATGAATATAGGTGCATATATTGAAATATATCCATGCACTACCTGTACATAAATTTATAAATATAGGTGCATATACAGAAATATATCCATGCAGTACCTGTACATAAATTTATAAATATAGGTGCATATATTGAAATACATCCATTCACTACAGATACATAAATATATGAATATAGGTGCATATATAGAACAAACATATCCATGCAGTACCTGTACATAAATATATAAATATAGGTGCATATATTGAAATATATCCATGCACTACCTGTACATAAATATATTAGTATAGGTGCATATGCAGAGCAAACATATCCATGCACTACCTGTACATAAATATATAAGTATAGGTGCATATACAGAACAAACATATCCATGCACTACCTGTACATAAATTTATAAATATAGGTGCATATATTGAAATATATCCATGCACTACAGATACATAAGTATATAAGTGTAGGTGCATATACAGAACAAACATATCCATGCACTACATATGCATGAATATAGATATATATATTTGTATTTTCTGCCCCTCAGGACAGCTGGAAATGTTGGATTTTAAAGTCCCAGCTGTCTCTCTGTCTCTCCTCTTGCCTGGTGCTGTGGGCTGGCCGTGGTGCTGCTGTCCCTGTGCCCATGAGCAGCCCCAGCTGATGCTGTCTGGGAGGAGGTGGGAGAGAAGAGGTGGAGTTTCTTCCTTCCCAGGAGTGGTCAGTGAACAATCGGGCAGATTCCTCCCAAGGATACCCGAGGAGAAGCCTGAAAACCCCGGGAAGCTTCCAAAGAGGGCAGCTCAGGCTCCCTGGGGAGGATTTGGGATCAGAGCACTCCTCCTGGCAATAGGTTTTTGGGATGTCCCTGCTCAGCTGACTTTGGCGTGTGGAACAGGTAATACAGAGCCTTTGTTCCTATTCCCTGAGCCAGGAATACCTTCCCTGAATGCAGAGCAGAGAGAAAGGATTTTTCCTTTAATATCTACTGGAAAAAAGGGTGGGAGGGGAGGTTTGTCTTCTTTTTTTTTTTTCCTTTCCTCTTTTAATAGCTGTTGTGTGAACCTGAGTTACTCCTTTGTATTTTTGCTGTGAAAATGGCCAGTTTAATATGTTTGCTGTGAAAATCTGTGTCTTGGTGTCTGAGCTCAAGAACAAAGGTTTTGACAGCCTGGAAAGATGCATTAGATGTAGATGCTGGCAGCACTCCCTTCTTTTCATTTCCCAGTAATTCCATACGAGACCCTCCTCACCAGCCACAGGGAATGTGATTTTTGATAAGCTGCTGTGTTATGCATGTTGGTGTTAAATTAGCTGGTGGTGCTCAAGCAACCATCTCTTGAGTGTTTTGGGTGGGGTTTATTTTCTGAATGCATTTTTCACTGATGTATTTGTTTTTATCAATTGATTTTATTGTAAAGTGTTCTAAAATTTAAACAAATTGTATCCGTCACAATGATGGTGTGGACAGATTTGAGGCAGTGTTGATACAGTGACAGCCATCAGCAATGAGAGAAAATGCAGTGTTCTGTACTCATATATGAGGTTGTGATGTAGAAAGGCTGTGAGATGATGGGGGGATTTGTTTTTTGGGGTTTTTTTGGGTTTGTTTTTTTTTTTTTGTTTTTAAATAGAAATGTAAATGCAGCTGGCAGTTCTCATCATCATTCCTGTTGAGGGGGAGGCACCAAGAGCTGGAGGTGTCACTGAACCCAGTGGGGAAACAACTCCAATGTGGCATTGCTGTTTCTGCTGCCTTGGTTATCTCCATACCCCTTCCACATCTTGGGGAATTTGCTGCAGTCACCTTTTAGCAGCTGGGAGCTTTCCTGACTAAACATTTGTTTGGTTTTTTCACCACCCCCTTTTGCTTGTATTTTTATTTATTTTATGAGACCCAAGAGGCAGATACTAATGCAAACACATCCAGAGGATTATTAATAGCTCTGAGTTTGACTCACAGGCTGTTCGCAGGATCTTGAGCCATTTTACAAGGACCTTCACTTCTGGATTTTTATCTTCCATTTTACAGTAGAAGAAACAGGGCTTGATGTTGCTGAGAAATCCTGATCCTGTGTTCTGCTCCAATCCTTCCCAGTCAGTCTTTCTGGATTTATGCTGTAGCTGAGATGGAGGGGAGATGAAACGGGAAGGAGCAAAGCATGCCACAAATGCCTGTGTACATTTTTTTCCTCCTCATGCAATGTGTGCTATGTGCATCTTTTCTCTTGTGTTTTATGGACCAGAGCAGCATTTCAGGGGAGAAATAATTGGTTTGCATATCCCAGAACCCTCTTTATTTTTCTTAGGCCATTTAAACAACTGACATACCTTCAACTCCAGTACACAGCACTGCTAATCTCTTTATAGCTCAGCTCACATCACATTTTCATTTTTTTGGAAAACTGCAATGTATGGTGGAGAAACTTCAGTGGATGCTTCTAAAATCGGAGCAAATGCTGGGACAGAAACCCTGCTGGGAGGTGTGGAAGCCAGCAAGGTGAAATACTCATTTAGTTGCATACTTGGAATTTAGGCTCAAATAGTTTGGTTGCCCTTGGTGTTTGTATCTACAGGAGTAAAACTTCAGCAGAATTAGCTGTGAAGGGCTAAGAGCTAAAAATACACTGTACAGGTTAAGCAACACTGTGGTAATGATTTCTCGATTCTCTCTGTGCTGCAGCTTTCCTTCCTGAAATTGTGGATCCAGTTTTTTCCCCTGGTGTAAATTAAGCCACTGGGAACACTTTGCCTTTGGGTGGTTTTAGACATATTAACTGTAAATTAGTTTATGGCAGCTGGGAAATATTTAGAAGCTCTGCAGAGGTCAGAGGGGTGGATGTTGTCTGCACATCCCATGCAGAATGAGTATAATTTGGCCAAAGGTTTATCACTGAGTGGGAGAAGGGAAGGCAGGGCTGGAAATGCTTTTGGGTTGAGTGTCAGCTTAGCTTTGAGCTCATAAACTGCTGGTTCTGATGAGCAGGCAAGTCTTGGCTTACATTTCCAGAGCAGTAAATGCACGTGAACCTTTCAAACAACCTAAGGAGGGCTGAAGGAAAATGTAAATTAAGGCAAGGTGCCTGCTGACCTCGTTTGTCACAGGAGTAACTTAATGAAACTTTTGGGTTGTGCAGTAGGTCAGACAAACTGATAGTACCTCAGGAATGTGTAAACTCATGGGGGAAGGTGCTGCTGCTGATGTCAGGTCATGATGACATCTGTGCCAGGGGAAATCACAGAATCCCAGCATGGTTTGGGCTGGAAGGGACCTTAAAAATCATCCAGTCCCATGGGCAGGGACATCTTCCACACCTTCAGGGATCCAGGGGCAGCCACAGCTGCTCTGGGCACCCTGCCCACCCTCCCAGGGAACAATTCCTTTCCAATATTCCATCTACACCTGCCAGTTTGAAGCCATTCTCCCTTGTAAAGAGTCTCTCTCCATTTTTTCTGCAGCTCCTTCAGCTCCTGGAAGACCACAGTGAGGTCACCCCAAAGCCTTTTCTTCCCCAGGCTGAACAATCCCAATTCTCCCAACCTTTCTTCTGCTCTCACCTTGGTGGCCAGGGACACATCAAGCCAGGCAAAGCTGATAATGCTGAGGAGCAGAAGAGCAGCTCAGCCTTGTCAGTTCTTTAAAACACCCTTTGAAAGACACCTAGGAGGAATAATAAATGTCTTCTTGCAGGTTCTTTAGTACACTCTCAGTAGTTCCAGATCATGGAGGTGTGGTGTTCCTGTGCCAGGCAACTGTGCTCACTCCCCAGAAATGTGAACTCTGGGCCAAATACTCCTCTGTGCCTCTGAACCTTGTACATATATTTGCAAAACTTAAAGCAGCCTAATTGGAGGCAGCGTTACGCTATTTTGAAAGCTACATTTCCAGTTGTATTACGTGTGCTGTGTGTTGGGGTTGGTTTTTTTTTTTTTTTTCTTCTTTTTTTTTTCTCTCCTCCCTTTCTAATTGCTGTCTTTTGCTGTTTTTAAGGACTGTTTCCACACCAGGCTCATAAGAACCACAAGCTGGGTATGGCATTAATAAGGAACTAGGCTTGGTGCCTAATGAAATGCAAAAACTGCTCCCCACGCTGGGGCAGCACAAGTGATCCCAGCCCTGGGGGTGTGTGTGTGTGTGTCAGGTGAAAGCAAATCCCGTGGCACTCCACAGCTCTGGGTCTCTCTGCTCTGCTTGGAAAATAAAATTGTCTTTTTGCTTTGATTTTTTGGGGCAGTTCAGTGGGAAGCTGTTGCAGACTCTGTGGAGGAGGAGCGATGCTGCTGCCACAGAGCCAGCTCTGCATTGCAATTATTGGCAAGCAAAGCAAACATTTCATTTCCCTGTAATTAGCTGCAGTTTAGGGAGGGCAGGTTAATTTGGACTCCACGCCCTGTCTGCACAAGAAACCCCGGTGCTTGATTTGATTCTTTCAGGCTGTGGGCAAAGGGGTTGAAAAGGATTTTTCAGAAGTGAAAGCTGGAGGAATAAATCACAATAAACGTGCTCTACCCCTCTTCCTTCCCTTCTTCCAAACAGCAAAAGCTCAGGATGCAAAGATGATGTGAAAATATGGAGAAAATTGAATGTTTTGGGGCTCTTCTGGTATGGCCAAACTGCGTATTTCAGCTTTTTCTTGCTTCAGGGAAGCTTGAGCTCTCTAGGCCTGGGAATATTTGTCTGTGGCCTACTTCAAAATAAATAAACGAGTGAGAAAACTGGGTCATAACTTCTGAAATCACAAGCTTGACCTTTCTCCTGTACCTGGTCACTTGTGTTAAATGGGTCATGCAGTAAAAGCTTGGAAGGGAGAGAATCCTGAATGTTTCTTTTCTGCCATGGGTGAATTTTTGTGATGATAACATTTTCTGGAAGTCTTTTTAGAAAAACACTTGGCCTCTTTCAGCATTTGTGGTGGTTAATTTTTTCCGTTTCGAAGCTGTCAGTTTTTTCTTTCCCAGAGGTGAAAACTGAGAGATTCAGTAATTTGTAACCAGTCACGTTGGGAAACCAGTAGGAAATCGCCTGGGATTTGGCAACCTCTGCTCCCCACCAATTTCTGAGCAGGTTTTGTGCTTGCTCTGAGCTACGTTCAGTGGCCAAACCTTATCCCTATTACTCAAATCTTGCTTTTAGGCCGAATCTAAAGGCAGCATTAAGGAAACACGAGCAACCTGGTTTATTTATGTTCCCTCCAGTGCCCCCTCTCCAGTTTTCATTTGTTTGGCTGCTTAAAGCCCCTTGTAGGGATAGTCAACAATAAATGGTCTTGTGTGACAACTTCAGGGCGTGCAGAGGGAAAAGCTGCTGCTGCTTCTGAGCCTTGGAAGTCAGTCAGGAGTGGAAGAACAGCACTGGAAATGGAAATGTCTCTGTCCCCTCCCCTCTGGAGAGTTTCTGCAGGGACTCAAAGTTCTTGCAGGGTCCTGGCCTGAGCAGCAGAGCAGCACAAAGGCCACATTGAGAATGGCTGCTGGGGAAGCTCTCCTTCCTTGCCTGCCCAGTAAATGCAGCTCTTTCTCCATGAAAAGCCCTGACATCAGCTCTTGGAAAAATCCAAGTGCCTGTGTCATGGAAAATAGCTGGGGCACTTGCTTGGGCTGGGGCTGAATGACTGAACTGTGGATGGAGCTTCTCTGGACGTGCTTTACTTCTTCCTTTTCTTAAGGTAGATGTTCACAGAGAGACTGAAACCCTTCCCATCTCAGGGTTTTACAGGGAAGGACACTGAGGAAGGAGCTACAGCTGGCTGTAGTAAACCCAGAGTAGCCTGCTTGTCATTTTTATGGGATGTAGTATGATGATGCATTCCTGTATCATCAGGAAATTCCATGTGTGTGGAGGAAAATTTCCAAATTCTTGCTGTTTGTCTTATGGGCAAGATTTATCTTCGTATTCTGTTTTTCTTTCATAATATTAAGCTGGTTTCCTTTTCCTCTTTTCTTGCTCCCTTCTCATGCTACCACCTTCTCTTTCACCCCTCTTGATGAAACCCTCACCCAGAGCCAACCACAAGAACGAAAGAGAAATCTGTATATAGATATTTCATTTTTTGAAGCTCAAAGAGGAAGCATCCTGTGAAGGCAAGGCACCAGTGGAATTCTCGTTCCCTGTAGAAATACCTCCCCCTCGGAGTCCTGACCCTCCCCATCTTACAGATGGAACTTGCCAGCCTTCCAGACTTTGATTTTTATCAGATTCATCTTAGCCTAGTTTAAGTGTTTTGCTCAGCACGTTGGTTGCCATGGCACCAGTCCCTTGCATTGATCCATCTCCTGATCCATCAGGAAATGTGCTGATGGGCTCTATTGGCTATTCTGCATTTTCTCTGCTAAAAGGAAAATTGAAAGGTGTATTCTGGTTATGGGTAGAGACATTAGTGGCCTGAAAAATGATAAAATATTGAGTGGGAGGCATTTGCTGATGCTTTATTAAAGCAAATGCAGCACTAAGGCTGCTGGGGATGTTCAGGGGGGTCTGACACACAAGGTGTTGGCTCTGTGGGCTCTCCAATCACTTCCCTAAATTTTCCTGCTCTGAAGGCAGCGAGTCCAGTCCGTGGAGCCGTGGGCAGTGCAGGGTTAATAATGCCAGGGAGGATTCCTCCATGAGTCACTGCGTCAGCTGTGCTGCCTGCCTCGGACTCCCACAAAAATAACATGGAGCTTGCAGTGCCTCCCTCCCTCCTGCCTCCTTGCAAGTCCCTAAAATCCATCCCTAGGCTCTGACAGCTCCCAGAAATCCTCCCAATTTGGATCCCTGTTTCCCTGCTCCGTGTGTCCAATCTGTTGCCATCACTTGACATGTTTTTTGTTTGGGTTTTTTTTTCCTTTTTTTTTTTAAATTTGGGAAAAAACCCTCAGTGGTTTCCTGAACTTCTGTGCTTTGACGAGTGGAAAAGATGACCCAGCAGCAAGCTGCTCGTCCGAGGGTCGATGCTGAGCTGGATGGACTGGATGTGTTGGATCAGGGCTGTCCCAGGGTGGCTGATGTGCTTCCAGCTGCACTTGCTGGCTGTGTTTTCTCCTGCTTGCTGCATCCGTGCTTCCCCTGCATCTGCTGCTACCTGCTCGGCTCCTTTGGCTCTCCCAGTGCCCCCTGCCCTTTCCCTTGGGACACAAAACTGCCTTCAGCTCCGTGGAGAGGTCGTGTTGGTGCTGCTGCGTGTCAGCGCTCTCCCCTGAAACCTTTTTAAAAACCTGCTCTGGTGGATCTGTGCCTCTGGAACCCTGGAAGACAGGCCCCCTTCCTTGTTTTTCTTTCATTCTGTCTCTTCCAAGATGAAATTCTGGGAGTTGTTTGCAGAATAGCATTTATGTCAATGCTTACTGTGCTTTCAGGGTACTTAAAACCTCCTACATTTAGGCAAAAAATGCATAATTTCTCTGAGTGCTGTCGGTGAGATCCAGTCAGGGCGTTGAAAATGAAGTTTAATGGGTATTAAAGGGGCTGGATGCACTAGGAATAGTCCCAGACTTGTTCACTGATTTTCACCTGTCACCAAGGAACAGACTTTGTTTTTTCCACGATCTGTTTGGGGATGTATGAAGAAGAGGAGAGAACAACCCCACTCAGCATGCCCAAAATCTTGAACACCCATCCCTGGGAGTGTCCAAGGGCCTGGTTGGATGGGGCTTGGAGCAGCCTGGGATAGTGGAAGTGTCCCTGCCCATGGCAGGATGAGCTCTAAGGACCTTCCAACCCAAACCATTCTGGAATTCTAAGCGAGTTAAAATCACTTTTCACCAAAATCCATGGAGCTGATGGTGGCCAAAGGCTTCTCATTAACTCATGGCTTGGGAGAAACCTCCTGAATTAGGATGAAATTTGAAAAAGCCAGAGTTTGGGGGTTTTATTGGGGGGACTTTGAGGTAACTTTGGTTTTCCCCTTCTTCTAAATGTGTCAAAAGAACCCATAATCAACCCTGGACCGTTTCTCCTCCTGAATTTAGCATGATCAGTTATGTTGGCTGCTTTTCTTTGAAATTTATACTTCATTCCGAGGGTTTTTCTGCAACGAGCAACATCTTATTTAAATGAAACTAATAAAGCACTGAAGCAGCTTCTATTGCAACTGTTCATCTCCTAATTAAAGATTAGTTCTGTCAAGCAAGCAGTTTTTGACTGTTCTCTTCTGCATGGGTTTCACAACATTTCTTACTCATCTGGGCACCAGTTGGAGTAATTTCTCCTTGCACAGGGCAAACACACACAAGCTTCATTTCAGGCATTTTAGCAGTCCTGAAACTAAAGTTAGGCACATGAATAAATATTTCCAAGGTTGAGGCCCTTGTCTGAATCAAAATATTTTTCTCTTTGATCAGCTTTGGAGATAGCAGATACTTGAATTCTGGCAATATTTTAGTAGTGGAGGAAAAAAAAAAATAACAAAAAAAGCCCCAGCATGGTTATCTGGATGCTGTGCTATTTATGGTCAGCTATATTTTCAACCTCCTGGGCTAGAATGGAATGCTTTGTACTGCTGGAAGCTGGGAATCCTCCCTGTTCTGGTGTTTTTTTGACACATTAAGTCTTCAAATTACCTTTTTCTGCTTTGCTTCAAGGTGGTTATTAGGCACTGGTGGTGCATATGTGTGAGCTAACCTGAAATACAATGTTTAATCCACGGTGTTACTACTTGTAGGTGTATTTTCCTCACTTAAATAGATTTTCCTAATGCAGCATGACTAAGAAGACACACTTTTAGTCATTTGATGCATTTAAATGACTCAAATTATTCAGACCCAGCATTTTAAAAACAAAAATCTGACTTGGCTTTTAATTGGTGCTGGTATTTGGGAGAGTGGAACAACTCGTTTGGAAATGTGCTGATGTTCATCAGTTATCAGACAAAATGTCTACAGGGGTTTTATTGTGGAGCCTAAACTTGCCAGCTCCATTTGGAATTAAGGCTCCAGCTGTTCACCACACCCTGCTCTGCCTTGTTGCTGCTGTTTACAGTAGGAGATGAAATATATTTTAATTTGAATTATCTTGTGCTGGGTGCTGTAACACGGTGAAGGGATTTTCAGGGCTGCTTTCAAATTTAGTATTATTTCCAAGTGAAGATCAGTTGCACTGAAGCACAGATAAACTCATGGGAGCAGCTCTGTGAGCTTTGATTTGGTTTGGTCCATTTTTACTCTGCTTCCTGCTGTAGTGACACCGTGTTTGGGAAATGAGGAATGTCTTCCAGGTGGTATTCAGGCAGGGAAATGGGAAAAGGGAAGGATGTGGTACTGAATGCTCCCAGCAAGGATCAGTGTTGTTACCTCAGCTCACCTGACTCTTCCACCCAAACTTTCTGTGATTTCATTAACTTGTGCCCAGGAATGATTTCATATCCAGGAGGATCCAAGAGGGGATTACCCAGGAATGATTTCAGATCTGGGAGGATCCAAGAGGGGAGGGATTACCCAGGAATGATTTCAGATCCAGGAGGGGAGGTGTTTGGGGGGCTGGAGAGCTTCACTTTCAGCCTGGCTGGACAAAACCCATCCCTTTCGTACTCTGTTGATTTTAGGGAATACTTGTGAGGCAAAGAGTAGGCAGGAGATGTGGAGTGGTGGTTGTGCAGCACCCAGAGACTTTGTTGGGATGATCTGCTGCCTCCATCCCTGCTCCCAACCCATCCCAGCCTCCATCCCTGTTCCCCAACCCATCCCAGCCTCCATCCCTGCTCCCAACCCATCCCAGCCTCCATCCCTGCTCCCAACCCATCCCATCCTCCATCCCTGTTCCCCAACCCATCCCAGCCTCCATCCCTGTTCCCCAACCCATCCCAGCCTCCATCCCTGCTCCCAACCCATCCCAGCCTCCATCCCTGCTCCCAATCCATCCCAGCCTCCATCCCTGTTCCCAACCCATCCCAGCCTCCATCCCTGCTCCCAACCCATCCCAGCCTCCATCCCTGCTCCCAACCCATCCCAGCCTCCATCCCTGCTCCCAAGCCATCCCAGCCTCCATCCCTGCTCCCAACCCATCCCAGCCTCCATCCCTGTTCCCCAACCCATCCCATCCTCCATCCCTGCTCCCAACCCATCCCAGCCTCCATCCCTGTTCCCCAACCCATCCCATCCTCCATCCCTGTTCCCCAACCCATCCCATCCTCCATCCCTGTTCCCCAACCCATCCCATTCTCCATCCCTGCTCCCAACCCATCCCAGCCTCCATCCCTGTTCCCCAACCCATCCCAGCCTCCATCCCTGCTCCCAACCCATCCCATCCTCCATCCCTGCTCCCAACCCATCCCAGCCTCCATCCCTGCTCCCCAACTCCTCCCTGCCTCCTTTCCTGCTCCCATCCCTGCCTCCCTCCCTGCTTACCTGGGACAAGAAGGAACCTCAGGAAGCTGGAGGGTGGCCAAGGGGCTCCAGCCCTTCCTGGAGCTGCCTGGGCTGGGGGACACAGCCCTGGGCTGGGTCTTTTCCAGGGAGGAGGATTCTCCAGAGGCAGCTGGATCCTGACCCCTTGTACCATCCAGCTGTGAGCACAGCTGTGGGTTAGGAACAGGGGATTTTGGCTCCCACCCCACTGGAATTTTATAGTCACCGGTAACGTCAAAGCACAGAAAAAAATTGGAGTGTTTTCAGCACTGCTTTATTTGCAGAAACTTTAAAGTTCCTTCCTAAAGAATTAATCACTAGCCTAGGTATAATAAACAGAAAGGTTTTACACAACTTCTGGACCTGGAAAATAGGACATTTGTGTTTCACAGATAATATGGAGCTTGGAACCAGCCCAAAAGGTACAGCAGTGAGCTCACGTTGTGCCTTCCACAAACTCTGCCTGCTGCTGCAGGAGCAGAGCCTGCAGTTCTGGGTGCTGATAAGAACCCCTGGAGGATAAAGTTTGTCACTAAAATGCTTCATTGAAATACTTACCAGTGGTGGTAGGGTTTTTTATGCAGCTCAAAAGTTCAGATGCATCAGATAAAAAAATGGGGTGCAGTTCATTCCTAAGCATCATTTCTTATCTTTCCCTGGATTTTTTTTTTTCTTCTGCTTTTCAGTGAAACACTTGATTGCTGCATCTGCTGGCTGCTCAGTGTTCAGGCAGGTTGGCCTGAGATGAATTTTGTTTGCTTTCCTTTGGGATTTTTCCTTTGGGAAGCTGTCTGGCTTCACTGGCTGAAATCTGTACATGGGAGGATGAGATGCTAAAGAGATGTGGCTTTGCAGGTAGAGCAGAACGAGGAGAGGATAATTCTTACTTGAATCAGGATTTCCCAGACTTCTAAGATAAAAACAGCTTTTGGGGGGAGGAGGAAGGACTACCACCTCTTGCTTTCAGTTAATTAACTTTTTGCTGTTTATGCAATCACAGACCCCGTCTACTCCCTTAATTTGGAAGCTGGTGTTGTAGTTCAGCTAAATCCGATGCTGTTATCTGAAAGATGGCAAGTGTCTCGCTGTGGATAATTATTTTCAGGAACAGGCAGACAACATTTTAATTTCCCTTGCCTAATGTGTCATCAGATGCTCGTTGTGGAGTTCCATATTAGTGCATGTTTGCACAGGGCATTGGCGTGTGGGAGCTGGCCAGTTCTGGGTGGATCCACACTTGAGAGGGGTTAGGCTGGCTCTGTGCTGCCACTTCTGGTTTTCAGGTAATGGGGAAGGAGTTCTGGAGCTTCAGCACTGAGCTTTTCCTGCCTGGGCCACTCCAGGGGGAGTCCAGGAGGAAAGAAGAGGGAGGAGGTGACAGGAGGAGCATCTGGGGCAGTTTTGTGCTGCTAGAATTGATTGTAATGCTCTGGAACGCTTTGGGGAAGAGTTTGGTTCTGTGTGTTGGGATGGGGCCATTGCTCAGAAGTGCCATCTCCAGGGATGGCCACTCCAAACCTCCCTGGCAGAGCCCAACAAACTTTTCCATGGAGAAATTCCTGCTGCTGCCCATCCCTCTCATCCTTTCACTCATCTGGGAGGAGATTCCAAACCCTCCTTGGCTCCAGCCTCCTCTCACCTAAGCCTGACTTTGGAGCTGCTCCTTGTCCATCTCCTGTTGTCCTTTCCTGATCCACACTTGGGGATTGCTGCTCATGAACAAATGAGCGTCTTTAAATTAAAAACGTAATTAAAAACTAAATGGTCATTTATTACCCTGGCCATCTCTGTGGTGTTTGAATTGTGTGGCCTTGAATTTTATTCCCTCTAATCCCTCACCCTAGCAATTGTTGAAAAATGTGTATAAATAGGAGAAAATGCATTAAAAATAACTATTATATATAGAGAGGGAAATTGTGAGCTATAAGCCATGTGTAGAATCTTCATTGGGAACAAAAAGTGATTGAAGTTACCTGTTCTTGCCTTACACAGCTCTAAATCTTACACAGATCCAGCTGAAGGATCTAAAACATAAATGGAGTAGGAATGGAGCTGAACTTTTAAGTCTGAGGAGGAAATAATTGTGTTTTATCAGAATAGAAGTTTTAGTGCCTTGAGCTGGATGGAACCAACCTTGTTCTGTCAGGAGTTCAAGGGAAAAAAAATCCTGGATTCAAAAATCCCATGTTTTCCTCAGTTAAAAATACAAATATACTTTTTTTTCTCCCTTCAGCTTGGGATTTATTGCTTTTGTTACCTGTATGTATAAAACTCCTTGGAATAGGTGATTTAATTTCGGCTTTGTTGCACTTGTTTCAAAGATGGCAAATTCATGGAGTTCCATGAAAATAGAGATTGTTTTTTTCTGCAGGTACCACAGAAGTGTAAAATAACTGTTTGTATTTAAGCACTAATGTTGCTATCAAACCTAATACTGAAAAATAAAAGATCATTAAACTTTTTTTTTTCTTTTCAGGTTTCCTCTCAAAAAACCTTCGAGGTGAGTTTCTGAAATTTGCTTTTTTATCTGTATTGTAAATTATGATGCAGCATTTTTGCAGGGGGAATGCTTTTAAAAGTTTAAAATATATATATATACACACGAACACAGTTTGTAGTATTGCAGATGTGAGGAAATCAATATCCAGATGGGGATAAGGTGCCAAAAAATAGATTTATTTGGTGTCCTTGGCATGGGGTGACATGGCTGGGGGCTCGTCTTACCTGAGATTTGAGATGGTCAAGGAAGGAAAGGGACACTTGGTACAGGATGTACAGGTGCTTCCCTTCTGAGGATATTCTAAATCTTTAATTTTGCCATGCTGAGCTATTTAGAATTTGCTGGGAGATTTAAGATTTCAGGAGGGGTTTTTTTTTTCCTATTAAATTTATTTGGCTCTTTAGATAAAATATGGGCTGATGCTGAGTGATAAAGGGAATGCACTTGCTGTTACCAATTCTGGAGGTTACCAGGACTGTTCCTGGAACCTTGGATCCACTCCCAGAGATTGCAGGGGAGATCATTTTCCCTTTGAATTCAACCTGGGAATAAATTTTTAAAGCGAACTCGATGCCTAGGTTTTAATCTGAATTTCTGGTGAGCAGGCAGAGCTGGGTGAGGTTTGTGTGAGCACTCAGGCAGCTCCTCTGGGCTCTGGGCTGAGGATTTTGTGCTTTTCTGTGCCCCAGACACGGCAGCATTCTGAGCAGAGAGTCTCCAGCTGACAAGAAGCAGAAGGTTGAACGCTGCAGCAGCACCCACGACTTCGATCCCACAGGTAAAGTCCCAAAATTCAAGGAAAAAACCCGACCAAAAGCATTGGGAAGCAGCATAAAAATGATTTGAATGTGGTTTTCAGAGCTGTGTTGTTCTGCAAAGGCAATGTGGGCACTGAAATGAACGTGGGCTTGATTTTTAAACACCCTCATAATCAACCTGGATTGGTGTATCAGTAAATAATTATAACAACTTCCACTTGCAGCAAAGTCAGGAGGCAAAGGCTGTAATTAGCTGTGAGGAGTTCTTGAGTGAAGTCTGAAATTGGAGATGTGCTGGGCTGGGTTTCCCTGCTGGGGTTTTAATTCTGGGGAGTTTGTTTTGTTCTTCAGTAGATTTTGATCCCTCTCTGCCAGTTGCAAAGTGAATTTGTGCTTCTCAAGGTGATGATGCATTTGAAGATAAACACTTCATTTTAAAGGATTTGCCATCCTACTTTTATTTTAGTTAAATTAGGCAAAGAGAGTGCACACAGGATTCTTGTTCTCTCTGGAAACTCACCCAGTGCTACTCGTGAAATTCCTGGCTGAGCCTCCTGGCCCCATGCAAGGTGCATTTTTCCTGTCTGTGCATCCAGACTTTTCCCTGGGGCTTGGGGAACACAGGAGAGGTGAAGGGAAGGGGGGCACAACTTGCAGGATGTGTTTGGTTTTTTTTTTGTGCACAAGGCTGATGTTTATAAATGGTTTCTGCCACTGGCTGTATGAGTCCACAAAAATAAATGAAAATGGGCTTTAAATGCCAGTTAAAAACATCCCGTAAGGGGAAGAAACCTGGTTTAGTGCTCATCTGCTTTTCCTTTGTGCTTTGGGATAGGTAATGTAAAATTATTTCAGGCTGGGGGAGGTCTCAGGCTGTGAACTCATTTTGTAGAAGGAATTTAATTTCTCCAGAAACAAACTCCAGGAATCCTGTAATCTTAGTTTACAGAAAGTCACTCCAGCGTTGAGAGCTGTTACCTGGCCCCATGCTTTGATAGGGGAACTCTGCACTGCAGCCTGCAGAAAACCTTATTTCTTTTTAGGGGGTGAATTTGGGATGCTGAACTGCTGTGGCTGTGCTGATTATTGACTCTGGGGTAAACACTGCCAGAGTCCCTGTGCTTGGACTGGTTTTTATCTGTGGTTCCTGCAGAGAGCTCCTTTGGTTGTGTCCTGGCTCCTGTAACAGATTCTGTGTGCTGTTACCTGTGTCTCCATGTATTATTCACCCCTTATTCCAAGTGCTCCACCTGTGTTTTGTTCACATCTTATTTGTGTTTTGCACGATTTAACCCAATAAATCCAAGTCTGTGTTTTTTTGTTTGTTTTTTTTTTTTTCATGAAGTTTATTTTTTTTCCTCATGTTTGGTCTCCATATTTTCTATATCTCTCTCTCCTTTTCTCCTGCTCTCGTGCAGATAGCTCCTCCAAGAAGACAAAGTCTAGTTCTGAGGAGAGTAGATCCGAGACGTATGGTAAGCCAAAGCTGCAGCTCCCCCTGGGCAGCTCCTGCTTTTCCTGTCTGTGAATCCCAGGCTTTTCCCTTCCCCTGATGTGCATGGTTGGCTCTGCAGCAGGGACTGCCCTTCCATCCTGCTTCAGTTCTCACCTTGTCGTGTGCTAGTGGCTGGGAAATGTTAAACCTGCCACTCTGGAGGTGTCACTGGGACAGGGAGGACACAGCTCCCAAAGGGGTTTGTGCTTGCAGGAAAATCTGTGCCACGTTCTCACCGTGCAGGTTGGAGGGAGAAATTCACCTTCCTGCATTATTTGTAGGTGTTGTCTGTTGGAAATGGAAGAATGTCTCTGTGAAGAATTGAATTAAGTGGAAGGATGTGACCCTGCTCTCCTGGGATTGTTGGCTGCAATAAATGCCCCATAAGAAGCTTGGGGTGGGAATATCCCACACATCCTGATGTTGTCCCTACACCATGCAGGGCCTGTGTGTTCCCTCAGCTTTCCCAGCTGGGTCAGTCTTGGAGCTGTGACACTCCCCATGCTCTAATGACTTACTGCACTTGCAGTCTCTGTAGATATTTGCATTCAGGCCTTAGAATCTCGAAGGTGATAAGTATTCACAAGTTATTTTTTGGATGCTATCAGCATCTTCAGCCCCTTGGACTTGAGCTGAATGTGGCTGCATTTCTTATTTCCAAGTGTGCATGTCCTGACTCCAGCCATGAGTTTGCCTTCCTTTTCCTTTACTGCATTTTTTAAATTCATGTTTAAAACAGTCTGTGACACTTTCTGATTTTAATCTGTTCAGAAAATTGCTGCTGCTAAACCTGCTGTTGGATTTTGGATGCAGTGACTCTTCCAGAATCATCAGCTTTATCATTCCACTGGAGTAAAACTGCCAGGTGCTCATGGCTGTGCTCCAGCTTCTTAACCCACCTCTGGAATACAAAGTGATGCTGTCAGAGCAAAAAACACTAAAAACCAACCAAACAACACCAGCCCTGAAGAGTTTAAACCAATACAGGCATGTTAGGAAAAGCTGGTGCAGTCTTGGGAGGTGTGTCTTGTTCTTTCTGTGAGATCCCTTCACTTCCCCTGGAATTGTGAATCACATGCTTTTTTTTTTTTTAATTAAAAAAAAAAAGCCAAGTAATATGATAGTCACGTTCCTCAGGGTGTGAGAGTGTTCCTTCAGAAGCTGTAAACAGCTTTGGAGGGTGCCTTGATGGAAACCTGTCTGGGGGAGAGCTGGCTTGCTGCAGCTTGTCATTGTGCTGCCACCCTCGCAGGGAAGGGCTGGAACAGCAGGGATTTGGGGATGATTTTGTGGTTTTGAAGCCAGGTTAGTCAGAGCCAGATTCCCCGTGCTCCTTTTTGGTGCTCTTCCCCATGAAGTGCTGTGGGTTAATGACAGGAAAGGTTTGCTGGGACATCTCTGTGTTTATCCCTCTGAGCCAGCCTGGCTTTCCACCAGTGCCAGGAGCAAACACAGCTTCCCAAGGTGAGCTCTGACTTCCTGCAGGTGCTGTCCCCATGGCCAGGATCCCTGCGAGCAGCTCCCACTCATCCTTCCCTTCCAGTGGCCTTGCCCTGCCTTTTGTCTGCTTTTCCCAGCTTTCTCTGGAATGTGTGCAGAGCTCTGCTGTTTGCTTTGGAAGGGACCAAACTATTCCAAACCCTCCAAGTAGCAATACTGCACTGATATTTTCCTCACTGTTGACTGGATGGGAGCTGGCCGCTGGAAAGGGAATAATAGGGAAGGCTGGAATGACAGCAGGAAGAGGAGGTGTGGCTTTGGTGGCTGTTTGTTCTCACCTCTTGAAAGTTTGAATTTAGGAGCCAGAATTTTTTGAAGTGTGTGAATGGCTTGGGGGGCCAGGGTGCTCAGGGAGGGAAATTGTTCTGATGGACAGAAATGAATTTATAGTGACATGAAGCTGTCAGTGAGGTATTTTCATTCATAAACCAAACCATCTCACATTTGTATATTCAACAAAATTCAGGTTATTGGCAGAGAGAATGAGTGTAGTTGGTTATGCTGTAATTTGCTAATTAGTGCCATGATCTCCCTTGATATTTAATATATTTTTTTTCAAAGTAGTATTTTCATCCCTTAAATGAACTTAA
Source organism: Cinclus cinclus (assembly GCF_963662255.1). NCBI lineage: Eukaryota > Metazoa > Chordata > Aves > Passeriformes > Cinclidae > Cinclus > Cinclus cinclus. The sequence continues at coordinate 5,020,883 of NC_085070.1, read as the reverse complement.
AACTGAAATTACCTTTCTGGGTGTTAGGTGAGGCATCAGTTTCTCTTTCCTTTTCCTCACAACTTGATTACTCTCCAAAAATACCTTCCTTTATATTTATCAATCATCAATTTCTGGCCTAAATATTAGCCTGGACTTAACACAAACTCTTTCACATATTTTCTCCAACTTTGTGATAATTTATGGTTTTTGTTTTGAAACCCCAGATTTGAGATGTTTTTAAATTGAGACTTAGTCTCCTCAGGGTGTTTTTTTTCGTTTTGTTTTTTGGGTTTTTTTGTTTGATTTTTTTTTTTGTTGGTTGGTTGTTTTGTTTTGTTTATGGAATGATTAATTTCAAATCCCTCTATTAAACTGCATTTTCCTATGGTGGCCTCATGCCCCCAGGGAAAGTTTTAATTCCCAAAATTCAGCTCCTGCATACTTGGGAGATGGAATTGACATCCCATGGAATCCCAGAATGGTTTGGGTTGGAAGGATCCTTAAAGATGATTTTGTTCCAGCCATTCCATGGGCAGGGCCACCTTCCACTGGCCCAGGTTGTCCCCAGCCCTGTCCATCCATCCATCCATCCATCCTTGTCTCTCATCCCCTCAGTCAGATTTTAGAAGTGAAGCTGTAGCTAAAGAAATCCCTTGATTTGTTAATTAACTTCCAAATAGGATGTGGAGAAGAGGAAAAAATAAAAATGAGCTACCCAGAGAAGCTGTTGGACAGCCCAGATGTGTCTGGCCAGGCTGTTTGAGACAATTCTTTTGGCCTTGGGGTGTCAGTGACCTTGAGAAGTGCAGACTTTGCCCTTCCACCATCCCAAAGACTCTTGGAGCAGGGCTGGAGAACAGAGAGGGACGAGTGCCACCTACTGAAGCTCCTCTCAGCTTTCCTTGCAGTTTTTCTCTCTGCTTTCACTTTTAGTTTTAACCTCTTTAACTCCAGCACAGGTTTGGCTGCTTTGTGGTACTCCTGGATTGAAGCTACATCAGTGGGTTTGGGGGAATTTTCATCTCCATGAGGACAAAAAAACCATAAAAATGGATTATTATTCCTCCAGAATTTTAGGAATCCACTCAAGGCACAGAGTCTGATTTCAAAGCATAGTTAAGTGATGCCTCCTCACTTCGTTATATAAAGATTCTGTTAAGGAAAGCAAAAGTGGGGATAAGATGATTATTGATTCAATTTTGAGTATTGTCAGTGATAAATTCTGTTCACTTTGTAATACTCGGTGAGTTTCAGCTGAAAAAAGTGAAATACCATGGTGGGATATTTCAAAATGAGCAGAGTAAAAGCACTCGAGGGGTGGTTCAGGCAGGGGATGCTCTCAGAGCTGATCTGATTCTGCAGGTCACAGTGTTATCTCTGGGAAACTTCCAGATAACTTCATTAAAATCACTATAAAGTGTATCTCAGTCAAGCTTGGTATCTCCCCCACCTCATTCCAGCCTTTTATATTGGATTAGGAAAAGGGTTAAGTGTTTGTCCCTTATCTGAAGGAAACAAGTACAGGAAAAAACAATTATGGACTAATTTCACATCCAGTTGTCCTAATTTCAGTTGTTCCTCCATTTTAAATTTATAAGGTGGTCTTGGGTGAAATTGAAGCTTGTGGAGTGAAAGAGTTTAGCTTGAATAAACTTGAATTAAATTCAGTTATGCTGTGCCAGGTCAGTTTATGTTGCATGGACGCTGCTTTGGCATCGGGCTCATCCAAGGAGGAATCTTACCAGTGGATGCAAGGATCATTGCTTGTGGAGAAAAAGAAATCCAGTGGCAGAGCAGACCCAGGGCTCTCCTGTGGCTTTCAACAAGGCCAGTGCTGCTGATTGAGAAGCTGAGTTTTAGTGCCTTACTCATGGACCTGTGGGGCTGGCAGGGAGCTGGAAAGGAGCAGTTTCTCTGAAACAGCACCAGTTCCCACACCCCAGCCCCGGGCATCATTCTTGGGAAGTGAGACTTCAAGAAGCTTGGTCGTATAAAAGAAGGGGAGGTGCACGAGGGAGAGACACCTTCCCTCCCTTCTCATTGGGGTGAAAGGTTCCTTTCCATCCCTTCCCCAGCCCTGCAGGTGGCAGGTATCCCAAGCTTTGCTCCTGCTTTGATGGCAGGACGGGAATTCCTGGGATGTGACAGTGCTGCACAAGTCCTGGAGTACTTTTTCCACTGCTGCCACAGCCATTTTCATCCGTGCCACGGTGCAGGACAGCAGCACTGGCTGGGCAGGCAGTGTTGGCTCTTGAGGCTCCTCATTTCCATGGGGAGTTGCTCCAGAGAAGTGAAAAGAGCTGTGGTCGTTTGGGAGCAGGGAGTGACTCCCAGCTCTGGTACCATCCATAGCTTAAAGCTCATTCCAGAGCAGCCAGTCTGGCTGGGACAGCATCTTCCCAATTCTCCTGTTCCCTCCGTACCAAACTGAACTGCTGCAGTTTTGGAATCTGATTTGGGAGAGCTCTGATTTCTTTCTCCTGGTGCCAGTGTAGGAATTTTGCCTGCTGTACCTTTAGAAATGGAAAAGTAAAGCAAGCTGGTAGAAATCAGGGTGATGGAAATAAAAGAATATCAGAGGAGCATGTACAGAGTTCCTGGAGTCACTTTTCAGGATGAGGGCTCTGTTGTGGGAGGCTTTTTGCAGCTGCTCCTGGGGAAGTGCTTGGCAGGGAATATGCCAGGGCTGCTGCTTGCTTGTGCTTTGTCTTTCCCTGTTTTCATTTCCAGGTGAGCAAAAGACATCCCCAGCATTCCACCTGGTCCAAGTGCTGCACCTACTAAATGAATTTATCTGTGCAACAGCATTTGAGTTCACATGATACTGAGTATACCAGGAAACAAAACAAGTTGCCTTTGATGTCTCACAGCAGATTAAAGGAGGGGCACATTCAAACTCATCTCCTGGGACTTTGGCCCTGGCCTGATGTTTATTTCAGAAGTTTTGTTCAGGACAGTTCAGTGTGGCTTGTGCTTCACCTCTGCTGTTCTGGCTCTGTGCAATATTTCACCTGGAGCAGAAGGTGCCCCAGGAGGAGATTTTGGCTGAGAATTGGGAGAACTTTTCCTGATCAATAAATCTGGTTTAACCCAAATCTCTCATATTACTCTGAGGGATTTGTCCTTCTGTTTTAGAGCAGCTTGTAGAAGCTGTGAGGTGTTTCTGGTGGTGCAGCAGGACCTGACAGCCCTCTGAACCATTAATGCAGACTAAAGAAATCCTGCTCATTGGTGTGGGTACTGCTGCTCTTTTTTAAAAACTGCTTTCCCCTCAGGTTGTGTCTGATGTGCCAGAGCTGTCTGCATCTCTGTTTTGTGTAGCTGGAGCAATAAGCTTGACCTGTCTTGACATCCCTCTCCATTTCTGGCCTGCTGCCCTGTTCCTGTCTCTCCTGTATTTTCCCTGTGCTGTGTTGTCCCCGCTCCTTTGAGCACTCTGTGATTATCTTGGAGGATAAGGTTTTGGACTGATGCCTGGCTTGTGTCTCTTTGTGTTCCTGTGCCCTGTCCCCTGTGTCTCCCCAGGCCTGGTGCAGAGGTGTGTGGTGATCCAGAGGGATGAGAACGGCTTCGGGCTGACGGTCAGTGGGGACAACCCTGTCTTTGTGCAGTCTGTCAAGGAAGGTGAGAACATCCCCCAAACCTGCCAGCTCTCCATGGGGATCCTGCAAATGCATGTGAGCTGGAGCAGAAAACTCCCAACTCCTCCCGGGTGGCGTGGCTGGGAAGGGATGTGCAAGGTCAGGGTAGAGCTGGAGGGATGCAGTGAATTTATTCCTCTGACAGAAGGACAGGACACAGCCTTAAGCTGTGCCAGGGGAAGTTTAGGTTGGACATCAGGAAAAAAAAAAAATCTTCTTCACTTCTTCACTGGACACTGCAATCACCAGGCCAGGGAGGTGGTGGAGTCACCATGGTGGAGTCACCATCCCCTGTGTTTAAAACAAGACTGGACGTGGCTCTCAGTGCCGTGGTTTGGTTGATGAGGATGTGTCGGGTCATAGGCTGTACTTGATCTCAGAGGTCTTTTCCAGCCTGGTTCATTCTGTGATTCTGTGACCCCATGGGTTTGGAGCTGACCCAGGGGGAGGAAATGACTCCTTGGGACGTGGTGGGATCGTGTCCTGCTGTATCCAGTGATAGGTGAAAGCAAAACTGCTCTAGACTCCATACCCAGAGATTTTACTGGCAGAGGAAGCTTGGCTGAGTGCAGGAGTATTTTGCATGTTTTACAGAAGTCTTAAAACCATTTTTGCTATAAATGATTGTATTGAAACGGGAACTGAGTGATTTCTTGCCTCTGCAGATGGAGCAGCCATGCGGGCTGGAGTGCAGACAGGTGATAGAATTATCAAGGTAAGAGCTTTGAAATTGTGAGAGAAATGGCTCCTTTGTCTTAAATGAGCTCTTTCTCTGGGGAAAAAATGGCATTGATGTGTCTGCTGTGGTGTTGGCATTGGGAATGGTCTAAGCTTCAGTGTTCTGGGGATGACTCTCCTCCAGATCCTCATTTCAGAATTCTATGGACAAATTTCACATCCTGCCAGGTTCACGTGTCACAAATACAATAAAACCAGAAATGGCAGAGAAGAGAGGGAAAGTAGAGTTGTTAATAATGACTGTAACTAACCAGGCTGCCTGAACTGTTGTTTTCCCCCTAACTGCTCCCACATCCATGTTCTTTTTTAGACAAAGCAAGTAAGAAATCAAGTCAGTAATTTAAAAGACTCTGTAAACTATTGCTGCAAAATGCTGCAGCAGCTCCTGACACAGATGGAGCTGGGATTTCAATCAGGCATTGCAATTAATGAATTAAATTAGCTACCCTGTTGTTTTTCTGCCCAGGCAGAGATGGATTATCTTTTTTTTTTTTTTTTAACTTTGCTTGCTTGAGTTCTTCTGGTGTGTGCAGTTTTCTTTTTGCAGAGCTCTGCTCACTGAGATAAACTGTTAGAAGGATAAATTATTTATCTGGTAATGTCTTGAAAGAGGCAGTAATGGAGATGGGGGAGAAGAAAATGCTGCTGTTCTCCTGGTGCCTTTTGTGGAATGTGTGGAATTGCTTGGGAATCAGGAGGCAAACACTGAATTTTCTCCCCTCCCTGCCCAGGTGAACGGGACTCTGGTAACACACTCAAACCATTTGGAGGTGGTCAAGCTGATCAAGTGTAAGTAAAGGCAGGTGGCTCTTCTGTCACCTTTCAAGTGTGACAGGCATCATTCCAAGGGCCCTGTCAAGTGACAAGGGTGACGTCAGTGCTGAGAGATAAAGGGAGTTTGTGAAACAGGGAGCTGAAATTGAGATTATTTTGACATCCTGAATTGAAGCTCATACATTCTCCTGGAGCTTCTCCTTAACCTGATGTTTGGATTATCACCAAGCCTTGCCTGGCTGCTTTCCCATCTTTTATTTCCACCTTAAATACCACAGCTGGGCTGGTATTTAATGTGCATGGCTGTGTGATGCCTGCACAGCACTACAGGAAATACGTTCCTGGTGGATTTTCTTGTATGAAGAAGGAGGTGGTGGTGGTTCCTTCCAGCCTGCCGTGGTTTATTCTGGAAATGTAACCTGCTGGGCTGCAAACTGGATTGCTTGTTTTTATAAGGGCTGATTCTCATGAAAGTTTTTGGACTATCTGAAATTTAAACAGATTTCTAAAGCAGGCAGTGCTTCTCGAGTTCACTGGTTTGGAGGAGGAATGGTGTGAGTTCTGTCTCCAGGGTGAGGGAAAGCAGAGAAGCATGGAGGTGTCCCCAGGTGTGTGACCTGTGCCTGTCCTTGTGTCCCCACAGCAGGTTCCTATGTAGCTCTCACTGTCCAGGGGCGCCCTCCAGGGTCGCCCCAGATTCCCTTGGCGGATTCTGACGTGGATCTGGCAGCTTTTGGGCATATGTCTCCCATCATGGCATCCCCCCACTCGCCTGGCACGTCAGGGAATGCAGAAAGGATCACCAGCCCAGTGCTCATGGGGGTAAGCTTTGAAACTCTCTTTCCAAAAGGAGAAATGGAGTCAAGTTTTGAAGTTTTGGCTTGATTTTTTTTTTTTTTTTTTGCACTTCAAATTGTCAGTGAGATGTTTGTCCTGTCAGTGGGTATTTATTCACTTGTAAAAAAGCATTTTGTGAGTAAAAATATCCAGTCCTATCTGAGATAATAAAAATGCAGGTTTTTGAACTGTCGATAGCTGTTCAAAATTAAGAAGGAATACATAGGATAGGGTTGGAAATTTGAGTTGGTTCTCACAGAGCTTTTCAGAGCCTGTTTTTAGGATATAGGTGGAAGATGTACATGTCCATTTTCCTTATCTGCCCAGCTCCCCCAGCAAACCCTACCTTAATATCTCTCTGTTTCCTAGGAGGAGAATAACATTGTCCACAACCAGAAGGTGGAGATTCTGAGGAAGATGCTCCAGAAGGAGCAGGAGAGGCTGCAGGTACCTGGAGTTGTGCAGGTTGGAGAGAGCTGGGGGAAGTGATGCAAAGGAGGCTTGTTAAATCACAATTTATTAGCAGAGCTGTGTGGAGCAGACTTTTCTGTAGCAGCTCCTTGGCTGTGCAGATGTGCAGGTGTTAATTGAAGAGAGACAAACAATTATTTTGCAGTTCCTGCAGGAGGAGTACAGCCGAACCCCCTCCACCCGTGGGCTCAAGGAGATCCAGGAGGCAAAGAAACACATTCCTCAGCTGCAGGAGCAGCTGTCCAAGGCCACGGGCTGCTCCCAGGTACCACGGGGTCAGCCTGCTCTGGGGAGTGCTCCCAGGCACAATCCTGGGGGTTCATGCTCTTCTGGGAAAGCTGGAGTTGTTTGGACAGGCAGGCTGCACCCTCTAGAGCTGAGATTTGAAGCTGGCACTGTCATCTTCATCAGGATGTGGAGTAGATTTTACAGCAGGCTCTCAGCTCATCTCTGAAAAAACTGCTTTTAAGAACAAGTGCAAGCAATGATGTGTTTATTATCTGTCAGTGCAACTTAAAGTACACCCATGAAGTCATTCTTGGAAGCTTGAAACAGTTTTGTTTGCGCTTTTGGAAAAAAACCAAATGTAGGCAGTGTCATTTTTCCCTTTTCCCCTGTGTTAAACGTGCTGAAAATTTGGTTGTTTTGGTTGAAAATGTGGTTGTTTTCTCTTAGAAAAGCACTGCAGCTGTTTCTAGATAAATAAAGAAGCTTTTATGAGTGATGTGAGCTACCTGGTGTTTAAGGATGGTCTGTTGAAGTACTCTGCTGTCTCCCATCTTTGCAGGATGGAGTCCTGTCCTCCAGGTCTGTGTCAGAGTCGCTGCAGATCAGCGAGGGGGAGGCAGAGAGTGGGGACAGTGGCAGCAAGCTGGATTTCAGTGGTGACAGCCCCTCCAGACCCAACAGTGACATTGCTGATGTGAGTCTGGGGCAGCCCCAGGGCTCTGCTTCTCTGCCTCTTGCATTTGGGCTTAGTTCTTCGTGTGTGTTGTCCTGGGTAACTCTGTGCATTACTCCTCAGTGCCCACCAAAACCTTTTCCCTGTGAAAACCTGTATTGGATTGGTGTTAGAGACTGGGAGAGAGTAAATATTGGGGGTTTATCCAGGATTGGATGGTCCTGGCATTAATCCTGTAACCAGACAGAGAAAGATGGAAGCCAGCATCCTGCTCAAAACTTATTTGCCAATTAGAACATCTTTGAAGGGAATATCCCAACTACAGCACCATGACTCAGATCCAGGCAGCTTGCCCTGAAAGTGAGGAACAGCCTTCCTTCAACCAAATCAGCTTCAATTCCTGCCACCAGCAAAAGCTCTTGGTGTGTTCACTCATTAGTTATCAATCTGTGCTCTCCCTTGGTGCCTCATCCTTAATTAAGCCACTATCTGATTAGTGCAGGGGAATTGAGACTCTCTGCTTGGGTTTGGCCTAAGTTTGTTGATTAACTTAAGGATGTGAGAGCTAAATGTGTCCCAGCAGCTGGAAGTGAAAGGGAGGTGGGTGAGATGGGAGCATCCACGACTCTGTTTTGAAACATTTCAACTCCAAATCTGACCAGATCCCGCTCAGTGTTTGTGCTTAATAAATGCACAACAAAATTCATAATAAATCATCATCCTGGCAGCATTGGGGATGGGATTTGATCAGTGCAGGTGATTGGCACACCAAACGTTCCAGCTTTTCAATCCAGCTCTGAGAAACTCAAGGATCAGGGGCGAAAGAAACCTTTGGAAGTGGAAAGAGTTCTGCAGCTGGGAAAAAGCCAGGTTGGAGAGCAACAGCCTGAGCAGTAGCCTGGCTGGAAAAACCTTTGGACATGCTGAAGATGAGCCAGCAGCACGAGGTTTTTGCAAATAAGGCTCTGCAGGGCTTCCTGAACAAGATGGGAGGAGAGAGAGAACTGTGAGAAAAGGTGGAGAGAGCAGGGAGAAATCCACGGGCTGGGGGTTTTACAGCTCTGCTGTCACTCACTGTCACCAGATTTCTGACCAAAACTTCTGCATTCATTGAGCTTTGGGGTTTTTTAGTTTAACTGTGCACAAAAGGACACAGATTTTACTCTGTTTTTTCACACCTCCTTTTCCTGTGAGAAAAGAGAAGTTTTTGGCTGTTGTGGCTGACAGACTGCACTGTGCAGTTCTCCCTTTCCTGGATTTGCTGAGACTTACCAGAACTGAACTTCCCTCTTTCCCAGAGTCCTCGCAGTGGCCTGAAGGAGAGGATTTATCCAGATGAGAGCCCAGAAAAGGCTGAGCTTCAGGATACTGTGAGTACAAAACATCAAAGTGTCGCAACATCATCTCCTCTCACAGGCCCATTAAAATCTTGCTGCTTTCCCCCACTTTCTAAACGGAGCATGCCTGAACTTTGCTTTAGAAAATAAAATGCAATTAAAGTGGTGCAGGGAAAGTTAATTAGCTGAGTAAATGTTTATGGAGCTTAAGAGCAGGGCCATTTAGAGGCGAGCAGTACCTAATCAGCAGTAAAACAGCTGGACCTGGAATAAGGAGAGCACTTGCCCGTGTTTTATTCCTTGAGTCCAGCCTTTTTTTTAGGATGTTCACTCATTTGGGGGCTGGCATTTCCAGCAGGGCTACAAGTGGAGCTCAGCAGGAAGTGCAGAGCTGTCTGAACACATCATCATCATCATCCTTGGGATGACTCCTGAATTCTCCTGCCCCTCACCTGCCTGTCCTCCCAAAGCCACATCTCCCCCTCTGTGCAGAGCTGGCATTTGGCAGGTGTGACACGTGCTTGGTGTGCTCCAAGGTGATGCAGCTGCTCTTGACCCACCTGATTTGATGTTTGGGAATGTCTGGGAGAAGCTTTTGGGAGTAGGATCCAAGGTGGAGTTTTTGGAGAACTAAAATGATCAGAGCATCTCCAGGTTTTACTGGGAGGGACAATCACAGCCCTGTGCTTTTCTTGCTTCTCTTCCCCAGGATTCCCAGTCCAGTGTTGGAAGTCCCCTGTCCCGAGTGGGGACTCAGATCATTGGAGCAGAGGATGATGATTTTGACACGGAGCAGGAGCAGGTGGGAATGTGGGAATGACTGTCAGCCTTTTTTTTCCCCCACCAACCAGAGTTCTCTTCCCCTGTTTCTGCTTCTTTCTGCTGAGTGCTTGTATGGTGAAATAAGGGTTTGGGAATCCAGTTGTTGTTGCTGATCTTTCCAAATAGAAACATTTGGGGAGTTTATGACAATACCCATCTTTGAGTCTGTTATTTTTTCTTTCTTCTCCAAACTTCAAGCTTTCTAGAAATTCATTTTCCTTATTTCATTTCCTTTCGTTTTTGTTAAATCCTGAATTATTGTCACGGCAGCAGAGCTACTGCACATTTACTCTTGAATTATTTTAGCCGTCCTTTCTCTTATTCCTGAACAATTCAGATGTAATTCCCTGTGTCCCTGCAGATCAATGGGCAGTGCAGCTGCTTCCAGAACATCGAGCTCCTGAAATCCCGCCCAGCTCACCTGGCTGTTCTCCTGCACCACGTGGTGTCCCAGTTTGATCCTGCAGCACTGGTGAGAAGCTCTGGAATTGTTCCCCTGGCTCACATCTGGGAATCTTCACCAGAATCCACCAGATCTTGTGTAGCACTCACTGCCATGATGTGGCAAGGAGGGAAATGCAGATCCTGTGCAGGCCTGAGGGTGATAAATCCTCATTTATCTCCTCAGATAAATGGAGAAACACAAAAGAATAACTGTTTCCTTTACATCTGGCTGCTTAAAAATCATTATTTGTCTCCTGAAAGCCTCTCATTCCACCCCAAGGTGTGGGATTAGTTGTCTACTGGGAAGGTTTGAGCTCTGTGCTCCTTTTCCAGCCCTTTTCCTCCCCCCATTGCCAGGGCAGCTCCCTGAGGAGCTGGGGAAGGTTTCAGCCCAACACTGCTGAATTCCTTGAAATATTGGAAAGAAGATTAAGAGTTTTCATAGTTCTCATCTCATTTCTTGCCCTCCTTTTCCCCACAGTTGTGCTACCTTTACACAGACCTGTACAAACAAACCAACTCCAAAGAGACCCGCCGTGTTTTCCTGGAGTTTTATCAGTTCTTCCTGGACAGAGCTGCAGTAGGTTCCACTTGTTTTCCTCATTTTCACACCCATCCAGCAAATTGACTTTGACCTTTCTCCACTCACCTGAACTGCAAAACAATAAAGAGGGTTAAAGCCCTCCGAAAGAAATAGTTTTAAAAATAAAACTCTTGAGTAATGTTTAATAAATAACTTCATAAAATGTAATAATGTAATAAACGTTTTAAGTGTTTTTGTTGAAGTGTTAGCAGGAAAATGAATGGCTTCAGATGCCTGGTAACAAAATAAATCCCAGGGGATTTGTTATAGATAGGAGAAATAATTTAGTGGTAGGTGAGCAAGTTCTGGCTCTTCTGTGTTGCTTTTTAGTTAATAATTGCTGTGGGTATTGATGTGGCTGTTCCAGGGATTGGGAAATTTTGTGTGTTTGTTAGAAAGCTGAGAAAATTCCTTGCTGTCATGAATTAAACTCCCAGAAACTGCAACAGAAGTTTATATACCACATGTTCATCTTAAATAATCCTGTGAATTCTAATACATCCATGGGAGTCATCCCTTTTCAAACCAGCTTGCCTTGGATGTTTTTGGCTTTTGAGGGAATTCCCTGGCAGGATTTGTGTGTTTTATTGGGGTGCTGGTTTCTCTGTTGGTTCTCCCAGCCTTTCTTTCCTTTTGCAGAACCTGAAAGTCCCAGTTCCAGATGAAATCTCCTTGGAATTAGGTAGGGTGCTGTGTTTGTGGGAGTCAAAGGCAGAGGGTGGGTTAATTCAGGGACATGACTTTGTTGAAGTCATTTTTGAAGGTGGGGACTGTTCCCAGAGGAATAATTGATGAATTTGCTGCCTCACAGACAGGAGAAGGCCAGAGCTGCTCCCTGAAGAGCTCCACCGCCAGTTCATCCAAACCATGCAGGACAAAGTCTGTCCAGAGGTTCAGAGGAACCTGGAAGATTTCAGGTACCAAAAGCTCTCTGGGGAGTTTCCATTTAATTCATATTTGATTTCAGTCAGGGAAACCTGAGGGACATAGAATTCCTCTTGGATTGGATAGGAATCCACCAGGAATACACCCTGTGGCCAGTCCTTAAATCAAATCATCAATTGCAGTCCTAGAGCTTGGATTCTTCATTCCTTGAAGCTGTGTGAAGAAATGTCTGTTTTCTTTGGTGCTGTTGTATAAATCTCTCTTACTGATAGTGTTTATAATCAGCTCATATGGTTTTTTTCCCTTTCCCTTTTTTTTTTTTCCTTGAAGCTGTGTGAAGAAATGTCTGTTTTCTTTGGTGCTGTTGTATAAATCTCTCTTACTGATAGTGTTTATAATCAGCTTACATTTTTTTCCTTCCCTTTCCCTATTTTCCTTCCCTCTCCCCTTTGGGCAGGGAATAATCCCCTTTACAGGGCTGTCACAGGCATGGAGTAGGAGTTGATAATTAATTAACTTTTTCACATGGAGAACTCCGTGCCAAGCTCAGTAACGAACGATTTCAATCCCATAAAACCTCTCGGGTGCTTTAAACATCCTCGAAGCCTCTCCGTGATTTCTGAGTGCCAGGTTGGGTATTCCTTGTTGCCTTTTGCAGGCAGAAGAGGAGCATGGGGCTGACCCTGGCCGAGGGGGAGCTGACCAGGCTGGACGCGGAGCGGCTCCGCGACCGCAACGCCGTGGAGAAGGAGAGGAGCTGTGCAGAACAGATCATTGCCAAAATCGAGGAGGTCCTGTAAGTGACAGCAAAGAGAAAGGTGGGGTAAAAAAAAAAAAAAAAAGAAAAAAAAATTATAAGAAATAGCGATAAAGGTGCTGCGTGAGGCGTGGGAAAAGCAGGGTGAAGGGATTGGGGAGTGGAGTTTGGCATTGCTGTGTTTGGGTTCCTGCCTGTGGGTAATGACAGGCAGGGCTCAGGCAGGTGGGAAGTGGAGGCTGCTCTGTCCAGGAGGCTGCTGTGAAATAGTGCAGGGAATGCTGCAGTTGTCAGCTTGTGCATTATTAGATCAGAGCCCTTTTCCTGTAGAAGCAACAGCTTCACAACCTGTTTTCTCCTTTTGAATGTGGGCTGAATCCAATTTCCAAAGCAGAACCTTAATTTTCAATTCTTGATTTTATTTTCTCCCCCTGCTGGGACTGCTGAGCGTTCTAAAGGACACTTCAACACAACTACTGATGCTCTGGGTGGGATGGGACCGGGTGTTAATTGGGTTTTGAGTTTCATTTTAAAACTCTTTCTTGTTTGTAGGATGACATCTCAGCCTGTGGAAGAAGACAAGAGGTAATGGGAGTTAGGCTGTGCTGTGCTGATAGAACACGACAGCCCTCTCCCGGCTGTTCTCCAGCACTCTTCTCCTGAGTCCCCTGGCGTGAAGCATTGCACTTCAGAGCATCAGCCTCTGCTTTGCTGATGTTTGTTGCCTGTGTTCCACTTCTTAAAAATTACTGTCACTGAGAGTTCCTGTTTATTTTCGTTTTGTGCTGTAACTGCTTCAGTCTGCTCTAACATTTATTTTCTGTGTGTGTGCCTTGTCCTGTTCAGTTTTTATCTGAGCAGCTTTTCCTCCACTTGTTTTTTTGCTGTAACCTTTTACTGCTGCTTATTTTTACCATAACTCAAAGCTATAATGTGACATCAAATACGGCTCTAGTGTAGAATTTTAGGACCTTCTGTGTAATTCTCAAAATTGTATTTTCACCTCCTGGGCTTCTGTGCCTTTTGTCATGGAATGATTTGGGTTGGGAGTGACTTTAAAGATTATTTAATTCCAAACTCTGCCCTGGCAGGGACCCCTTCCACTATCCCAGGGTGCTCCAAGCCCTGTCCAGCCTGACCTTGGACACTTCCAGAGATCCAGGGGCAGCCACAGCTTCTCTGAGCACCCTGTGCCAGAGCCTCCCCATCCATATATTCCATCTTTATTTACTCCATAATTTACAAAAGGACAAATTCTGATGTTGGCTGAGCCTTTCCAATATCTGTGGGAATTTATTTCCGTCCATTTCATCGCTCACTTTAATTTCAAAATGAACTTCTCAATAAAACCTTGGCACTTGACCTTAATTTTATTGATTCAATGTATTTTCCCAGTATATTTCTCTTCAGCCTCAGTGTTTTGTGTGTGTCTGGCAGCTCCACGATGCAGTATGTGATCCTCACCTACATGAAGCACCTGGGAGTCAAAGTCAAGGAGCCTCGGAACCTGGAGCAGAAGCGGGGCCGGATTGGTTTCCTGCCAAAGATCAAGGTACTGCTGGATTTGTGCAATTCAAACCCCAGTTTTACAGGAAAAAAAATAAAAAATTAAAAACTGTTCCGATTTTCCACTGTTCCAAGAGGATCTGGGATTGCTGAGCTGCACAGCAAACCTAAGAGCTGAAATTGGGTTCTGCATCTGTTGGCAGAGGCGAGATTTAGAAATAATTGGAATTACTTCTTTTATCTCTACCTCCTGAATTCACCTTGTTTTTTGCAGTTATTAAAACTTTGGGGGAGGAATGTTTCATAGAACACAACTTTGAACCGCAGGAGGATCTCATTAAAGCTCTTGCCTTGTTTACTTCAGTTTTTTCTGGAGAACTTGCCCAAACCCTCCTGGTTTGCGATGCAGGAGACCTCTTCTCCCCGCCACCCCCACTTTTCCAGTTATATAATGAATATTTCCACCAAAACTTCATCCCTGTGGGTGTGATCCCTTGTCTCCCACAGCATGGGGGTGTATCTGGTCACAGTAGCTACTTATTTTCATCAGCATTTCAGCTTCCTTTGAAATATTAAGAGAGTTTCAAGTGGTTCTGCACCAACTGTGAAAAGGTGAAACAGTGTGAAATCTTTTTGAAGGTTCGTGTCCTCTCCCTTCTGCAGCTTTAAAGAATTCATTAAAATCTCAGTAAACAGCTGGATTTGAAGCAGTGAGTGATGAGTTTGCTTTTCTTTACCTGCAGCAGAGCATCAAGAAAGAGAAAGAAGGAGAGGAGAAAGGGAAGAGGAGAGGCTTCCCCAACATTCTGGGGCCGCCGAGGAGGCCAAGCCGACATGACAGCAGTGCAAGTAAGTCAGCCCAGGGAACCCCTGTGCCCTGCTGGCCTGAAAGCCACAGAAAATCCCTGCTGCCTTTAAAAATCCCTAATTCCTGCCAGGAAGCCCTATTTGTTCCATGCCCCCCCCTCCTAAACTTCATCCCACCCATCCTGCCTCACCCAAACCCAGTCCTGTGAATTTGGGTCTCACTTCTCCCAGTTCCTTTGGGAGAATTTGAATCTCCCTTCTCCCAATTCCCTTCCACCCCTGTTGCACCCTGAGGGGCTGTGGAATTTAATTTTGGGCTGTGATTGAGGCACTTTGGGATAAAATTGAGTGATTGACTTCCAGTAGGACTGAGTTATTTCCAGTAGGACTGAGTGATTGATTTCCAGTAGGACTGAGTGATTTCCAGTAGGACTGAGTGAGTGATTTCCAGTAGGACTGAGTAATTGATTTCCAGTAGGACTGATTGATTTCCAGTAGGACTGATTGATTGATTTCCAGTAGGACTGATTGATTTCCAGTAGGACTGAGTGAGTGATTTCCAGTAGGACTGAGTGATTGATTTCCAGTAGGACTGATTGATTGATTTCCAGTAGGACTGATTGATTTCCAGTAGGACTGAGTGAGTGATTTCCAGTAGGACTGAGTGATTGATTTCCAGTAGGACTGAGTGATTGATTTCCAGTAGGACTAAGCAATTCTCAACTTTCTGTTAAAATCCAGTTTGGATTCAGGACCTGTCCTGCCCCTGACATGCTGCTTCTCTCAGCCCTGGAGAAGTCCTTCCAGCAGCGTGATGAGTCTGTCTGTTCAGTTGGCAGGGCCATGGAGATGCAGAAGCCCAGGCACCCCAAGCACTCACCCACAGCCTCTTCTGTGAGCCCAGAGCCCCCCGAGTCCAGCAAGATGCGGCAGAGCGGCTCCTCCAGCGATGGCACAGATGCCCCTTACCCCCCTGCCAACCCCATGTCCCCCCTGGCCATGGGGCCCTTTGCCTCTCCAGAGGGCAGCAAGGACAGTGACACAGGTAGGGTGGCATGAGGAGTGGGTAAAGTGTTTGTGCTGGGAACAGGATGTGCAGAGCGCTGACGCAACAAGCTGGGCCAGTTGGGAAACGCTTTGATGTCATTAGAGCTGCTCTTCCTCGCCTTAATCAGCTTTCCTCAATTAGGGAATGTTGCCACGAACAGCAGTGGTTGTTAGTGGGTTCTGCCACGGTGGCATTGGATCATCCAACAGGAAAAACCCAACAGGTGCCAGCCTGTGTCACCTGAAGCTTTTGTCACTGACAGTTGCTCATAGCAGCCTGGGAATTGACTTCCTCCAGCTCTGGAGGTGGAATCAGGAGGCTCTGGAGAGGCTGAGAAGTTCTCTAATGTCCTCTAATTTGGTTCCTCACCTTTCCCATTTATCCTGTGTCCAGGTTTGAAGCAGCCTGGGGAAGCCCCACCTGCCAGTGACTCCTTGGATGGCACCCCCCGCACACCCAACACCACCTTTGAGTTCCCATCTCCTTTGGAAAACCTGCAGGAGGAGGAGGGAGAATCAGAGAGGTAACTCTGGGTGCTTGAGGGAGCCTTGAGAGAGAGTCAGGAAATCTTGGAATGGGTTGGAAAAGATCATTGTAGAGACTCCTTTGTCAATGTGTCAGTGGCTGTTGAAATTTAGTACGTAAAATTATAATGATGTTTGTGTTAAAATATTGTTGTTAGATTAGGAGACTTTGGTCTGTGCTGTGATGGAAAACTGTCAGGGGAGGGGACAAAATGCTCTGGTTTGGAGCTCAGACCAGCATTTTGAAGTCCTGCTGAATGTCTGAGCAGGGAGAAATTCAAGCACAAGCTTCCCTGATGATTTCCTTCCTTCCTTCCTTCCTTCCAGGATGGTTGACATGGGAACACCAAAGCCTTTTCGCAAGTGAGTGTGCCTGGAAATGTCTGAACTTGACTGAATTTGTTTGGATTTCAAGAGGTTATGAAGCAGATTGCAGCAGTGCTCATTGCTCTGAGCCAGCACAGTTGTCTGCATGATCTTTTTTCTTTAAGAACACATGAAATCAGGCACTGGCAGCCATTTGTAGGGCAGGTGGAGTGAATCATATGCAAAAATTCCCCTTTGATCTGTGAGTGAAGTGCAGTGATTGCTTTATCCACTGATTTGAATGGATGGGAGTTGGGTTAGGGAGTAGAGATATCCTTGTTTTCCTTTTCAACCTGTCTTGCTGTTGGTTCTGTACCTGCAGACAAACAGAGACAAGAAACTGTAACCTGCCCTTTTCACTGCCTTGATACCTGACTGCAAATGATTGGATCTGTGTCATTAAAATGTTCACTCTCAGGACAGGCAGTCACTCTGTAAAGGGCAAAGTTAGAGAATGTGCCCAGAGGTTCAGGATCAAACATCCTCCAGCTGGCAGGGACAGTGTATTCATAAAGCTGATTTATGTACTCAGCTTTTGCCTGAAATGGGAATTTGCTCACCTTTTCCCTCCTCCCATCAGGATGGACAGTGTTGGCTTTGCAGATGTGCAGAGTGAGGATGAGCTCTATGACTTTGACATGGACATGGACCCTCCCAACTGGCAGCAGCTCGTGAGCAGGGAGGTGCTGATGGGGCTCAAACCCTACGAAATCAAGCGTCAAGAAGTGATAAATGGTGAGATGGAAGTTCTTTCCTACCTGGCCAAGCTCAGAGTTGAAACCTTTCCCTGGAGCTTTGAAGTTCTTAAAATTCACAATTAGGATTTTCTTCACTGATTTTGTGAAGTAGTGGCTGGAAAATTGTAGAACTTTTGGTTTGAAGAGTTCTTAGGTGTGAAACCTGTGTTTGTTCCTGGGAAATAACATGAGGTGAGTCTGATCCAGTCCTCAGAGGAGAAACAAGCAATACCAAGTGGTTATTAAACAATATTAAGGCACTGAAAGGCCAGTTTTAAATATGTCCTATCAAAGAAAACAAGAAAAGCTTGTTTTTTAGGAAAGCAGGGTGATGGAAATGTAACTCCCAAACTTCAGCAGATTTGAGTTGCAGCTCCTGCAGAATTCTCTGTGTGGATTTGTGAGCTCTGAGCTCGCTGTTGATTTGGGGTAAACAATAGAATTTTGCAAACAATTCAAACATGGAATTGCAGCAGAGCTTGGAATATGGACCAGGGAGGGAAATGCTTCTGAGGGACCCTTTATGAGCTCATCTCTGGCTCCTCAGTTGCAATCCTGCCTCCCCTGTCTCCCCAGAGCTGTTCTACACGGAGCGAGCCCACGTGCGCACGCTGAAGGTCCTGCACAACGTCTTCTACCAGAGGGTCACCAGGGAGGGCATCCTCAGCTCCAGTGACAAGAGGAAAATCTTCTCCAACCTGGAGGATATCCTTGGGCTGCATGGTAGGAGCAGCTGGATGCTGGAATTCTGGCTTCCAGTGGCTGAAAAATTGAAGCAAAGGGACCGTGGAACACGAGCTTGAGATAAAGCAGAATTCTTCAGGACACTGCCCTGGATCTGCTTTTGTTCCATTGCTGATTCACAAAGATATTTTGATAAGGAATCACATGTCCAGTGTTGCTTGTCCTTATCTGTGTTGATTCATGCTTGATAAAAGGAGTAATGAGATTTATTTGCCAGCATTTGAGATGGCACAACTGTTCCTGAAGGGAGCAGATACCAGTTTTCTAAAGATTGATGTCTCTTTGTTTCTGAAGGGTGGCGCTTGCTCATTGTTTAGGGAATTTACTCACAATGGGAATTTCAGCCACTGAATAATGACTTGTGTGGTTTTATGGCTTCTGCATTATTGCTGTTTATAGAAAAATTATATTCAGGCTCAGGAAAGATAAGTTTGGAATGGTTCTTAGGGGCCATTTGAAGACAGGTGAAACACAAATGCAAAGGAGTTAGATCACATTTTATTAGATATTCTACATTTATTAAGTTGCAGGATATTGTTTATTAGCTAATTAAAATTATTTCAAATCTAATCTTTTCCTAGAATAGCTTTTATGTTAAATGCTGGAAATTAAACCAGCAATTTGACCACTGTTAATAAAATCTGCTTTTTTTTTTCTTGTTTTTAAGTTGCACTGAACGATCAGATGAAATCTGTCCGAAAAAGGAACGAGACTTCTGTCATTGGCCAAATTGGGGAAGATTTGCTCTCCTGGGTAAAATTCTTTTAATATTTCTTATATTTGAGAATAATGTGTCATAGAATGACCAATAGAGCCAGAGATTGGAAGAAGTAATTCCCAGCAATGGGAGCTGAAGGGTTGGGAGTTCTGGAGCCAAAACAGGTCTGGAGGATGATGGGGGAAGGAAAGCAGGAACAACTCAGAGGATTTTCATCTGACTGGAGATAAGTCATTTAAAGCATAGGAATAATTTCCTTAGGATGTGTGGGTAGAATAGAAAGGTACTTTTGGGTACATAAAGGTGAGAGTGGGATTTTGAAAAATGCAGTGGCATGATTTATTTCAGTAACACTGAAATGTGAGCTTGGTGTTGCCTGTGGTGCAGTTAGAGGATGGTTAAAAATACTGATTTCTAATCTTAGAATGTATAAATTAGGAGTTTATAGTGCTGTTGCAGACTTCACTTTTGAGATCTTGATGGAAAGATTTGGCTGCCCCATCCGTGGAAGTGTTTAAGGATGTTTTGGGATAGTGGAAGGTGTCCATGATGGAGATGAGCTTTAAAATGCCTTTCAACACAACCCAGTCTGGGATTCTGTGATGTGGGAGGGGTGGATTCAGGTGAACTGAAGAGTTTGAGATGTAAAGGTCTCCTCTGGGAAGACAAAGCCTTAAACCAGGGCAGAAACGACTCCTCATTTTTGTCAATAATTCCTTTGTTCCCTGGTGAGCTCAGTCCCGTGTGGCTCTGCCTGCTCAGGGTGGCTCCAGCCTGTCTAAACTTGGCTTTTTTACCTTTCTGGCACAGTTTAGTGGAGCAGCAGAGGAGAAGCTGAAACTTGCCACTGCCACCTTCTGCAGCAACCAGCCCTTTGCTCTGGAGGTCATCAAGTCCCGCCAGAAGAAGGACTCACGCTTCCAGACCTTTGTGCAGGTGAGTTTGGCACAGGGCTTTTGAGTTTCTCCACCAGGCTTTTGAGTTTCTCCACCAGACTCTTTGAGTTTCTCTACCAGTCTCTTTTGAGTTTCTCTACCATGCTCTTTTGAGTTTTCTCCACCAGACTCCTGGAGTTTTCTCCACCAGGTTCTAAGTTATTACCCCTAAGCTCTGAGTTTTCTCCACCAGACTCTTTTGAGTTTTCTCCACCAGACTCTTTTGAGTTTTCTCTACCAGACTCTTTTGAGTTTTCTCCACCAGACTCTTTTAAGTTTCTCTACCAGACTCTTTTGAGTTTTCTCCACCAGACTCTCTGAGTTTTCTCCACCAGGCTCTTTTGAGTTTCTCCACCAAACTCTCTTGAGTTTTCTCCACCAGGTTTTCATTGCCTCAGCACAGCCCAGTCATTCCTCCTAGATAAAGTTCTGGTAATTAATGACATTAATTTATGACGTCATGCCTAATGCTGCCTTCAGCTAGGGATCATTTCCAGCACTGTGTTTATCTCTCCTGGTGGTTTCTGGAGGGAGGAACTCTCAGCTGTGGGCAGCACACGGTGTCCCAGGCAGGAGGTGCCACCTCCCTCAAGGTGGCTGCTGCCCAAGGATGCCAAAATCTGTGGGACAGAGTGCTCAGAGTGCCAGGGGCAGGAGACAGATGCTGCACAGCTGCTCTGCCTGCCACGAGTGGGGTTTGGGTCCTTGTGGCATTTGCAGGAGAACATTATCTCCATTAGCACAGGCTGGGTGGAGCTCTGGGAGTACAAGGGGAGATTATCTTGACAAATGTCCTGTGCTTTGCTGCGATGTGAAAGCCCAAACTGATGCTTTCCCTGGGTGCTGCTGACTGAGATTGATTGGGGATGGGCCCAAGCCCATGGGGAGTAATGAGGGGAGGAAGGCACTGCTGCTGTGATGAGCTTTTTCCTCTGGGTAATTGCAGATGGAGAGGGGATGTGTTGTCTGGGTGATAGATCTTGGCATCTCTTGTCTTGTATTTAATTACTGGAAAGTGAAGTAATAGATGTTTAAGTGATGAATAGATGTTGTGCATTCAGGTAATTATGGCCTTAATAAAAATGACAAATGCAGATATTGTGCTGTTGAAATTTAGGATGCTGAGAGCAATCCCCTGTGCCGGCGGCTGCAGCTCAAGGATATCATCCCCACAGAGATGCAGAGGTTGACTAAATACCCCCTTCTGCTGGATAACATTGCTAAATACACAGGTAAAGCCTTTCCACTGGGCTTTGGGCACCCACCTCAGCAGGTGCTTTTAGGTAAATGTGTTAAATAACACTTTGATTTTATGTGTCTCTCTCTGTTTTAATTGCGACCTCACTGCTGCCTTCTGCACAGGAGGTGTAAAAAATAATAATAAGAAGAAAAATCCAGTGTTCGTTCCTCCTTAGGAAAATAAAAAGGAAAATCAGTGTGAATAAGTGAATCTGTGAAACCTCCAAAGCAGCACAGAATGTCCTCATGCTCTTGCAGAGGGTGGGTTTAATTAGGAGGTGTTACACTGAAAGATACTTCCAGCACAACAGGTAAAAATTTGATAAATAATAGCACAAAATGCCTTCCCAGCTTTACTATCTGATACCTGCTGCAGAGTAATTTCATTACTCATAAAAATGGACTGCAGCTACAAGTTCCCTCTAATCCTAATTAGGAAAGCATGTGATACTCCATTATCTTTGATGTACTGGTTTATGTTCCTGTTAACTGAGTTCTCAGTGTGGCTGCTGGTGCTGGTGAGGATTGATGGGTTCACCTGTGCCTGTACTCTTAGTAAGGATTTTAGGTTTCTCAGATTATTGTGAACAGTTGTCACAAGGCCCTGAAAAAGGAAGAGTAACAATTGTATTATGTATAATGATCTGCAGGTCGCAGTGAATTCTCTCCTGTCACAAGTCTCATTTTTATCACTTTTGCAGTGCAGTGCTTTTGTTGGTAGACTTCTTTGTCAGTTTAACTGCAGTTTGTCTGATTTGAGGTCAGCAGACAGCACTGGAGGGCTGACTGGCCAAACCTTGGCTGAGAAGCACAGTCCCACTTGGTTTTGTTCTTGCAGAGCTGCCAGAGGAGAAGGAGAAGGTGAAGAAAGCAGCAGATCATTGTCGCCAGATCCTCAACCACGTGAACCAGGCTGTCAAAGAGTCAGAGAACAAGCAGGTGGGAGGGAGGGAGGGGCACGGTGAGCTTGCAGGGCTGGGGACAGCACCAAAGCTGCACCCTGGGGAGTTCTGCTGCTCCAAGTGATCATCTCCTCACATTTCCTGCAGCATCTGGAGGATTATCAGCGGCGACTCGACCTCTCCTACTTGAAGCAGTCAGAGGATCCCATGATGGATGAGTTCAGGGTGAGTGACAGCATTAAAACCAGCCCTGTGTGAATTGAGTTTACAGCCCTGTCGTTCACTTTGTGCTGCTTCTGATGCACAGTCAAGTGGTCTTTGGAGATAAATATTTCTGTATGAAAATGAAAGCAATTAGTCTCAGAAATGTGAGTTTTGCCACCTTCCTGAAGATTTCTGTGGTTCTAACAGCCCAGTTCTGCACATCATGGTGCTGATGAGGCTTGTCAGCTCTGTGCAACAAACCTTTATGGCCTGCAGGCTCAACCACTGTATCCCAGAAGGTATATCTGATGGGTAATGAGATTATTGTGGATATTTATCTCATGTGAGTGCATGTCTTGGAACTGGGGAGGCCTTGGAGAGCCCTGATGTGTAACAGTGGAATTGGCTTTAAAAGGAGAGCTTCTACAAAAACATGGGAGATCCACACAGCCAAGTAAAGCCTGAAGTCCAGTATTTAAAATATTCTGTTTCACAGCTCCTGTAAATCCCTGCAGTTCTGCTGGAAGCTGGTTACCTGCTGGTTGCTTCCCCATCTCCCTCAAAGTCAGTGTGAACCAAAACAAAAAAAAAAATAAAAAATCTTTTCTCTAAAACTGTGTCATTTATCCTTCCCCAAATAAACCTGCAAGCACTGAGTGAGGAAAGGAAGAACTTCATGGCAGCTACGAAATCTCACTGTCATTGATTGTAGACTCTGAGACTTGGAAGGGATGAATTGTGAAAATTGTCACTTCTGCTTGCCTGCAGATCTAAATGTCACAAGCACTGAAGTGCCTGAAGAATCCATTGACATTACAAGTCCCATCAGATCTTCGGGATGATTTGTAAATAATTTGTAGGCACACTTGACTTGCAAATTGAGCGCTGCAGCATTAATCAGCTGTAATGCTGGAACTGCACGTGGGGTGTTGGAAAAACTCCTGCTAGGAAACAGGTGACATCCTAATGTCCCAGGAGCTTGACTTGGTGGGACAATTCCCCACCCTGTGGCACTTGGCATGTGGAAAAGTGATCAACAGCATCTCTGGCAACATTTGGGGTTCCCTGCTCTGTGTTTCTTTTCCCAGTCTGGGTTTAGTGCTTAGCTCCAAACTGGAGTCCCTGTGGCATCCCTGTGTTTTCATGACTTGCTTCCCTAGAAATTTCTTTTTTTTTTTTTTTCTTTCCCCTGGTGACAGAACCTGGATTTAACAAAGAGAAAAATGCTCCACGAAGGGCCCCTGACCTGGAAAGTGAATCGTGACAAAACCATCGGTGAGTCTGGGCCATCCCCTCACTGCCCTGGCTCTGGGTGAGTTTGCTGGGAAGGAGAGGAGGGAAAAGCTCTGCTGCAGCTCCCAATTATGCTTCTTACTGCCACCTCTAATAATGCCTGTGTGCTTCTCTGAGCTGATTAAATTATTCTTGTCAATTCTGAAATGTGCTGGAGCATCATTAGGGCCATGCAGGGACACAGCAGTCAGTCATGAGCTGATCCAATTCCATCTGTAGCTTTCTGCTGGAGTTTTCACGAGGAAGATTTGCAAGCTTTGCCTGGGATGGCACAGCACTGATTGCTGCCTCTGCATGAGTAATCAGAAATGCAGCTTTCTGCTTTCTTTCTGGTGGCAATAATTTAACTCGTTCTGGGCTTTTTTTGCACTCTGGGCAGATCTGTACACCCTGCTGCTGGAGGACATCCTGGTGCTGCTGCAGAAACAAGATGACAAACTGGTGCTGAAGTGCCACAGCAAGATCCTGGCATCCACAGCTGACAGCAAACACACCTTCAGCCCCATCATCAAACTCAACACTGTGCTGGTTCGCCAGGTGGCCACAGGTCAGTGCAGCCCACTGAGAAAGCAAAAAGAGAAGCCAAAAATAAAGATGAGCTCAGCTGAGGAAGCTGATTTTGTGTAGATTTGCAGAGTAGAACATGGAAAACTGCGTAGGCTTAATTCTTGGTTGTCCAACATTGTGCTTCGTATGGATGAGCTGTTTTACTTCTTTGCATCAGTAATAGGCATTGCTTGAGTTTTAAATAGACTTCTAAATGAAAGTACTCTGATGGTGTTAAGAGGAAGAGCACTCTGGAAACTATTAGAAGGGAAAAGAGAAGAAATGGAGCTTTTTCAGGATGGGTTGAAATGGGTTTTTTTCCTTTGAGGGCACATTTCTTTGATAGGACAAGGTCAGTGTGTCTGTGTCAGTGTTAGAGAGTTATCTCATGGACTTTCTCCTTGCTTTGGGCTGGGGTTGTGGCTTGTTCTAGGGGTTTTTGGGAAGCTGTGTGAGACCTGGCAGCTATTTCAGAGCTCCCTTCCTGTGTTGGTGCAGATAACAAAGCTTTCTTCGTCATCTCCATGTCGGCAACGGGGGCTCACATCTACGAGCTGGTGGCACAGACTGTCTCAGAGAAGAATGTGTAAGTCCTGTCCTGGGGTCAATTCCAGCTGCTGCTGGGTTTGTTGGACCTGAGAAACCTTTATCCCATGAATTCCCTGAGTTCCTTCTCCAAACTTAGCTGGAAACGTGGTGGTCTCTGCAGGAAGCATCCATGAGTAGTCCCTCCCAACTGGCTCTCCAGACTCTTTCCTGACCTCCAAAATTCTTTCATTTACCCTTAAAATTCTGGTTGTTTTGGGCCTGACTGCCAGATCAGACACAGAAATCATCCTTCATCGTCATGCAGCACCAGAGATATTTGCAGATTTACATTCTGGCATCATAAACAACCCAGTGCAGGAATTGGATTCCATGGCTAAAAGTTTTATTGGGAGAAACTCTTTTCTCCTAAAGAATATGCAGGGAGAGATGTGTTTGTGGGATACATGACTGTTGTTGCATGTTGCACACTTCAGTGAAGTGTGAAATAATTTTTTTATGTATTTACATATTAACTGATTGATCTGATAAGTGATTAGGTCCTGTCTGTCATTTCTGTCTGCTGAAGAGCATCCAGGTGAGCTGAGCTTTATGCTGTGGTGATTTCAGGGTGTTCCTGGGGGGACTGAATGTAACAGAACTTCTAGAAAAAGACATTTCTTTTGGTTAAAAAAAAGAGCAGTAATAGTATCAACAGAATTTAAGAGGATTAAATAGAGAAGTGCTCATTCTGTTTCACTTGCTGCATGGTTTTATTTGCTGTTTCTGCTGCAGCTGGCAGGACCTTATAGCTCAGATGGCAGGAACTGTGAAGATGGGGAGCAGCAGGAGAGTGATCCCACTGCCTCAGTCAGGCCCTGGCGAGTAAGTCAAAGCTGCAGGAAGGAGAAAAGCTGATTTTTCTTTCTCCAGCACCCCTTTTCCTGCTCAAAACTTGCCCTCCAAAGCACGGATTGTCCTGCAGATCAATGTGACTGAAAGGATGTGTTTGTTCTTCCCTCCCTGCAGAGAGGAGCGTGAAGAAGAGGAGCAGCAGAAGCTCAAAGAGCAGCATGACATTCCTGCCAGCAGCCTGCAAAGTCCAGGTAAAACAGGGATTCAGGGAGGTGGGAGCAGGAGATTTGCTCCACAGAGTGCAGGAGTGCCCAGCCATGGTCCTGGGGGCTTGGGGATCCTAGAGCAGCTTTGAGATTTATCTGGAAGGGGATGGTTTCTTTGCAAGCCATTAAGAGAAGTCATGCTGAATTCCTTGGAAATGCACCTTTTACTGTTTCCATCTGATTTATAAACTGTTGGGAGAGTCTTTTTTTAACCCTGGAAAGAGCTGGCCTTTTACCAAAGCCACACTCAAGAATTTTAGTGTTTCCAGAGTGGATTTTTCAGCAGTTTTATTATTGTTGTTTCACCTGAATTTTTGTTTTCTGTCCTCTAGATAAAGATATGGCCCTGGAGTCTCCCTTAATACTGAACCCTCAGTCGTCTTCACCCATCATGTCAGAAAAGGCCAAGGTGGAAGGGCTGCTGGGGGCTGAGGGACAGTTTGAGAAGGTGCAGCAGGCAGAGCTGGCACTGAAGGACTCCTCTGCCTGCTATGAACACCCAGCCAGCAGCTCAGCCTCGGTGCCAGAGGGGCAGTGGGCACAGGATGCCCTGAGGAACTGTGAGTACCCACGGGCACTGCCCCTGGGGTGGGATCTGGAGGTGGAGTTTGTTCCAACAGCCCATTTCCATTCCTTATCCACCCCCGCCGTGTCCCTTTCACACAAGATGGGTCTGGCAGAGAGGAGTTGTGCATCCATGCACTGCCCCTTGCCTGGGCTTTAGGCATCTCCTTGTTTCTCAGGGGTTTTAGGTATCAAACGAGAGTGATAATGAATTTTTTACCATCCATGAAGTGCCTTGATGGCAAAATTCTGTTGCAGAGCTTAGTGCACAGTGCCACTGGTGGTCAGCAGTTTTTAAAGACAAGGCAGTCAGCCCTGGACTTACTTCCACAGCACTGGAGCAGAACTGGAGATGTTGCTTGTGTTGCAGAATACAATTTTCCTTTTTTTTTCATTTGGTAAAATCCTGCAAGTTGTTAATCTCACTTATGTCCAAAGCCCTGGCTCAGATTTGCTGAGTACTTGGGAGGTGGTTGGGTCTAATTAGATCAACATTTGTGTGTGTTGAGAGGTTTTCCTGATGGACAGATCATTGTTTTTAAAGTTTTTAATCACTTCCTCTGCTCTCCTTTCAGAGGAGGAATGCAGGACTCTGCAACCTGCTGGATCAGCTCTGGCACTGCAACTCCTAAATATAACTCCCTAAAATTCGAATGAATTCATTAATGCATAGATCTCTCCTTGGCAACTCTGGAAGGGACACAAAGTCCTTGAGTTGTACTTGGAGGGAAGAGTCTGTGGAATTTCTGCTTTTACCAAAATGCAGAACTCTCACATCCTTGGCCCCAGTTGCCTCTCCCATTTCTGTGTCCAAGCAAGGACAGTTCTCTGCAGTCTCAGAGTTCTCAGATCTTTAAATCCATTTATTCTCCTTCTTAGAGGATTTAAAGTTCTTTTCTAGTTCTGAATATTGGACAGATATTCTTGGTACTTGTTTTAAGAGACCACAGCTAAAATAATCTTAGTCTGGGGGTGTGTAAGGACAGTTTTAGTGACCCTAAAGCATCTCCTGAGTGTTGGGATTTAAAAGAGCAGCTCTCCAACATTGAGACAAGAGCCTGAGCTGAGTGACAGCTCTGCTGTGTGACATCACAGCTTTTTTTGGGTGTTGCAAGAGCATTTTGTGGTGAGGAGGAACAATCTGAGGCTCTTGACAGCAGCACGTTTTTGTTTGGAACAATATGTCCCTATTACGAAGTGTTTGGTTGGGATAATTTGGGAACTAAAGGAATGTGGGTTGAAGTTCAACCAGGCATAAATTTGCATCGAATTTTAGGAAAAATGTTTCTTGGATTTTTTTCTCTTTTTTATTTTTGCTCTGTCATTTCAAACCTGAGTAGAATATTCCCAATTTCCTTGAGCTGGGAATCCCCTGCTATAACCACAGCTGTGAGCTCCTTTGCAGGGTAAAACCCAGACACTCAGGATAATATCTGGAGACAATTTCTTTGGTTTTCTGCAAGGAGATGCAACATGTCCTGACATACTGTAAGGTAAAACAGGGGAGCGACGCTGGAGCCTTTAATACATTTATTTTTATCCCTGTTTTTCCAACCAAGAGCAAGGAGAGGAGTCACACCTCTGTCAGAGGGTGACCTTTGTGTCTCCTCTAATCCCTCCTGTGCCCTGTGAGCGTTGCCTGGATTTGTCAGGTGCCATTAGTGCAAGAGCAGGATTTCCAGACATCTTCATAGAAACAGAGATTTTTTGGGCGAGCGTTTAGGGAGGTGACGATCTCACAGAATATCCTGAGCAGGAGAAGAGCCAGAAGGATCACTGAGTCCAGGTCCTGTCCATCTCATTCCGGAGTTTTTGCCTGAACCTTGCCTGTCCTTGCAGTGGGGCTGCTCAGGCAGCTCTTGGTGCAGCAGCTCGGCCTGGCTGACAAGGGGACCCTGGAGGACAGACAGCGCGTGCCCAGGTTCAGGAGCGTGTCCCAGGAAGCCCAGACAGAGAGAGGGAAGGAGCCGCAGCCCCCTGACAGCAAAGTGCAGCAGCCCCGAGAGGGCAGGAGCCTCGGCAGAACTCGAGAGCCCGCGGCCGGGCACGGCGCCCGGACTGCAGCGGAGCGCCCGGCCTCGGGGGAAGCCGTGCAGCTGCTGGGCACAGAGCCCGCTGCCAGGGGCTCTTTGCCCATGGACAGCATGAACCTGGAGGGCTCTGGCTCGGAGCTGGACGGGCTGGGGGCCGAGGAGAGCGGGGAGCATTTCTTCGATGCTCGGGAGGCTCACAGCGACGAGAACGCCGGCGAGAGCGAGCTGCTGCACGGGAAGGAGGAGGAGGAGGAGGAGGAGGAAGAGGAGGAGGAAGAGGAAGAGGAAGAGGTGCAAATTCGGATCTCAGGTGAGCCTGGGGCTCGCTCGGGGGCCATCTCCGTTCTACACTTGATAGGACAGTCAGCTCCCAGCTCTCAAGGAGTCATTTTAGCCCTGTGCACAGGACAGTCAGCTCCCAGCTCTCCACGAGTCATTTTAGCCCTGTGCATAGGACAGTCAGCTCCCAGCTCTCAAGGAGTCATTTTAGCCCTGTGCATAGAACAGTCAGCTCCCAGCTCTCAAGGAGTCATTTTAGCCCTGTGCACAGGACAGTCAGCTCCCAGCTCTCCACGAGTCATTTTAGCCCTGTGCACAGGACAGTCAGCTCCCAGCTCTCAAGGAGTCATTTTAGCCCTGTGCACAGGACAGTCAGCTCCCAGCTCTCAAGGAGTCATTTTAGCCCTGTGCACAGGACAGTCAGCTCCCAGCTCTCAAGGAGTCATTTTAGCCCTGTGCAAACACGAGCCTGGTTAATTCTTCACGTGGTGGAGGAGAAGCTGAAATGCTGGGGGACGCAGCCTGTGCCAGGCTGGAATTGCAGAGGCACCAGGCACAAGCCAAGCCCTCCGTTGTCGCTGTCCTGGATCATTTTATCTCTTCACTGCCTATAGGGAGCTGTAGGGAAAAGGTTTTCCCTGGAGGCAAAGTGCTTTTTAAAGCCCTTTTCCTGAGCAAGCTTCAGGAAAGAAACTCAAGACATTAATTCTACATTCTTAATAGTCTTCTGTAACCTTGCCACACTCTGAACCACTTAAAAGTTTATCATTTTATTATTTGTATTATTGTTCTGCACATGGACTGACAGCTACCTGAGCACACCAGACTTAGCACAGAAACTGAGGTTTATCTCGTGTGCATTTTGTAGTAGAAGCAGCTGCTATCAGGTGGATTCAACACTAATAGCCCCACAGAAGTCTCTTATCCATAAATAAGCTCTTATTTTAAAATTGGATTATATCCACGTGCATAAGCCAATTTGTGACTGCCCCAATGCTGCTTTCCAATTATATATTGCAAATAGTTTTTCTCACTGAGACATTTTAAATTATTAAAACTGATCCAACAACTTGGGGCATCTGATTTATTTGTCACCTCTTCCACTGTTTACTTTTTTAACTGTACAGGGACATCAGAATGAGATTGATCTGTTTGTAGTCAGTTCTGAGTCCCCAGTGCTGGCTTTGCTGTAGTATTGCAGAGAAATTCATTAAATAGACTCCTATTGCTGGGTGCAGGTTGTGAAAGCATTTTCTGGCTGTAATTACTTTCTCTTTTTAGCATATCAGCAAGCTCTGTTTTAAACCTCACCCATCTAAAAGCATCCTTGGAGCCAAGGGCTGGGGACTGGAGTTGGGGAATCCAGCAGCTGGATTTGTCAGGTGCCATTAGTGCAAGAGCAGGATTTTCAGATATTATTATAGAAACAGAGATTTTGGGCAAGTGGGAGGGGAGGTGGTGAACTCACAGAATATCCTGAGCAGGAGAGGAGCCAGAAGGATCATTGAGTCCAGGTCCTGTCCCTTTAATTATGGGTTTGTTTTTTTTTTTTTCAATGTACAGTGTTAAAACCATCCCTGAGCCTGCTGAGTCTCCACTAATCTTTGGGGTTTTCACAAATGCTTTTTCTCAGGAGCTGGGCTGTGGGACACCCCCACTTCTGTCTCTGAAAATCTCCTCCAGCCCCCCTCCCTCAGCCCTGAAGCTCCTTGGGGAACGTTTGGGTCCAACCTCGTTGTCTCCGCAGGAAATTATTTGATCCTCGACGGATACGGCGCGGTGCAGGAGAGCTCCACGGACGAGGAGGTGTCAGCCCTGGTCCTGCAGTGCACCTCCCACAGCAGAGCCCCCCTGGGCTGTCCCCAGCAGCAGCAGCAGCCCCTGTCCCCAAGGGACACCCGCTCGGACGGGGGCAGCTCCCCGTTCCCCGAGGAGCTGCTGGGCTCGCGCTGGCCGGGGCTGGAGGAGCCCTGCCCCTTCCTGGGCAGCCCCCAGCTCCCTCTGCAGACCCGAGTGCAGCTCATGCAGTACATCCACAACATCCAGGATGCCCTGGAGAAGCTAAAGGTGCGTTGCTTTTTTTATTTATTTATTTTAAATTTTTTTTTTATTATTATTTTTACTGGCGCGTAGAAGGTTTGGTCGTTACCTGAGCGTTTCCACTATTTCCATACCCATTAAGTGTTGGGTTAGAAGAAGGTTTTAAAATAATTTTGATGGGCAAGAACACAGCAATGTTTCTCTTTATCTCTGGCTCCTACTCCTGGAAGCCTTTTTAAAGCAGAATCTTTTGCTTTTTTGCTGTTTTGTGTGCATTGAGTTGTGGATCATGACAGACCAATAGTTCTGCTGGACTGGAGAGCTCTTCATTGCTTTGATTTTGATATTAAAAAATTACTGAGGGATAGGACAAGCCTGTAAAAATAGTTTTCAACAAGACATTGGCCTGAGGAATGTGGATTAGGGTGAAGCTCTTCACAGAGAGGTGGGTGGGTTGGAGTGCCCATCCCTGGAGGTGTTCAAGACTGGATGTGGCACTTGGTGACAAGGTGGTCTTGGGCACAGGTTGGACTCAAAAGATCTCAAAGGTCTTTTCCAGCCTTGGTAATTCTGTGAAATCTCTCGTGTGCTGCTGCTCATGGTGTCCAGTGAAGATGCTCAGTTGCACCAAGGATATCTGACCACTAATGAGGTCTTCAGGCTCTATACATTCCAAATGATTTTTGCCTGGGATGGGGATTCTCTTTATAGAATAACTGTAGAAGGTTTGATGTGTGAAACATCCAGTAGCCAGCCTTTAATTCCACTGAAATCAGAGTATTGCTAATAAAGGAGTTGAGGGGGCTCACTCCATCCTGGGTGTTTGCAGTACTGAAACTTCTCTTTTCCTGTTTGAACCCCTCTTTTGTTAGCTTGGTAAATGGAGAAGCAGTTGAATTTTGGGGCTGTTGTTGTTGTTTTGCAGGAGGTTGAGGAGGATTACAGCGTTCTGCGACGCCAGGGGCTGGCTGGCTCAGCCTCCACAGGAGAGCACTCAGGTAGGAGCACCCCAAATTCAAACCCAGAGCACAGAGTCAAGTGTTGGAGGTGATGCCTTTTTGGGCTTACCTAAAAACAGACAAAATTCAGAGAACAAAAAGCAGTTCTGTTTATTGAATTATTCAGGTACATTTAGGGCAGACAAAGCCCCCAGGGGCTACACCCAAAATGGACAATGGCTCACAGGGTTTCACACTTTGATAAGTTTGGTCCATTTGCAGATTGGGGTTCATCTTCCAATGACAGCTCCAGGTAATGAAGTCATTTAGCCCAAGTTTGCTCCCCCCAGTCACTTTTGTTTCCATCTCTCAGGGCTGGGACAGTGAGGTGTCCTTGACTGCCAGGCCTGGAGAGGAATTGTTGTGTGTGCCCAAAATGGGAGAGCAGCAGCTCACACTGGGTATGGAGTTCAGAGTTCTACACTAAAGAACTGCAGGGTTCCAGATAGATGGAAAAAAAATAAAAAAGCTGAAATCCTAAGGCCTCTCTCTCATGCTCAGAAAAAGTTTCCACTAATTTTTAATGGAATATGAGTGGGCTGAAAAACCTGGCAAGCAGAGACTAGGTGGAATAGGTGAGCAGGCTGGGATTTGGACTGAAAATGAGTTGGTTCCAGCTGCCCCACACCTTCATCCCAGGGGGAAGCTGCTCCTCCAGGCAAGGCCAGAGTGATGGGAATTCCCAAAGGGACATTCCTGAGATGCTGAGCCTGGCTCTGCTGTCCCTGGGATGGCTCTGGAGCCCTCCAGATGGAATCTCTGAACTCCTGCCAGAGGTTTGGAGGTGGAACTGGGAGTGGAGCTCTCACTGAACAGCTCTGTGCCTGGAGGAGTGCTCACAAAGCCACACACTCATCTCTCAGTGCATCCCTTTCTCTCACCACCTTTTTCCCTTTTTTTTTTTTTTTTTTTCTTCCCTTTTCCCCTCCTTCAGACAAAAGCTAGTTGTGTTCCCAGGAGTGGCTGAAGATTGGATGAAGAGAATCAGGACACAGCACCCGCTGTCTCCCCTGTGGATTCTGGGATGAGGGTTTGGAGCATCCAAACAGGAACCATTCTCTAGCAAAGTGGGCATGGGGTGCTTTTCCTGTGGGGCATCTGCACTATCTTGTCAGTGAGGGAGTCTATTCTATTCTGCTCCTCTCCTTGCTACCAGAAATTCTTTTTTTTTTTTTTTTTCAGAACAGAAAAAAAAAAAAACCAAACCAAATGTACAGAGCTTTGGGTGTAGGATATAAAAAAAATGTATTTAGACATTTAAAAGAAAAAAAAAATCAATGTATTTATTTGACTTCATTCCGTGTATCAAAAGCACATTTTAATTTTTTAATCTGCCTTTTTGTTTTTGGTTCTATTTTTGGGTAGTGACAGTTCTGACCCCCTGCATGTGGCCCACCCTGCCTGGTGAGGGGACAGGGGGACCTGAGTGCAGGTGTTTCCTCACTGGACTGGACTCTGCACTCCCTGCTGGCACTCAGACTACCAAGAGCTACTCATGAAGGTGTTAGGATGGAATTTATGGCTGGAATTTGTCTGTATCCAACTAGCTGCATGGGGATTGCTCATGTCACCACGTGTGGAACAGGAATTTTCCATGCACTAAACAGCCAGGCACTTGAGATGGGCAAATTTTCCTTTTCCCCTTTCCCATTCCTTTGCTGGGAGAGGAGAGAGAGGTTGAATTTTGTTTGTTTGTTTTTTTTTTGTTTTTTTTTTTCTTGACTTTGTTGGCTTTGATCATTGTCTCCTTTGTAAAGTGATAAAAATACTTGGACCTGCAGCACTTTTGTAACTCTTCTCTGGATCAAAAAAAAAAAAAAAAAAAAAAAGAGAGAGAAAAAATGCAAACCCAGAAGTGTTTCAAAGATATGGGGCAGCTCTGTCCCTGATTCACTACTGAATGAAAAAGGGCTGCCATGGAGTTAGCCACAGGTACTGCTGATTATAGGGCCAGTAACTTTTAGTACCTGGAGTATGTCTTGCTGAGGGCTCGGGGTAGGGTTTGGGGTTGTTTTTTTGGGGTGGGGTTACTTTTTTTTTTGTTGTTGTTGTTGTTGAATTTTTCCTTTTTATTTTTTTTTAAATCATTCGTGCCAATGTGTTCTCACCCAAACGGAGTTTGACAACCCCAGAAGGCTGAAGCAGCTCTTGGGCACTTCCTGAGTCCTGTGCTGGTGGGGTTTGCTGCTGGAATTGCTGCCAGGATGGGGACAGGATGGGAATTAGGGTAACGCTGGGCAGAGCTGTGCCCTGAGCCCATTTCCATTCATTCTCCACTCCCCCCGTGCTGGATTTCACACAAGATGGATCTGACAGCAGAGTTCTGCATCCATGCACTGCCCCTTCCCCGGGCTTTAGGCATCTCCTTGATTTCTGGGTTTTTGTGTATCAGATGAGGGTGATGATGAATTTTGCTGTCCTGCTTGGCACGGGGTGGTTCAAGCTGACCCCAGTGTCACTGGGCTGGGCTGTTCCTGTGAGCTGTGTGAGGAACACACCTTCTTCCCAAGTTTCAAGCTCTCTAAGGAAGCCAAACTGAGCACCCTGCACATCCCATGGACAGTGAGACCAGCCTGCCTTTGCTCAGCACCAGGTTCCTCCTGCTCCTCTAAACCAAACGTTTTCCCTTTAGCTGCTGGCTAAGAAATCAACTCTGTCCCTTGTCAGAAAAATCCCAGCTCGTGTTCCTCCCCCAGAAACCTGTGGGGGATGAGTTCAGATGACAGGAGAGGGAGCAGAGGTGGTTTTGGTGTGGGAGTTGGAGCCAGGAGCCCTTGGAGGGTGGGGAGGAATTCCCGTTCCTTGAGGAGCATCACCAGCCAGAGCTGCCAGCAGCTCCCTGGTTTTGGGGATGCACCAAGGGCTGTCCTGTTGTGTGGGATTAATGTCAGTATTAGCTCAAGGGTGGGCTCTCCTCCCCTCAGCCCCACAGTTCCCTGGGTTGTAGACATCCAAGTTTCCTCTGACACCCCCCAGCCTGGCATTCTGCCAGGAAGAGAACAGAACTGGCCAAGAGCCAGACCTGGTGTTGGACCCCTTTCCCGCTGTCCCACTCCAAAACCAGGAGCAGTTCTGTGACCTCAGTGGGCTAAAATCTTCCCAGAGGCTTCCGTGGTTGGCAGGAAATCATCCCTGAGCTGCAGAACAGAGGGAGCTCAGTCTGCCTTTGGAAGAACGTGCTGGAAGAGGAGCAGAGGTGGGGCTGGGCTGTTTCTGGAGGAGCTGCCAACCTGGGGCTTGGGGACACCTGGGTGTTCCCTGCTCTTTGCTCGTGGTTGAACACAAAATCCTTGGTGAGTCTCTCCAGGCTGCCAGAACTCCAAGGTCTGTGCTGGTTCCTGGCCTCGCCTCTGGTGGTTGTGGCAGTGAGAAGCTGGGAATGCAGCGTGTGTGTGAAGTGATGTTTTTACCTGCTGGAGTGGATTTTGCCCCAGATCCCTAAATTCTGCCTTGGGGTAACCCTCTGGGGTGAGGGGCAGCTGTGTCCCTGTCACTTCTGGGGTGGATGGAGGGAGAATCCCCCCAGAGGCAGGCTGGGGTGGCAGAGGAGCAGCTGCAGGGCACAGAGAGCTTCAGGAGCCTTGGAGGAGCCCAGCTCGTGTGACCCCAGTTTTATGGGTGACATAAACCCTGCTCTGGGCTCTGTCCTGGCTGTGCTTTCAGCTCTGGGTCATCCTCACCAACAGGGAAGTGATGGTGGCTCAGGGATCCCTTCACCTGGAATTGGGGCAGGGAATTCCTTTTTCCTCCCTGGCACATCTGCTGCACCACACAGCTCGTGCTGCAGGAAGGAGCTGCAGCTCAAATGTGCTATTTGGGATTCCCACGGTTTTTTTCCTCCTTTAAGCCATAAGATTCCCATTATATTAAAATTAATCTTTCATTTTAATTTACCCCTGATTGGTGATGGGTTGGGCATTCCCTTACCTAAACACTTCTCTGGAGTTTTTCATCCCAGCCCCTCGTCCCAAAAACATTTCTTTTCCCCCTTCCCCGAATAGAACAACAAGAATTTCTTGTTTTGGGAACAAGGATGGGATATAAGAACATCTTCTGAGAGGTCGTTTCCCTTCTGCTGTCACACAGCTCGTGGACAAGCCAAAAGCTCAGATGGAATTTTTCTGGGGTGGGAATTCCCTTTTCCTGCAGAAGATTCCTGAGCACCCCTGCTCTGTAGGGAGGTGGGGTCAGCAGGACGAGGCTGGCCTGTTCCAGTGTTCTAAAATTCAATATTCTGATTTCTGTCTCCCTGCTGTTAGATTTCACTCTCCTGTACCCAGTTTTTTCTCCCTGTTCCCCAAAGAAATCCCTGGATTCCCTCCCCATCCTCAAAGGTGCCAACTGACAAGCAGATGTACTGCAAAAGGGATACTGCAGCCAAAACACTGCTGTTTTATTTTGAATTAAGTCTTGTGGAGCTCTCTTCATACTAGAATATTTTTATTTTCTTTGTACAACATACAATCATGTACTCTTAACAGAGATTTACTTTAAAGAGAAGAAAAAAAAAATCTGGAAGTATTCTTTAAAAAAAATACACAAAAATCTTTATTAATAATCCTGTATTTTTACTGATCATGTTTGAATGTCTAAAAAGACTTTATTGTTCTAATTATCCAGATGTATGTTTGTAAAATAGCTCTTTTATGACTTAGCTGATCGGGTTGTATGTTTCTGGAATTAAATATTGGTCACTTAAAAAAAAAAAAAGAAATCTGTTTTCAGGACCTGGGAAATAGAAAATTTAAGCGTTTCAAATATCATTAAATAAGCTTAAAGGAAAATGAGCTTTGTCTGGTGGATTTTTTGGGGTGGTTTGGCTGTAATTACCTGGAGTGTTTAAAGGACAAATGATGGCAAAGGAAATTTTCCTTGGGGGATAATGAATTTTTTGCAGAGATTGAGGTACCTCGATTGTATTTTTGCTGCTCAGAGTTCACGAATCATTAATAAATTAATTAATTGATTGACTAAAGGAAAAGAAATCCCCCCCACTTGCCCCAAGCTGAGCTGATCCTTCAGGACGTTCCCTGCAGGAATTGAAGCCTCGGTGTGTCCTGCACACCTGGGGCCCTCCTGCAGCTGCCAGGTGAGATTATAAAGGGAATTTTTGCCCTGTTTAAGGAATTTCTGCTTGCCCTGCTCACAGACAGCAATTTCATGAATGCTGGGAGAAGTTCAAGGAGCTGCCACTGGCTCAGCTGATGCTCTGAGACAATTCAACCTGAGCAGGAAATTCTGCTTCCAATCCCAAATCATTTTTGTCTTCTTTGTCCTTTTAAATCCAACCAGAACCATTATTCAGTTAAATGAATTAATTGATCCTATTAATTTATTGTCTTTTTTTTTTTTTTAAGGGAATTTGTTTTGAAGGTTTGCTATCCAACCCTTCCATGGGATACTTCACCTCAGCACCTTGCAAATATTGATTTGCATTCCCATTTTTTTCTGCTGGATCGTTTTCCCTCCGCTGGGACGGACCCAGAAATGTAAAAGAGAAGTGAAATTAAAGCTCGGCTGTTGAGGGAACCTGTGCATTTTTGAGCAGGGAACATCTGTGCTGAGATTTTGGTGATTTCTGAGCAGGGGCTGCTCTCCCTGAATGCCTGGCATTGGTGACATTCCTGTCTTTAGCTTCCCTGGAAGGTGATGATTCCTGACAGACAAGCTGGCAAAAATAAATGAATTAAGAGCACCAAAATAGAAAACAAATCAGGTTTATTCCTGAAAACTTGGGAGTTTTTCCTTTTTTTTTTTTTTCCTTTCCCCTTCCCTGTCTGCATTATGTACATGAAGCTCCTTGAGAGATTTCTTTATTGCTTTATTATAATTGGTAATCTGAGCTGTGTTACACTTTCCTAATGATGCTCTTCGTGTTTTGCCTATTTAAATGTTATTTTATTTATTCCCTTTACCGCCTTGATGTAAATAAATGATTCAAAAACTCAGCAGCTCTGAGAAATCTGAGCTTTGTGGCTCCTGCCCTGGAATCCCAGCTGGGGATGGGGAAGAGCTGTGCTGCAGTTCTGGGGTTGTTTCACATCCACAATCCTGGAATTCATCTCTCCACAGGCAAGAGAAGACATGAGGGGGATTCAAGGACTCATTGCAGGTGGGTTTTGGGTCATTTTGGATCATTTTGAGTCGTTTTTGGATAATTTTGAGTCATTTTTTGGATTATAGGAGCTTTAGGGTCCTTTCCAACCCAAACCATTCCATGATTCCAGGGGTTTCTGAGCAATTAGGGTGGCATTCTATCTATCCACCTCCCTAAATGACAAACAAACGGTTTAATCCTTTTGTTCTCTCAGCAAAGATCCCTTTGGTATTTGCTGAAAAATATTCCTAATTTTCCCCCTTTTTTTTTTTTTCTTTTTGTCAACTCTTTAATGGATTTTTAGATTGTTTTTGTTCTTTCAAAATATTGATGAGAGGTTGGTGTAGGATGGAAATTGTCCAGTCCCTGGCACGAGTTCTTTGCCAGTTGGGCTGAGCATTTTGGGGGGAAATGTTTTCCCATCAGAGCTGGGCCCAGCACTCCCAGAATGAAAAAAAAACAAAAAAAAAAAACCAAAACCAACAAAAACTTGGATGTGTTTCCTTCAAAGTGTGATCCAAAACTGAGCTGGGAAAGAGCCTTTAACACCAAGCATATGCCTGGGTTAAAATGTTGGTTTAACAAATCTTCCAAAATTTTTAGACACCTGTTACTAAAAAAAGGAGGCTCAGGGGAGTTCTTGAAGGAGCCAGAAAAGTTTTGATCCCGTTTTCAGTTTCAGCTCCCCACTGGTGAGGTCAGGCAGGGAGAAAGGAGCAGCCAAGCAGGAAAATAAAGCTGTGATTTGTGAGGGATTTCAGAGCCTTTCTGCAGAGCTGCAAGTTGGATTCCAGCCCCATTCACTGATTTCCTCACTCCCTGGAAAATAATCCTGGGAGAAGGAAATCAGGAATGAGAGGAAATGGCCTTGACTTGTTCCAGGTGAGATTGAAGTTGGATATTTCTGATATTTCTCCATGGAAAGGGTGGTCAGGCATTGGTGGAGTCAGCATCCCTGGAAATGCCCAAAAAACCTGGGGGTGTGGTTTGGTGGTGACACTGTGGGTGATGGGGTTCATATTATCATTTAATGATCCTAAAGGGCTTTTCCAGCCTTAAAAATTCCATGGTTTCAGGTGCATTCCTTGCTTGAACCCCCCTGCATTTCTCCATATCCCAAACCAAAAATCCACCAGCCTTTCCTTCAGTCAGGAAGCTAAATTTATTTTTTTTTTCTCCCCCTCTTCATCAGCAGCTGGCAGTTTACAGCTGCAAATCATCGAGCTGGGCTTTTGGCAGAATAAAAACCCCAAAATATCCCAGCCTCTTCCTTTCTTGCAGCAATTTGTTTGTTTCCAGATGTCTGCAGCTTATTCAGCGTGGAGCATCTCCCCTGATCAATATTTTAACCTTCTTGTTGATATTTACTCAGTGCTGCTGAATAAACTCCGTGGAGTGGAGCTCCAGAGTGAGTCTCCATTTCTCTCAGCTCTCTGGAGCTTTGGCAATAATTCACATTATCCGGGGTTATTGTTATGCTGGGATATTAATGAGCACATCTCCCTTCCTTCTGTCTCTCCAAAATTCAATTCAGAGCCCACTTCTGGTGCTGAAACAACTTCTCAGCTCTGAATTAGAGGAGAGAGCTTTGTGCTTTTCTTTTGTCAGCTCGCTTTGAAAAAAACCCATTTCTCTCGAGTTTTATAAAGATGGTTTTGATGCAACTCCAGCTGCTTGGGCCTTGTGATGAGGGGGAGATTAAACCCTTCTTGGTGGCATTTTTAAATCCTTCTACCATCTTCCAAAACTCTGAAGTTTAATCCCATTTCTCTGGCAGTTCTGCTGTTTGCTCTTCACCAAAAATTTCCATGCCAGAACTGTTCCATGTTCCCCATGCCTGCCCTTAGCCTTCTGCTTTCACCTCCAAATACTGATTTTTAATTTTTTTTTTTTCTTGTTCGGTTTGTCGGGGACTCTTCTCCTGGATTAAACAGTCTCACAACATTTCAGAAGCCCCCCTGAGTGATTCATCACCATCATTTTGGGGCGTGCATGCAGCAGAAGTCAAATAGCCTCGATTGCAGCTTCTATTGAACTCATCTTTTCTCCTCTGCAATTTCTTTATTGTGCCATAATAAAGCTGCCCCTGTCACTGCTGAGCTCTGCCTCATCCATCTCCCTCTGCGAGATGGGAGCTGAGAGAAAATGCTCTGGTGAGGTTGGACTGGGTCAGAAAACTGGGGAAAATTCTCCCCAAAGTCATTTTGTGCTGCTGTGAGAGCCCCCCAGGCACAGCAGTGGCCGTGGATGTCCCTGCTCAGTCACAGAGAGCTCGACCAGGACCAGCAAAGGAGCAGGGAATGACTCCAGCCTTGGCTTCTCCCTCTCAGCAAACCCCATTCTCTGCTTTAGGCACCAATCCCTGCCCCAAAATCCAC
The DNA here is from genome assembly GCF_963662255.1 of Cinclus cinclus. Taxonomy (NCBI): domain Eukaryota; kingdom Metazoa; phylum Chordata; class Aves; order Passeriformes; family Cinclidae; genus Cinclus; species Cinclus cinclus. The sequence continues at coordinate 4,981,107 of NC_085070.1, read as the reverse complement.
GGCAGCAGCGTGGTCTCTGCTCCAGCTGCTCCTCCAGGGCTCCGTGCTTGCAATTCCCTTACAAAATCAGGGCTTGGGCTCTCGGCACATCCAAATCTCCCTGAGTCTATCCTCGTCTGCTTTCCTTTCCTAACTCTGGAAATTCTCTGGGATTAGGAGAGCTGGAATTCCGAGAGCTGGAACTCTCCGTGGAATTACGAGAGCTGGGAAATGTGGTGCATTGTGCTGATGGGAAAAGTCAGGCCTGGAGTTCTGCAGCTCCGGGGATAAAAGGTGGCTCTGCACCTCTGACCTCTCTTTGCCAAGGTGAATTAGCCCCAAAATCACAGCCAGGGCTGGCTGGAATTCCCTGAACCTGCTGTAAAAATGAGAGGTCTCCTCCCGAGTCCTTGGCCCAGCCTGCCCATGACTCATTTCATTCGTTCCTCCCTTTTCTTAATCATTCCTCACTTGAAAGTCTCCTCATCTTTTGTCTCTTCATCTTTTATTTTCCCCACATTTCAAAGAGAGGTTGGGTTTGGGTTGGATTTTTTTTTTTCCTGCCTCAATTAAATGACTGCTTTCCTTTCTCTTTGGGGTGTGAATGGAATGCACAGAGGAGAAAACATCCTTTGATGGCAGTAATTACGAGGGGGAGAACAAAAAAAAAAAAATTACAAAGAGCAAGGAAAAGTGTGATGGAAGGAAAGATAGGCTGGAAATGATCAGTCCAATATTGCTGATTGTCTGAGGGATTGATCCTGTGGCAGCTGAGATGTTCTGTGTGACCTCCCTGAGATCCTGTCACCGCTCCCACCCTCTGTTCCCTGTCCCTAAAGTGGCAAAAATCCCCAAATCCTTAAATCCACACCTTCTTTATGTGCTCTGATGTCCCAGGGTTCTCTCACTGCGTGTTCAGCACCTGAGAGGGGGTGGGATCCATTTTTGGGAAGCTTTAGGCACTAAAACCCCCAATCCCTCGTGTATTTCTGGGATTAGCTGGCACTTAAAGGCTCCCCAAATCGGGAATCAGGGCGTGTGGAGCAGCCTCTTCAGCTGGGCCCAGGAATATCCTCTCAAATCCTGCATCAGGATTTGGCAGATGCCACTCCTGACTCTCCAGCTCGTTGAAATTCACACACATTTTCCTTTTTGCATGGAAGAGAAGGCAAACAAACTGTTCCACAAAATGTTCCTTATTTATCTAACTCATCCTACCAACTTCTTGGAGCTATCTAAATATATATTTATAATTAGCTGGGCTTTTTTATGTAACTACCACAGGCTACTTGCTCCTCTCACTGCTTTCTTCAGAGCAGCTCTTATCTATAAAATTATCTCATTTGGAAATCTTCAATTACCAATAAAAACTTGTTATGAACCTGGCTGAAAAGAAACACACTCATAATAGATTTATTCTTTGTGTCTCAGTCAAATCTTGATTTTCAGTCAAGAAATCTCTCAGCTCTGCCTGAATGTGACTTTTTTTTTTTTCATTGGGGCTGTTATTTGCTGTTCTGCTGAAATACAACCACCTATGAAGATAAATGTAGCAGTTTTTTAAAATGATTCACTGCTCACCTCCACATCAGTTTGAGATCAGAGCCCCTTTCTGTGAAGCTGAGAGAGAAAAGGGAATTTAATTGCTTGGATAAATAGGGAAGCAATGGGCATTGCTGGGGGCTCTTTGTCCTGGATGTCAGGAGCTGGAGCTGTGGGATTATTCCCAGAACAAAGAGCCTCAAGTTTGGGGAAACTGGGGCAGATTGATCCACGTGCAGCACCACAGGATTTCCATCACCCTCCTGCTGCTGGGAAAAGGGGTTTGGGGCTGGATTGAGGCACCAAAAATTGTTTGGGTCTGGATTTAGACCTCAAAACGTGTTTGTGACTGGATGGAGACCCCATAAAGTGTTTGGGTCTGAATTGATACCTCAAAGTTCGTTTGGCTCTGAATTGAGACCCCCCAAAACAGTTTTGGGTCTGGATTGAGATCTCTGAAAGGTTTGGGTCTGGATTGAGACCCCAAAACAGGTTTGGGACTAGACTGAGACCCCAAAACAGTTTTGGGTCTGGATTGAGACCCCAAAACAGGTCTGCCCTGAGCTGGACCTGCCCTGGCCCCATGGGTTTGTGCTGCAGTTTTGGACAATGAACTCAATTTCCAAGCCCTGCTGCTCTCCCCCTGTGCCCTGGTGACCTCAGGGAACATCCTGGCAGTGATTCCTCGGGAAGGAGCATCCAGGGCTGGCTGGGGGGGACCGGTGCCCTGCCCTGAGCACCCCCCAGGGCTTCTGGAATCCTCCCTCAGCATCTCGTCCCCGTCTCCAAGTGCCCTGAGCGTGAGTGGGATCCCACCCGCTCCGTAACACTCGGATTTGCAGCCTCACATCAACAACAGCTCCTTCCCCAAACAGCATTTTCTAGGTCATCAAACCCTCCAGCTTTGGCAGGGAACTGTGTCACATCACCTCATTCATAAAATGACCAAACTCTATTTTAAACCTAGCTGGGTGCCTTCCCTCCTCCTCCCCTCCTCTCCCCACGTAACACTTCCAGCAGAAGGCACTTTGGAAACCTCTCTCTCGTGCTTAGAATCCTGTTTATTTCCCCCCCAAACCAAACCAGCTTTATTTGCAGGCAGTTTCTGGAGCTGTCTCCTTCTTCCAGCTCACCCTGTTGGCTGCCAGGGTGCTTTAACTTGTGGTCCTGCTCTGATTTGTGCTATGCCATGGAGATTTTGGAGAAATTCTGAGTCTCCAGAATTCCTTGAGTTGCCTTCTAAGTGTACAACAGCAGAGCTGAGGATTCAATCATTGCATGAAATACTGAGGATATGGCAGAAATAGATCTGAACCACACACACACACAAAAAAAATAAACTTCTAAAAGAGAGTGGGGTGCTGGCACAAGGCAGGGGCCATGAGGAGGATGGAGAATCCACCTGGATCAAGGTGGATGGGGGAGCCCTGCCCGGCCAGGTGTGGTCAGAGCTCAGCTGAGGTGGGATCTGTCCCTCTCCCACTCCTGGAGCTGGCACAGAGGCTGCCAAGGAGGAATCCCAGCTCTGGCAGCCAAACCTCTGCTCACCCAGGCAGGGCTGAACCTGGACCTGCAGGGCCACAGGCGTTAATTAGAAGCAGATGCAGCCCAGATGAGGGAAATGCTCATCAATTCCAGGAATAATAAATGCTGGGAATGGCCTGCTGGGCAGGGACACTGGGACAAAGGCCCAGGAATCAGTCACAAAGCCACTGACTTGTAGCTGTTGTCCTGAGGGAAATGATGTGTAAAAGGGATGAGCTCAAACACCCCAGGCCTGCTACCTGTGTATCTCATGAGCAATTTGTCTCTGAGGCAGAGGCGTTTTATTTTTCTCTTGTGAAGCTGATTCTTTTCCTCCAGTTTGTTTCTTCTCAGCAGGAGGGGAAGATGAATTTCCGTCAAATAATAGTTCATTGCTCTTAATGCGAGAGTCCAATTAATTGATGGTTTAAAATCTGCTCTCCTTGCCGTTACAAACAAACAAGAGGAGGAGGACAGGACTGCAGCACTGCAGGAAAGGCTGGAGCATCACGGGGATCAGGATCCTGCCTGGCATTTCCCAGCCTCACACCATGGGATGGCTCTGTCCCACTCCTGCTTCCCAGTGCTGGTTGATGTCTTTTCCCAGCCTGTGTTGCTGCTCAGGGTACCAGGAGATCAACCTTTAATATGAAGATTTTAACAGCTGGGAGCAAAATTGTCTCACCCTGTGTCCTTCTCAGGGAGGGGACAAGGAGAGAGACTCGGCAGGGAATCCCAGGGCAGTTGAGGATTTGGGACGTGTGGGGAGCAAGCACAGCTTTCCCAAACTCAACTGTCCCAATCAGGGGCGTTTAGTCTGGGTTAAGAAAGCTGGTCACAGTTGAAAGCAATAATTCCAGTGCCACACTGGTCCTTGCCCTCCCTCCTCAGTCCCCTCCATCCTTAGAATCATCAAACCATAGAGTAGGCTGAGCTGGAAGGGACCCACCAGGATCATCCAGTGCAGCTCCTGGCCCTGCACACACACACCCAAGCCCCACCCTGGGCATCTCTGGGAATGGTGTCCAACCCCTCCTGGAGCTCTGGCAGCCTCAGGGCTGTACCCATTCCCTGGGGACCCTGGGCAGTGCCCAGCACCTTCTGGGGAAAGAACCTTTCCCTGAGATCCATCCCAAGCCTCCCCTGGTCCAGCTTAGTGCCCCATCCCCTCTGCATCCCTCCATCCTGCCTGGTCCTCTTTCCATCCTTAGCCCCCCGTTCTCCCTGTATCCCCTGATGCATCCCACTCCCCTGCCACCTCCACATCCCTCCATTCATCCTGGTCCTCTGTTCTCCTCCCATCCCTCCATCTATTCCTGTTCTCTGCTCTCCATCCATCCCTCCATCTATCCATCCATCCCTGTCCCTCTCTCCTCTCATCCATCCATCCATCCATCCATCCATCCATCCCTCCATCCCTCCATCCATCCCTCCATCCTTCCATCCCTCCATCCATCCCTGTCCCTCTCTCCTCTCATCCATCCATCCATCCATCCATCCATCCCTCCATCCCTCCATCCATCCCTGTCCCTCTCTCCTCTCATCCATCCATCCATCCATCCATCCATCCATCCATCCATCCATCCATCCCTCCATCCCTCCATCCCTCCATCCCTCCCTGTCCCTCTCTCCTCTCATCCCTCCATCCCTCCCTGTCCCTCTCTCCTCTCATCCCTCCATCCACGCCGCTCTCCCCGCTCGCTCCATCCCCTGCCCTGCCCGCGGGGGGGGCTCCTCCGCCGCCCGGCGGTCCCGGTGCCCCGGCAGCCGCCCCCCGCCCCCTGCAGTTCCCCCGCCCGCCGCCGGGGACCCGCGGCCGCCGCTGCCGGAGCGGGGCCGGAGCAGCCGCGGGCAGAGCCCAGCCCAGGTACGAGCCGCGGGCAGCGATGGGGAGATGCGGGGTGCGGGGTGGGGGGGATGGCGGCGGGGGCGGGGGGCGGGCACGGCTCCCCCGGGACCCCCGCGGGACGCTCGGCAGAGCCGTGGCCGCCGCTGCGGAGCCGCGGGGCCGGGAGCGCTCGGAGCCGCAGCCGCCGCTCGCTGGCGGTGCCCCCGGCCGGCACTCGGTCCCCCGCTCGCCCTGCCCGGTCACATCCATCCCTGCCCGGTCACATCCATCCCTGCCCGGTCACATCCATCCCTCCCCGCTCACATTCAGCCCCCCACCCCGGACACGGCCGGTGCCACCCGACTCGCTGAAGGACTTTGGGACCAGCCCTTTGCGGTGTTTTAGCGCATCAAGAGTTGAAAAACGCCACGCTCGGGTTCTTAGCAGAGCTGAAGTTCAAAGAGCGCGGGGAGGGGGGCACTCGGTGCGGCTCCAACTCGAGCGGATCACCCGGGAGCGGTTCCCGGTGCGGCGGGCAGGGATGCTCCCCGCGGGCTCGGGGGGTGCTGCGCTCGCAGCCTGCGTGCCACGCTCGGTGGCGGCGAGGAAAACGCTCCGTAACTCGGATTTCGCTCGGGCTGTGGATGGGGAAGGAAAGGTGCATTGTTCTGGAAGGCGTTTGTGCGGAGTTGTGCTGGGCAGTAATTGGCGTGAGGATCGCTGAGGTGCTCGTGGTGTGCGCAGACGTGCGGGGCTGATGCTGGCAGACTCCTCTGGTGAACCGGCAGCGCCGAGCCCGGGCGGTGTGCGGGGAAAACTCCGTGCAGAAAACCTCATCCTAGGCCCAACTTTATTCCGGTTGATTTATGCCCAAACTCCGGTTTGGTTTAGCTGCGGCTCGGGCCGGGGCCCTGCGTAGGTGCGAGATGCTGCAAGTGCTGCTCGGCTCTCGCCGTCCACCGGGCTGGATTCTTTCGCTTTAAAGGACCGAGACCCCAAGACTGTGGCCCTGGCGGAGTTAACCGGACCCCCGTGGGGCCGGCTTTGTCCCCACACGCGTGTCCTTCGTGGGGCGGTGCTGCTGGCCGGAGGATCCAGCGCCGTGCCCGCCTCCCCGGGGACCTGCCACTAGCGAGGGATGCCGAGGGACAGCTCAGCTCGCTCTGCCACCGCATCCCGGCCGCTCTGACGGGGCTCCTGCAGCCCCCGCACCACGGTAGATCCCTCCCAAGAGGAGCAAACCCCTTTGTTTCGGCGAGGCAAGGCAGCCTTTCCTCCGGGCAGCCACATCCCGGCTGGATGTGAGCGCTGCGGGCAGCCGGGAGCTGAGCCCTCCCCGCCTCCCTGGGCGGCCACTCGGGAGCCTACGGCATCGGAGAGAGCCAGGAGCATCCCCCGCGAGTCCCCGGCTCTGCTGAGGAGCTGCCAGAGCCTCACAGCTCCGGGGTGCTCAGCCGGGTGTGCTCGCAGGTAGGAGGGGATGTGGCCGTGCCGGGGCTTTCCCTGCCGTGCTTTGCTCTGTCTTCTTTCACGGAGGGGGAGAAGCGATCCGCAGTGAGGCTCCCACCGCGCCAAGGCGTGTTGAAAGTGTCTCGGTGCGAGACTCCTTCGGTATCGATGTGTGCGAAGCTGGGGATTGGAAGGGAACCATCTGCGTGGAGAAATCGATGGTGAGAGGCAGAAGCTTCCCCTCTCGGTTTCCATTTCAGGGCTGGGCCTGATGAGCAGAGGCAGAAGTTGGGAAAGTTGCTGTGTGGCTCTCTGTGGTTCGCAGGTGGTGCTTTCCCCTGCACCTGGCAGGAATTAATATCCTGGGATGAGACATCTGGAATTTTGGGAGAAGAGGGAGCCGCTGACAGTCTGTGCCGAGCAGAGAGTGGTAGTGCAGGGAAGGAGAAGGCTCTTTTAAAAAAATTCCTTTAAATGGCCATTTCTCTTAGACCCTTTGTGATCTGGCTCCTGTGTGGTGGGAACAGGCTGCCTGAGGAAGGTGAACCCCAAAATGAAGGACTTTATCCCAAAATCTTGGCATAAAGACATGAACATCTCCTTGAAAAGATTGGTTCTAAGTGGCTGATTTGGAGCAGCTGCCTGCAGCTTTGAGGGGCACAGAGATGCTGCTGCTGCTGCTGGTGCAAGTTTCTTGCTGGAGGTTTCTTTTGCAAGCTGTGCAAGGAAAATCAGCCAAGGAGTCATGTGGGCTGGCAGAGGTCTGGATATGTCGGTGCCAAGGAGCACTCAGCAATGTGGGGGTGAACGGGGCAGGATTTGAGGGACCTTGGGCTTCTGAGAGCTCATCCAAGGAGCAGCGAGGCAAGGAAGGGGCAGTGCTGTGTCCAAACCACCCTGAAAGCTTCAGTGTGCCAGGAAATCTCATCTCCTCTCTCTCTCTCTCTCTGTGTGTGTGTGTGTGCGTTCACATTGATGTCTCTGCTTGATGGAAAAGCAGAGGGTGAACTCCAAACTCACCCAGGAGCTGGGAGGATCCTCAGCTAAATCCTGGCTGCTTGCATGGGAAATTCTGGTGGGAAAGCACCTGGCTGTGCTGTGGGATCTCAGGTGGGATCAGATTCCTGTTCCTCATGGAGGAACCCGCTGGTTTTCCATGTGGAACACGGCAGAAGGAGAGGTTCGGCCGGAGGAGAAGCGGGGTGTTTTCACTGGGTTGGGGGAGGTGGAAGGGAGAGGCTTTGGGGTGAACAGAGGAAGGAGGAAAAGCAGGGGAGAGGAGGAGCAAGGGCTGACAAGAGAGATGAAGGAGCAGATACATCCTTAGGCTCAGACATGGCTGAGGAGAACACTCTCTGCCAAGAAACTTCATTTTTTTGAAGGCAATCTAAGCTTTATTCTGGTTTTGCTCAGAACTCAGCATGTGCAGACAGTGGATGTCTTGCCCTTTTTAAAGGCTTGCTGATGTTCCTAAGGTGTGGATATTGATTTTCACTGACTTTGGGGAAGAGATCTTCGTGGGCAGCACTTGTTGGGGTCAGATTTTATTTATTTTTCATGCTTCTAGGCAGGCAGAAGGCAAGACAGAAGTTTTGCAAGCCTCCTCAGAAATGTTTCTTGTTCTGGGGCAAGAGGTTTCTAAGGCAGCACATAAAAGGTGAGGAATCTGTTAAAACAAGGCACCTCTTGCTGTGTGTGAACAGGAGGAGCAGTGAAATTGTGGCTGAGCAGGATGAGAACAGCTTGGAGGGTGTTGCTTAGACCTGAGGGAGGAATCAGTGGGGTATCAGCAGCTCCGGGAAGAAAAAGTTGTCCAGAAAGGAGATTATGGGATTGCTGGAGCTGTGCCTGTGCACAGGAGACACCGAGCTCCACTTTGTCACCTCAGGGCAGCCACTAACGCTGTCCTGGGTTCCCTGACAGGAAAAATGGGGGACTTGGAGAGATAAAAGAAGGTGTAAAATGTGTGAGGAGGTAATGGAGCAGTTTTAAGGATGCCCATCATAACTTCATTTATGGGATGGAGCTTGCAAGGACAGATTGTGGTGGTAACACACAGGGATTTCTGTGTTTGTCCTGGTGCCTCTGGAAGATTTGGTTTGCTAATGGATGTGGGACTTGGTTGTGATGAGGGAGGAGGAAAATGTAGTGAGGAGAAGATTGGAGAACCCCAGAAGGGTTTGGGTTGGAAGGGAACATAAAGCTCGCCTCATTCCTTGGACAGGGACACCTCGCAGAGGATAAACCAGGATCATTTCCATGCTGGGCAGGACAGAGCTGGCAGTGCCCAGCTGTGGGAACAGCAGTGACTGGGTTGTTCAAAGAGACATAGACCTCATAGACCCCACGTAAATCAGATGTAAAATCCCAGCAGGTGTAAACATAAAGGGGAGGATGCCTCCCCTTCTTTCTCCTCCTCTTCCTCCCTGGCTATTTCCAAGGCAGGAAGCCCAGTGGGCAGAGGGACCTGATGGTGCAGCAGGAATTTTTGTCACGCTCTGCCTGTATAGAAACCAAACCTGAGGAAGAGCAGGGATATCAGGCAAGTGAGTTTTTGCTTCTGTGCCTGCTGGGAGAACCTAATTATGCCTCAAATACTTGGATTTTCTATCCCTGGGGGTCAAATCACCACAGTTTATATGCAGAGGATGGCTGCCCAGTAGGGAAACCTTCCTTCCTGAGGCTGAGGAAATAAGAGTTCAACATCTTCCAACGGGCCTAATTTATTTGGATATTTCATTAAATCCACCCAAAAGAGACTATTTTAGGAAATAAATAGCAGAATGTGGGCAATAAATAGCTGTGGGATAAGGGGCAGAGTTCAGTGCTGGCTTTCCTAGTTAAGCTGCAGAAAATAGAAGTGTAATGGCCAAGTGCTGATGGGAGCGTAGATATGTGATTGTGTGAAGGTTCCTCACACTGAGGCTGGGCTTATTTATTATCTTTAATGATTTGGAGGTGGAAATGGATCAGAGCTGGGTTAGGGACTGTGAACATGCTAACAGGAAGGGGTTGCTTTTGCAAGAATTAAGAGGGAAAGCTGCTGGGTTGGAGCGTGCGGCCGTTCGGCCACTGCAGCAGCAGTTGGTGTAACTCAGATTTGAGCACGTGAAAAAAAGGGAAAACCTGAGTGAACCCTTCCCTACTAACGAATGCTGGCTGTTTCTGTGGGATTCTAGCAGGAGAATACGCAGGGACATGAAGAGTTGGTGTGGACTGTGTGCAGCTGAGGTCTCTGGGCTGTGTGGACGAGCTGCAGGTGCTGGGGAGCCCCAGGGGATGCTCTGCTGGGCACACGGGACTCTCTTCACCTCTCTGCTCTTCAGAGAGGGCTCTGCAGTGACATCTGTCCTTCCCAAAGCCTCCCAGCTCAGGGATTTGCTGCTGCTGGAGCAGGGGCTCTGGGTGTCTGGTCTGTGCCAGCATCCCACTGGAATTGCTGCCTCGGAATCAATCAAGGGGAACTTTGCTGAGTACTGACCTCCTGGTGGGGCCATCCCCTGGATTTTCCAAGGGGTAGATGATGGCTCAGGGATGAAGGAGGTGAGATAAGGTGTCCATCTCCGGGGTGATTCCCTCCCCAGGTCCGTGGTGCCTCCAGCCCAGAGCCTTGGGGATGTTCCGTGTTGGAAGGGTCCCTGGTGTCTCGGTGCTGGGGGTGATTGGAGAGCCCAGAGAGTTCTGTTGCTGCTGGATTGCACCTCCCTGAGCCAGCTCTCATCCCCATAACAATATTTATTCCTTGTACCCACCGCACGTGAGCAGCTCTGTCACAAAATACCCACACAGTGCCTCACCTGCTGAGCCATCCAGCCCTGGGGGATTTTCATCTCTGCTGAGATCTCCTGGCTTCAAAGTCTGCAGAATTTATTTGCATCTTTCATGAGGGAGACAGGCAGGCAAAGCATTTTGTATTTTTTTTTCCCTAATGTTCCTCCCCTCTGCTTCCCCACTGGCTTTTCAGTTTGTTTATTTGGTGAGCTCAGCATCAGCACAATGACGTGGAAATAAAGCAAAGGAGCTTCCTCTTGGCCTCCCTGTAGATGCATAAATGGGAGACATAGATCATGCTGGCAACCCCCAGCCAGGTTCCAGTTAATGGAAATTCTCCTGTGACCCCTCTTTGCCAGGGTTTATAATGAGTCTGCAAAAATCCTCGCAGGGCGCAAAAAAGTCATCTGAGGTCTCAGACCCTGTGAGCACAAAGTCATAATAATAACACTGATTTCCCACCCACTCAAGCACATGTGCTCCGCTCCTTAAAGAGTTTGCTATTTTTAAAAAGCGTTTTTTTTCACCTTTTGGGGACTGTTACGATGCGTGTGTTGGGGAGGAGGAGAAGAACGGGTGGGGAGCAGCTCTCCCTGAGCTGTGTGACACCAGATCCCCTTGGGAGCATCCCTGGGTCCCTGCCTGCCTCTTGCTGGAAGAGCTTCACCTCCTGAACCTCACATCCTGATGATCTGTGTGCTCACACCTCAGCTGCTTCAGCAGAAAATCTGCTTTCCTGTCCCCCTTTCCTACAGCTGGCTCTGATAACAGAGATCATCTGTGCCCCCTCGGGAGGGGGTGAATTCCTGAACACCCCTTGTTCAGCCTTGACCTCTGTGTAAACTTCCCTCTCAAAGCACAGGGTTTCCAGCTGGGTGGCAGGAGTTGCTGTGTTTTGAGGGACCGTGGGGCGTTTTGATGCTGAGGGTTTGTTTGATGGCTCTCTGTCCCTGCTCAGAGACACGGGGACTGCAGGGCTCCTTGTCACTGCTGCTGGGATCCATGCCGGGCAGCTTTGCCTTTGTAGGCTGTGATGAAGCAGCAAATTGCTGCTCTAAATGTGCCTTGCTTTGGGTGAACTGGCTGAGCCAGGGGCTGCAAACTCAGTTCCTTGCAACCACTGCTGATCTGCAAACTCTTACATGCGCCAAAACTGCTTTTTTTTTCCACCCCTAAAATGGGATAATCAAAGAATCTGTCCCTCTACTGTCCCTCTACTCGCTGTTTTCTTGTTCGCCCTTTGCCTATTTCCCATTTCCTGCTCCAGCTCCTGACTGCTGTTCAGGACTGTGTGTGCAGCTCTGCTATCACATCTCTTTTTAGCCTGAGAAACGTTTGGGGCAGAGCCTGTGCTGATGCTCATCGAGCATCTGGTCCTCTCCAGGTCCCATTCATCACTGTCTCACACTTTGCATTATTGTTCACACCGAGGGAAAGTGGGTGTGAAGCTGGAATAATAATGTTTCACACTTGCTTTGCGTTGGGTTTGATAGCAAACAGCATTTGAAGGGATCACAAAAGGCACCAGGCAATGGAGGGGTTGGGAGCTGGCAAATAAGTTAATTACCTTCAGTGAGGAAATGACCACAGTGCTCGTGTTACACCCACGATAAACTGCACATCAAAATGGGATTTTAAAATTCTGGTTTAACAGGTCAGAAGGAATCTGCAGGTGAGGGCAGAGCTCAGTGCAATGGTTCCCCCAACTTCAACTACGTTCTTTAAATGGAATTCCAGCAGGGATATTTTCCTGAATCTGCAGAGCACTGAAAAATATCTCATTAGTCCAACATGCCTTGCTCATTTCCAAAGGGGCTGGGGGTTAATGATGGACATTCATGCAGTTGTTTTAATGACATAAACACGGCAAGAATTTAATGCTTTGTGGAATATCAGGAGTTTGGGAATTGGCATCTTTTGGCAGCTGGACCTCCCACGGGTCTCTCAGGAGATGTGGCTTTCAGTGATTCGGACTGACATGCCTTTTGTTGTGTTCCTGCTGGATGTTAAGTAAGATTTAAATCTCCTCATTCACTATTTAGTTATTGAAGAACATCACAGCCACCATAAGCGCAAACAAAACTGTCTGGATATTTGTTTATGCAACAGATCATTAGGAAGTCTGTAGGAAAAAAAAATACTCTTGTCTGTTAGATAATTAATCTGCATTTTAAGAATTGTCTAAAGACATATTTGCAAGCCAGTCCATTGAGCTGCTGCTCATCTAGTCAATAATCCCATATTTAATAGTCCCTGAGAATGTATTTCCATAATGTGCTGTGAACAGTTGAGAAATCTGCATCTTTTTTTGTCTTAAGATGTCAGTGCTCGCACATTTTCTATGACAATTTTTTTTTTTTTTCCCTGACTGTGGGTGAGAAAATCCAGACAGATGAACTCCCAACTGGTGGGGCTGGGGGTAGGGAAGAGGGGAAGATGCTGGAGCAAGCCCCTGGGTGCAGATCCTGGATGAGTTTGCAGTTTCCATCTGGCATCTGTGAGCCTGCAATGCGCTGGAAGCACTGCCCAAAACGCACCTGGGGGGCTGGGGGGAGCGGGGCCAGGGCCTTTCCCAGCTCCCAAAATCCTGTTGGAGTCAGGGAAGTGGGAGCATGGTTTGGGAAGGAGGGTCTGGCATGAGCTGTGCCGGACCTGGCGCTGCGTCCTGGGAGATGCTCTGCTGGGAACACCGTGGTCCTGGAGTGGCAGATTTGATCCTGGCAGGAGCAGGGGTGTCCTGGCACTGCTGGGATTGGGATTCTGGAGCTGGTTTGGCTCCCAGGATGGGGCTGTGCTGCAGCAGGTCAAAGCCACGGGGACCTGTGGCTGCGTCTGGGCAGTGACTCCCCTCTTCCAGCCTGGAATTCTGATAGAGACCTTTGGATTTTGGGGTGTCTGCAGCTCCTCTGAGCCAAGGTTTTCCATGTTCCCACATGGATGGATATGAGGCTGTGGGGTTTGGTTTACAGAGGGAAAGGCTGAGTGCACGGGCAGCCCCTGTGATAATTTACTAATCCACCCTAACGAGAGCGGGGAGTAAAACCCACACTTGGCGAGAGGAACCCCCGGGAGCCGCCACATCAAGGTGAGAAACAGCAGCTTAATTTCATTATCTTATCAATAACTGGCTGGTCTTGTGCTGTGCTGTGAATCCTCAGGAGTGCTAATGCTATCTCGGGCTGTCTAAGCAGAGAAATAATGAATACAAGCAGGAAGAGCATTGTGTGCAGCCCTGGTATCTATACCTTAAAAATGATGTTGGCAAACTGGAGGGAGATAAGGGGAGAGCCAGGGGGATGATGTGAGGGCTGTAAAACAGGCTGGAGAGAGAGAGAGAGAGAGAGAGAGACTGAAGCCCAATCTTCTTCTTCTCACAAAAGGGAGTCATTTGATTATTGTCCAGGAGTACTTAAGCAAGGGAAGAGACTTGTGCTAGGCAAAGGTTGGGAGGCAGGCCATGGTTCTGTGGCTGGGTGCTCAAGCTGGATAAATCCAGACAAGAAAAAAACATGTTTTATTTTTGTACAGCTTTATATTTAAGCACAGGAGCAAATTACCCAGGACTTGGTACATTTGCTGTTCTTTAAATTGAAATGATACATCTTGCCAGCGTTCTTTTAGGTCAACTGCAGGTTTGGAGTAGGAAAAGCTCAGCATGAGTCAGTCACAACTCAAACAAGATTTTCAAAATGGTCATTATTGCCCTTCAAATCTTTCAGTTATGTTACGATATTTTTTTTTTTCTGATGTGGGGGAGAGCTGGGATGTAAAATCCAGCAGGGCTTTGGGCTCTTAGTGTGGAAGGGATTGGGTTGCTGACAGCTGAGTTCATGTGTAGGGCTCACCCAGTTAAAAAATCCCCTTTTCCCACTGCTTTCAGGACTGGAGCAGGCCTGTTTGGATGCGTTCATGGTGTCTGAAGGTTCTTGCTTTCCTCAGACCCACTTTGCTCTCGCTGTCCCATGAGATTCACCAGCCTCCCGAGCCCCTGCGCACACACGGGATGCTGCAGCCACAAATGCCCTCTGCCACCTCCCCAGAGCTGCTCAGCAGACCCAGGCTGAGAGATGAAGAGGCATCATTAGTTCGGTGGGTGGCTGGCATGTTAATTAGGGCACGGGGCCGCTCTGGAAGGTTACTTTCACCTTTTACCTCACCAACCTTAAAGCTGCAGAGTGGGAAAGGAGCAGAGGCAAGGAAATGAAGCTGGAAACGAGCCCAGCTTCACCAGGGATTGGGACGCGGAGGTTCAGCCAGTGCTGCCTCCCCCTTTCCACATGGAAAGTGATTCCGGATGGGAATCCCACAGCCTCACCCTCTCTCCACCCCCACTTTGACCCAGCTCTTTGCAGAACTGAAGGATATTCCCTTTCAGAGGGTGGCCCCTCATTCTTTTTCTTCCCCTCCTTGATGCTGAAGAGAATTAAATTAGGGCTGTAGCAGTACAAGGCAGAGATTACCATTTGCAAAACCACGTATTGCTTAAGTTAGTGATATTGTGTTAATTGAGTGTTCATTGATTGCCTGTCACCACCCTGATGTAATTCTGCTCCTCTCGGGTGGGTGCCCTACCCCTGGTTAAACAGAGCTGCTCTTGCACCAGGATCCAGCTTGGCTGTTCATTTCTTCCCCCCAGTGATTCCATTTTACCAGCTGGATAATTAACATCATCTCGTCCTCTTTGGAGCCAGCTCAGCCTGCACACCATCCTTGTTCTCTCCCAAGTACCTTTAATGCCTTAATACTTCAGGGTTTTTAAGTGGCCCTAGACAAGAATTTAAGCAGGGGATGTGTTTGAACTCGGTCCAGGAGCTGTTGTCTGCCTGGATTTAGGGTCTGAGCTCCCCCAGCAATTGCTCTGTTCATTAGAGGTCCTTTGTTGCTGGAGGCTCAATTATGGGAGTGAATGGTGTTTTATGGGAATAGAGGTGGGGAAGGAGAAGCCAGAAGCTCTCTGTGCTAATGGTGTCTGTTATGTAAATGGTTCTGTAATCAGGTAATCGCGGCCGAGTCGTGCTGGTGACAGGACTTGTGTAATCCTTGCACTGGAGACTTGTCAGAGCCTTTTTGCGCTCCAAGGGAGCTGCCCCGGCTCCCTTCAGGTGTGGGAGGTTCCCGTGCAGGACACACCAAGGTGAGCTGAGCACCAGGGTTGGGATCCATCCACACGTCCTTGTGTCCTCCTCATCCTCCTCTAACGCAGCCAGGAGCTGGCAGCTCATCCCAGTGATGCCCAGCACCAAACGAGGCTCCTGTCCCGCACCCACCCCGTGATCCAGAGTGTCCGGAGTAATTGCATTTTCCCTCCAAAGAATGAGGCTCGTGGTGCAGTTCTGCATATTCAATTATTCCTTCCCTGCCAGATCGAGCAGCAGAGCTCTTAAGATTTGTGATGGGGCTTTCCTGGTGTGAAGGATCTTCCTGGTGTGTGTTTGGTGGGCTGGAGCACCTTTGGAAAGATTAATTAACCCTAGGTGAGAATCTGTGATTTAATTTATACGGGGGGGAGAGAAATTAATATTCCTTCTGCCATGCAGAATCTGTTTAAATTCCTGCCTTCAGCTTGTCTGACTGGGAATCTCCTCTAACTTGTACAAATGAAAGAACAATTTGTTTTAGATGATGAGTTATGAGAATATTGCTCATAGACCCAGAACACGACATTTTCAATCACATCTTTATTGCACTGGTAAGGAAAAGAATGATTTTTAGGATCTTGACATGCTTATTCTTTGGAGACCAAGTCAATTATCATATTATATAAGAATTTACTCCATGGCTCTCTGGTCTCTGGGAATATCATCATGTCAAGAGGAACATCCTGCAGGGTTTATTGCAGCTGTTGCAGAGTTGAAAGGATTGCCCAAGTTTCTATCTATAGGTGGCCTTCAGCAAGAGGAAAACAGCTTAAGAAATGTGTGGTGATAAAATATCTAGGTTAGAGTTGTTTTATCCATTCACTGTTTGGCAAGGTGCAGCTTTAACTTTATCTTGATGACCACAAGAACCAGAAACTCATTTTCCATCAGCCTGGGAAGATGGAGGTGGAGATTCTCTTGAGAGGACTTGGAACAACAGGTCAGAAATGCTGAGGTGAATCACAAATACTGAACTGAACGATCAAATCCTCCTTTATAGCCCTTAGCTGAGGTCATGGGTGGAGTTTGTGTGGTTTTAGTGGTCTGCAGGGTCCATCCTGCTGGGAATTACCGTGGTCGGAGTTGTTCTCCTCTCCAGGCTGGGTTTTTGGTGAGGGACACTCTCACTCCTGGCTTTTCTCTGCCTGTAAAGCACGGACAAGCCTGTGCTGCTGGAATGTGGCAGATTAGCAGGGGATGATGCTCCAGGAGCTGGAAATGCTGCTCTGAACAGCTGAAATGCTGCACAACTCGGAGCACTTTTCTCCTTGAGCAGACTTCCAGTCACAGAAATATCCGAGTCCCATTTGCAGGCACCGGTGTTAATGCAGTGCAGCTGCTCTGCTCCATTTGCTTGCATAAATGCAGCTTTTAGAGCTGTCACATATGCTTGATGGAGTCACTACCCCTCACCTGCTCCTTCCTGGAGTGGCAATTCCTGGCAGGGGTTGCCAAGAAGAGGGAGCTGATGGTTGTCTCCGTGCATTAGTGCATATGCCAGGGCTGGAATTCCACCATTTCCCAGCTGCTCTGGATGGCTGGAATGCTCCAAATGCACTTGTGCAGATGGAATTTCTGGGCTGTATTACCTTGGCTTGAGCCCTCCCTGATCCTGTAGCTTTGTTGTCGTGGAGGTTTCGATTCTCCTGTTATTGAAGTTGTTATATTTTTATAGTGTTGCATTACTCATTGGTTCCTTTTACTCCTTTCAAGTTTGCCAGCTGTGACTAATGAAGAGTTTTGCTGCAGCCTCTTGTGGAGTGGACACTCAAGATGCTGTAAAGGGATTTTTACTGTTTTATTTTTCCTTTCCCACAATGTGGTACTGCAGGGTTGGTGTTTTCAGTGGGAAGCTTGGAAGTTGTGCCTCCTTTTCTTGCCCCCAGCCCAGGGTGATTTGGGAGCTTCAGGAGTTAAAGGAATGATTCAAAGTTTAAAGCTGGGTTGATGTCTCCAGTTTGGAGGTGCTTCAAGGCCAGGGTGGATGTGCTTGGAGCAGCCTGAGCTCATGGAGCAAGGGATTATTAATTATTATTAATTCCCCAGACCGTGGGATTATTTTTAATACCTTTCCTACCCAAATCTTTTTGTTACTCAACAATCTTTCTGATTAGTGCTTCCTCTGCTGAAGTGCCTCCACCTGTGGTGTCCTGGGAATCCCTGACTGAGTGAGGGCTGTGTTTTGTGGGACCACCAGCACTCCTGATGGGAGGAATTGTGCTGCCTTTTCCTGCAGACGTGGCAGGAGTGTTTCCATCTCGTTTTAGTTCCATTACTGGGGTGTTTGTGCTTTAATAAACAGCTCCAGTGCAGTGAGATGAATCCTTCCTGGGGAAGGGATGAGGCAAACTCTGGAGCCTTGACCTTGATCAGGGTTGGTGTCACAGTGGGAGGGTCGTTGTCCCCTTGGTGTCCCTGCTGTCCCTGATCCCTGACTGGGATCATTTCTGTTCTCAGTTTAGCCCTGAGTGTTTTCCCAAGGTCGCGGGCAGGACCCACACCTGTGCTGGGGACACTTGAGTTGTTTCTGCCCTGGTTTTTCTCTCTCTCTCT
Source organism: Cinclus cinclus (assembly GCF_963662255.1). Classification (NCBI taxonomy): domain Eukaryota; kingdom Metazoa; phylum Chordata; class Aves; order Passeriformes; family Cinclidae; genus Cinclus; species Cinclus cinclus. Next base: position 4,963,323 of record NC_085070.1, on the reverse strand, counting down.
CTTGCACAAAGCTGTGTCTTCCACGCCGAGGAGCTCAGCAGCTGACCCAGGGTCTGTCGTGCCATCTGCTTGGGCACAGCCCTGTGCCCCCAACTCTGCCTGGCTGAGCTGATTCTTCCCTGGCACTGACTATTTCAGAAATCAGGCAACCCTGGGAATGCTCCTGGAGTGGGCAACAAAAAAACAAACAAAGAACAGGAGAGAAACTAAGAAGATTTTAAATAAATAATTCTCCCTGGCTCCTGAAACACAGCTGGGCAGCTTGCTGAGCTAAATTCAGGTTAAAAACCATCTGTGAAATTCAGGTTTAGAATGGTGGACAAGCTGGGTCCACTGGGATACCCCTTGGGGTCTTGGCAGTGTTGGGAAGAGCAGGTGGATTTTTGACTCCCCTTCCACTCCCTCCTCCAAGATCAGTGGATCTGTAATGATGGGTGGGAATTGGGGTTCCTGTGACCCTGTTCTACCCTTTTTAACTGGGAATAACTGGAGATGTGGAAACAGGTAGCTTTGGAAAAGAAGCTGTGAATTGCTATCAAAAATTTCAAATGCTGTTCCTGAAAAGAAGAAGGGGGAAAAAAAAAAGACTGTAGAAAACAGATTGAGATGAGTCTTTTTTTAATTAAAGGAAGCTGTTGTCTTGTGTACTTGGGTGTTCCCACGGAGATGACGAGCTGCTGAATTTTAATTCACTGCACTTCTTTTTTTTTTTTTTTTTGTTCACTTTCCTCAGCTTCTCTTCCTGAACTTTGCCCTGTGGGTGGAACTGGTGCTGGCCTTGTTAGAGCATCTAAAACCTCTAATTATCAGGGAAATGGTTGAGAATTATCAAGCTGCTGTGCATGTGCTGGTTTTTAGTTTTCTTTTTTTTTTTTTTTTCCCCCTAGGTGTGGATGAAGCTCCTTAATTTAAACAACAGGGAGATGTGATTGGTGTGGTTCTGGTCTGGCAGAATGAGCTGTTCTGGGGTTTGAGTGTTTTCCTGTCATGTTTGCACTCCTGTCCAGGAGAATTGTTCTGTGTTTGGGGTATTGTTATTTTGCAACTGGAATCAAGTTACATGGATTTTATTTTTTTTTTTTTTTAATGTGGAGCTACTGGGAGCAGTTAGTCAGTGAATACAAAAAGGCACCAGCCCTAATGATGACAGGGAAAAGTTCTTTATGGGATCTGGGAGCAAAAGGCAGGGAACAAATGGGTACAGCCAGCAGAGGCTCAGCACGAAATCCATCAGGGGAGCAGGGCTTCCAAATAATTGCATCTGCTTTTGTTAATGTCTCAGGTGATTAGTTGGGAGCTGCTGCCCCATCCTTCCTGGGAAAAGCGCCTGCAAGGAGGGAAAAAAAGGTTGGGTGGAGTAAAGAGAGATAAAGGAGAGACAGCAGGGTTGTAACAGCATTATGGAGCGGTCTGCAAGGATGAAAAAGGCCAAGGGAGGTTCTGGTGGAGAAAATCCCTGGACCCCAGCTCTCTGCAGGCTCTGGCGGGGAGCTCGGGGTGTGTGGAAGCACCCCTGGCACAGGGAGCAGAGAGGAGAATTCCCTGTGAGCGCTGTGCTCCTTGTGGTGCTGGGCAGGGGAAGAGCCGGCAGGGCTGGCAGGTTTAGGAGCAGGGGGGACATCCCTGTCCCCGGGGGTGGCTGCAGGACAGGCTGAGCAATGGCAAAAACGACATTAAACGGGAGAACGATGTGAGAGGGGTGCTGAGGGCTGTGCACACAGCAAGTCCAGGGCCGGCTGGGCGCTGCAGGCTTGTTCTTGCTCTGGGATGGTCCTGGGATGATCCCAGCCCTGCTGGGCTGTCCGGGCGCTGCTGGGGCCACGAGCAGCGCTGTGCTGGCTCAAGCCATGGCAGGAGCTGCGGTGTCCCTGTGTCCCTGGGGCTGTGGGGATGCTTGGATGGGCTCCAGGGGGACACAAAATCATTGCAGGACACACAGCTGGCCCCGCAATGGGTGTTTGGGGCCAGCCAGGGCTGGCACGCAGCCCCACACCGGAGCACACAGTGACCCGGGCAGGCTGGGGGATCAGGGCAAGGGATCAGCAAAGCTGCTCCAATCCTCCCTGGGTGAGGTGCAGGCAGCTCCTTCCACCACACAGCACTTGCTTCACGTCCTGGGGTGCACAGAGAGGGGAAATCTGCTCCCAACCCCTCCTCACACACAGATTTCCCTCCCCAGTTTGTAGCTGTGAGGTTGTGCCCCTCACTGGCTGTGGTTACTGGGAGAGATTTGCTCTTTTCCCATCTCCTTCCCAGCATGTTCCCATTCTTTTTCCCCCCATCCATTCCTCGATTGAACAACTCGTCTGTGTGGCCTTGGCCCTGGCTGGTGCTTGCTAGGTCCCAGCAGAGCTCTGGCAGGGCACTGCTTCCCTCTCCTCTTCTTCCCCAAGGTCGCAATCCAATGTTTCAAAGGTGGGAGTTCTCATCTGCAGCTTGGGCACAAAAATCACCCTTGAGCTGTTACATCTCTGCAGGTAATTAATGTGTCTGAAACAGAAACTGCTGCTTTGGGTGCCCAGATCTGGGTGCTCTGTGTGAGGAAAAACCAGGGCTTTAGAGATTTGGCCGTTCCTGTTTAATTTTGGTTTCCAGTTTGTTATTCTGACCCACAGAGCTTCTGTTTGTGCTGGGCCATATGCAAAGGTCTGCCTGGCAATTCAGCAACAGCAAATTCCTGAACTGGGCTTGCAGAGGGCAGCTCAGATAAGCTGGGCCATCAGTTCTGTGCTGTAATGTTTGATTTATTAAGTCCTGGAAACCTGAACACAAGCCCCCAGGAATCAAAGAGAAACAATCTCCAAAGAAAGAGAGAGAATGAACTCTTCTCAACAGCAGAAATTGCAGCAAGAAAAATTGAGGCTGGACATCGGGAAACGTTGTTGAACAATAAAAATAGTGAAGAGCTAAAATAGATTGCTAAGGGAGTTTGCAGAGGATCTGTCACTGGAGATTTTAAAGAACAGATTAGACAAATGGCTTGGAAGGATTGAGCTTGTTGGATGGACGGGAGGACTAACAGAGCTCTTCATTTACTGCCTGCTTCCCACGGTTCCTCCATCAGTGTCACTGCCCCGTGCCAGCCTTCCTCCCCACACAGGGAGCCCTAAGATCAACCTCTGCCTGCCTCTGGGGCTGGCAGAGCCCTGGGGACACAGAATTTGGGGTTTCCTGGCTCTCTCTTGGTGCTTTGTTTTAGCCTCGTGGCCACTGAGCAGCCTGTGCCAGTATTGACAGTAATTCACAGATTTAGATTTAATTCATAACTCTGCCATCCGACCTCAGGAAAATTGTCTGAACCTCTTGAACATGGGCCAGAGTTGCAGCAACAAGGAGAGGTCTCCTTGTTAGGGATTGAGATGAATTTTTTGGCCTTTTTCAGTCCTTGGGTGATTAGAGATAGTGGTAATTATTGAATAACAATGGGCTGGAAGGACCTCAAAGCTCATCTAGTGTCCTGGGCAGGGACGCCTTTCACTATCCCAGGCTGCTCCAAGCCCCGTCCAGCCTGGCCTTGGACACTTCCAGGGATGAGGCAGCCACAGCTTCTCTGGGAAATCCATTCCAGGGCCTCCCCACCCTCACGGGGAAGGATTTTTTGAGTGTGGTTGTGCTCTCTGAGATGTGCAGTCCATCCTTCCTGAGCAGATTTATGTAAATTGAGATGGGTGTTATGTGAAAACGTCATTATCTCAATGCTTTCAGGGCTCTGGAAGGGGAAAAAAAAAAAGAATTTTAGAAAATTAAATATTTCTGACTAGGGTATGCTAAATCTTTTTTTCTGTTTAGGAAGGTGAGAAATTAAAATTGCAAAGCAGGCGGCGAGGGAGCGAGTCGCTGTGCGTGGCAGGGTTGGCTGGGTCTCCTGACTTCACAGAGGCTGTGAGAGGGAATCAGCAGAGAGACAGAACTCCTTCATATGCAGAGAAGTCTCCAAAGCCCGTGTGTGACAGGGCTGTGGCTTCGTTTGCATGTGCAGGATAACAGCAGCAGAGCTGAGCTGTGGCTGGAGTTCTTTGGCTCAGGAGTGTTTCTCCCTGGCCTCGGTGGTGCTGTGATAGGAGAGTGCTGAGAAGTCAGGGGGGAGCCCTATATTTGTGTTCTTTCACTGTCTGTTTTCATCTGCAAAAACCTCTCCAAACACGGACTGGGGAGCGAGCTGAGTGGTAGCTTACAGATGAAAACCCCAATTTATGAATCTATAAACATGGGGAGAGGGAAAGGAAGGAGATGCAGGGGTCGCCTGGTGGTCTGCAGAGCTCAGGGCTCGGCTGTGATGGGCAAACTTCAGCATTGAAACAGGAAAATCACGGGGTGTTTGATTAGATGTGATGTGCAGAGGCTGCATTCTCTGTCTGACAGGGCTGTGTTAGCACTCTGGGTGTACAAAGCACAAATTATGTTCTCCCTGTGGAAGAAAACCACTTCTGTTCAGCCTCTGCTGGCAGCCCAGGGCCAGCTTTGGCTTCTGCAGGCAGGAGCCACGGCTGGGGCTGCTTCCAGACCGGAGGGTGGCACAGGGACCTGGCAAACCTTGCTGCTGTCCTGTTGCACGTCCAGACCCTCAAATGTGGGAAAACCGTTGGAAAAAAAACCTGGGGGACAGGCTGGATGGTGACTTCAGTGAGGGACACCAGAGATGTCCCCAAAAGCTCGGAGCAAGGTGGCAAAGTGGGAGTTGGAATCTCAGCTCCGCAGGGGGATGAAGGGGCTGGCTCACAGTTGTTTGAGGCTCCTCCAGAAGATGCCAGGAGTGGTTCTGCATCTCCAGAGGAGTCTCCCTTTTCCCATTTGGGAGCTCTGTGGGCTGAGCTGGCCCTGTGCAGGACGTGGGGGTGTCCCCAGGGCGATGGCAGCGGGTGCCAGGCAGCAGCCCCTGCCCTTCCCTGAAGCACAGCCCTGGCAGCTCCAGTGCCTCGGTTACTCTGGCAACAAACTGCAGGCAGACAGCACCAAGCAGCTGAATTCAGCCCCTTGTTCCAGCAAAAAAATGCTCTCATTGAAGGAGAGCCTGAGCAAAACCCTCCCGTGAAGGAGCCCGACACGCAGAGGGACATTTAGGAGTTCGGGGTGTGTGTAGGGGAGCCTGGGAGGAATTGTCCCCCAGATCTGTGTCCCCATCAGGGTCACCAGGCCATGTCCCTCATGTCTGGAAGTGTCTGAGCCCCAGGGATGTGGGGGAGAGAGGGAAATTTGGGGAGGTGACAGCGCAGGAGAGGCTGGGGATGGGTAGAGGGGGAGCTGCTGGAAGGGGTGGGACGGGGAGAGCCACCAGCAGTGTCACGGTGACAGGGCCCCACGTCACCAGGAGCTGGGAATTCTGCCCTCATCCCAGCAGCAGAAAGCAATCCTTGCAGAGCTCTCCTCCCTCTCTGCTTGTTTGTCAGCTCACAAGGGGAACAAAAGCATCCGTGGCACCGGGGATGTGCTGCCTCTCTGGGATCCAGCGAGCTGCCCGGAATGATAATTGGGTGCTTTTTCATTTTTTTAAGAAGCTAACAGGCTACTGCACAAAGTAATTAACTGGACAGATGGATCCAGCAGAATTTGTAAACGTCGACAGCAACAATAAGGCTTTTTTTTTTTTTTTTTTTTTTTTTTAAAGGGCTTGTGTCAGCAGAAGGGCTTCAGGTTGGGGCTGGCTTTCAGGGAAGCAGCTAAAATAAATGAGACTTTAAAAAATTAATAATCTTCATGGCTGTAGATGATGCAGGTGTCTGGTGGTGGCAGTGAGGACAGCCAAGAGATGGGGGAGCAAAGAGGCCAGGATTTCTGTGTAGCTGCTTGTGTGTATATATATGAATTTTACCCATGCAGAACATCCCCTCTTTGTGCATATAAAGGGGAATTTACTCACCAAGAGTATGAGAGGACTGAAATAAAAATTAGGTTGTTGCAGCAGCAAATCCAATCCAGGTGGATTTTAGATTGTTACCTGTGTTCTGGGACTATCAGATTTATTTCAGCTCGTCTGCAATGGGTGATTCAAATGCTCCTTTTGCTGCAGCCTGACAGTGGTTCAAGATGTGTGTGTGGCTTTTTTTTCCCCCTCACATTTGCTCACCAGTCCTTTCAAATGTCAGGTCTTTGCTGTGTAACCCATCAGCCTTTTCAGTCCTTCTCTTTGCTGGTTTAATTGGGCAGGTTGTTCTTCTCTTTGTGTGCAGGATGTGCTGGTCACTCCTCCCTGCAGTGACCTGCCATGGATGGCCTCTCCACCAGGTGCCAAAGGCAGAGAAACTGCAGAGCAGAGGGCAAGGGAAGCTGCTCACACAGAATTATGGAATAGTTTGGGTTGGAAAGACTTTAAAATGATCCAGTGGCACCCCTGCCATGGGCAGGGACATCTTCCACCATCCCAGGCTGCTCCAGCCTGGCCTTGGACACTCCCAGGGATGGGGCAGCCACAGCTGCTCTGGGAAATCCATTCCAGGGTCTCCCCACCCTCACAGGGAACAGCTTTTTTTCCTAGTATTTCATCTAAACCTCCTCTCTGTCAGCTTAAACCTGACATTTGTTCCCCTGTCCTGTCACCAGGTGCCCTTGTAAATGGTTTCTCTCCTAGACAGACTTGCCTGGGCCCCTCTGGGCCGTGCTGCATGGTGTAATTAGTCTGACTTCAGCAAGAGTGAAGTGCTGGTGTTGATTTATCTCAGTTTATTGGCTCGGGGCTGATATTGGTCTGCTCAGCAAGGCTTGGAGGATGTTGTCCTCCAGCATCAGCCTCCCAGGAGACATGTGGGAAGCGAGAGCAGCCCATTCTGGCTGTCAGCTCGGTGTAAATCACCCCAACACCCATCCTGCACAGCAGCACTGCTCACACGGCCAAGGACACTTGTTGCCAGCGTGTCCCTGGGAGTGCAACAGGTTTTTGGGGCTGGAACAGCTCCAGCCCCGTTCTCACTCACTGGTTGTTGTGGCTTGGGTGGGGATGGAGCATCCCGGTGGCAGGGGGGACTTGCCTTAAACCCAGAGGAAATGGTTTGGTTTTCTGGGTGTTGTTTGTGTATTTATTTGATTTTACAGCAGGAACGTGCCCTGTTAGGGCTGGGATTTGTGTGGTTTGTACCCCGGGGGCTCGGGAACATCACAGCGAGCACAGAGCGTGGCTGGGGAGGTTTGGGAGCTGCACCCAAGGACAGCATCCCTCTCATGGTCTCCAGGCTCTTCCTTTAATTAGCAGGCAGGAATTGGGACGAGTTGTACCAGCTGCACGAGTGGGGGCACACGGGGAAGGGAGCTGCAGAAGAACTGGTGCTGCGTGAGCGTGGCAGAGGTGACGAGGGACAGAGGGAGAGGGGAAGGCGAGAGGCGTCCCCGGAATCCGAAATGCCTGGAGCAGCCTCCCCTGGCACAGGGAGTGCAAAGGCTCTGCCAGATCCAGCCCTGTCAGGAAAACAGGGAGCAGCAGTGGAGGGACCATGCCTAAATCATGCTTGGCTTAATCAAGTTAACTGTTTTATGGGATTGTGATTAGGACTTTCAATACATCGATGGCAGAGGCGCCTCCGCTGTGCTTTGTGATTCTGGCTTCCTTTCCTTCCTCCTCCTCTTGGCATTGACCTGCCTTCCTTTCCCTGAGAGTGAATTTTTATTTATTCCTTTTGAGGTGTTGCAGTGTAAAAGGTTTGGGATTCAATATTTTTAATAGGAGGGAAAAAAAAAAAATCTTTATGGGAACAAAGAGCAGCCTCATGATTTCCTTTGGATGCAGCAGTTTGAATTATTGGTGAAGCTTTGTTTTTGTTTTTGTTTTTTTTTTTTTTGGGTTTTCTCCCTGCCTTACTGTGGAACTGGAGAACCTTATTCAGCTCTGAAATTGTGCTGTCTACACTGGTTTTGGGGATGAATTGAGAGTTTTGCTTACTTTCCACTTTGCTTAGCTCAAGCTGCTGCTTGCAGTGAGGGGTCCCTGGCTCATGTGGCAGTGATCACATCCCTGCAGCAGTGCTAGGATCCCCCCCAGGCCCTGTCACAGGGTTTTGGTTGGGGTCTCCTGGACGAAGGGAATCTCTGCTGGGGTCTCTTGGCCCTCTGCTCTGCAGTTCTCTGCTCCATGCAGCCATGAATTCATCTTTTTCCATATAATGCAGCCTGCTCCAAGATATCCTTGAGTTCAAAGTCATTCAGATTGGGCACTCTCAGGGACAATGGGAGAATCAAAACCGAGAAGTGAAATTATTATGCAGTCAGGATCTTTTATATGATTTTATTTTAGAGGACAGAAATGTTTCTGGTGCTGGAGATGGCAAAGGCATCATTGTCCCTCAAGACAAGTTAATCTGTTTTTCCTTGCAACTCAGTCCAAATTTTTCAGTTTAGGACACCATATCTGGGACAGGCCACGCCAAAATTTAATCTCGTGGAGCAATTATGCCCCACCAGATTTCATAGAAGCAGGAAAGGGAAGGGTCTTGAAATCTTTTGGTGGCTCTAAAACCAGCTTTAGAACAGGCTTTGTGCTGTGGGTGAATTGCCTCCAATCAGACCAGCTGCTTGTTCTTCTTTATGGGAAAAGCCTCCAGGCAAATGTTGGGGTGGTTGTGCTAGGAAAAAAAAAAAAAAACAAAAAACAAAAAAAAACCCAAAAAAACCAACAAAACCAAGATGTTGTGAGCAGGTGAAGTCGTATTTATCCATAGGCAGAGGGACTGCAGGGAGCACAAACCCCAGCGTGGGATCCCTGGGATTTGTGAGCTCTGTGGCAGAATGTTCAGGTCACTGATTCACGAGATAAAAGACTCCTGACTCCAGCAGAACAAGCTCTGCTACAAATTGCTTTAGTTCATTATGCTTGGGTAATTAATAGACGCTCTCCCAAACCTCCTGGAGCTGCGAGCTGCCAGGCAGGGAGCAGGGACAGGTCCAGAGCCTTTTTGCTGCCCACAGGGCACAACCCCAGCACAGGAGAGGGGAGCTGCTGGCACTGGCACTGCCAGCCTGAGCTGAAACTGCCCCCGGAGCTTCAGGATGGGAACATCAGCCTGGGCTGTGCTCCAGAGCACCTGGAGCAGGGAAAGGGAGACTGGCAGGGCAGTGTTTGAGCTGGGGAAGGGAAGCAGAGGTCAGGGTCACACACATCTCCTTTGCTGCAAGGACCAGGCTTTTTTCTTGCTGTTCTGTTTGCTGCAGATAACGAAGGAATGGAAATATCCCAAGGATGACACAGAAATCACTGGAATAATCCTCCGTCTGAGTCCACTGACTCCTTTTTTTGGGGTGTAAACACATCAGATGTTCAGCCAGGAAGGGGCATCAACATTTGTGGGAAATGGATTTGTAGAGTTCTCAGGGTCTGACTGAAGATTTTAGATTGGCTTTAAGGCATTTTACAAAATGATGTGACAAGAGCTGATAGGCCAAGAAACGCTTCTAATGTATTGTAATTAGGAAATAGTTGGCTTGTGATTGTGATGGCATGAATTATGACATCTGTATTGTCTCACCCTTCATATGAGACTGAAAACGGAATAAAAGTTTTTTTTTTTTTAAAACACCTCTTAGTTGCCCCACTTCTGGGTCAGAAAAGGGCAAAACCCAACAAATACCCAGGCAGAGGAGGGAGGCCCCCAGCAGATGTTGGATAAATTCCTCCGAGGCATTGAAATGGGAGGGAAAACAGGGATTTTTTCCATGTGAAAAGTCATGAATGGCACAACCAGCTGGAGCACTGGCTTGTGCCAGCAGGGTGGGAGCAGTGCTGAGTCCCTGAATCCAGCACTTGCCTTGGAGGCCATGGAGCAGCTGCCCTGGGGAGAGGCAGGCTGCTCTGGCTGGGTCAGGATCCCAGATGAAGGAGCAAACAGCAGGGACACGTCCTGCCCCGTCCCCTCTGCCTCGGGCTCTCTGCAGGCTTAAAGAAACCTGTGGGAGTCGGAGGAAATTCCAAAATAGCAAAAATACTCACGTGGGAAAATAGTTGCAGTTTTGGAGGTGAAAAAGCAAATCTCTTGTTGTTCCTTCTTATGGTCTCCTTTCCCTTCTGCTCTTTTTTTTTTTTTCCTTTTATTTTCTGCTTTTGGTAAGAGCTGTTTTCTCCAGTAACCCTTAATAAAGGAGACAAGAAATTGAATGTGTTACTTGAGAGGTCTGCGGGGAAAATTGGAAACTTCTTGGTGAGGGGGCTGAATTGCAAAAATTGCCAATTTTTGGAAGAGGGCCATTCGTTTGACAAAAACTATTTGAGAAATTCTCCCCAGCTCTCGCTCTAATGTGTTTTGGCCTCCATCCTGTGTAATCACAGTTCATTATTTCTGAAGCACGGATGCTGCCTCATCTGAAATATCCCTCATGTGAGGGAATGATGATGCCTCAGGCAGCAGCACGGACCTGTTCCCTTCTGACCCCGCTGCCAAGGTGATGGCTCCCCTCTACTCTGGGCGTGCAGGAAACTTGGGGACAATCCAATGAACAGCATATGGCTTTTCTTCCTGGAGGCTGGGCTTTGCAAGGTCCCAGGGTCACAGGAATGCTGTCCAACCCCCTTGGCCATGTCTGGATTGTGGTGTGGCAGGGCATGGGGGTGGCCAGAGCAGCTTCTGTGCCCTCCCTCTGTACCCCAGTCCCAGCTGGAAGCGTGGATTCCCTGACTTCCACCTCTGAGCAGGGCCAGAGCACAGGGAAAATGTAATTCCCTTTAACTCTGGGTGCTGGGTTGATTCTGCAGGTCAGATCTCCTGCTGTTCCTTCTCCTTGGAGGGGACAGGAGCATTTTGCAAATGTTCTGAGGTCCCAGTGACAGCAGCACAGTCCCAGCACGGCTCTGTTTGGTTCCTTCCCTCTGCTGCTTCCCCCCTCCACTCCTCCCTGAGCACCTGCCTTTTATCCAATTTAATTTTCACACCTCCTCCTGCCGCTGCTGTCCTTGCCAGTTATCTCTGTGCTTCTGCAGTGGGTGTCTTTCCTTACTGGAGTGGTTGCCTTGAAGGATCCCATCCCGTCCTCCCATCCCGTCCTCCCATCCCGTCCTCCCATCCTGTCCTGGTGGATCTGGTCCCAGCTGGAGGAGAACACCTCAGATTCCCAGCAGGACAGGGCTAAAGCAGAAGGTCAGCTGTGACTTTGTGTTGGTTTGGATAAGAACCATTCCCTTGCTTGTCTATGTGATATCACCGCCCCAGCAGCGTGGGGACAGTGGAATGTTCCTCCTCTGGGATTTTCCTCAGGGCTTTCCTGGGCATGAACATCTGCTGCTGGTGTCAGTGCCCACCTCCCAGTGCCTTCAGTCTGGTTTCGTCCCTGTTTTAAGCCAGGCTCATCCTCCTGGTGACAAGTCACCAGCAGCTCTGCTCTGCCAGCACCACAAGTGCTGATGAAGACTCAGCTGAAGGCTCAGGCAATTGCAGCTCTGTGTCCCCAAATCAGAGGCAGCATCCCCTGGGCTCGGTGATGTTTGTGACTCATGGTGGCCCAGAAGAGCAAAGCCCGGCTGCCATCTGAGCCTGCAGGGTGGGCAGGAGAGGACGGACAGACAGACAGACAGACAGAGGAGGGTTTCTCCTCTCTCCTCAGGGGGAAGTGGGGCTCACAGGATGCTTGTGCCACCCTGCTGAGAGTGCCCAGCAAGGCTTGGCGAGCTTTTGTTTGAAATCACCACAAACTTCTGAGGCTGAGCCTGCAGCAGTGGTGGATAGCAGAGAAAAAAACACCAGGGGAAAAAAGGAAAGGGTTGGCAAAGCTGTCTTAAAGTTTGGATTTATTTCTCACGGTCTGATTTGGTTGGTAATAATTTGCTGAAGCTGAGTTTTGTTTTCCCTGTGGCAGGAGCTGCTGAGCGATGCCCCTGATTTTATCCCAGCCCACCCCAGGAAGGCTCAGCTGCAGGTTGGCTGTGACCAGGGCTCTCCCCACTGCATGTGGGATCTGCTGCCTTTCACTTCAGTGCTCAGTGCCTCCCTAGATGGGACCTGATAATTTGTCCAGGGATCTGCAGAGAATTTTTCCAGCTCAGCTGGAAGTGTTGGCACAGAAGAGCAAAGTGCAGGACCTCAAAAGAACTGCCCTCGAGGTGCAGGTGTAGCATAAAGGCAAAACCCAAAATATGGGAATTATGGCCAGATATTATTTAAAACAAATAACTGTGTCCCCCAGGTATTTCTCTAATATTATTCTTGCTCTGTAGATAACATTTAGCATTTTCATGGGATAATGAGGTCTGGCCATGACCAGTAACACCAGGACAGGTCCCTGCTCAGCCCCAGTCTGTGTGGGAGTGTGGCTGCAGCCCTGTGCTGGTTTATTCAGATCTGAGATGATTATGAGGGACCTTCACCATAAAGACAGAGATGATCCTAACTGGGAGGAAGGAAAGATGGTGCCTGCACAGCTGGGCCTGCACTGGGAGCTGCCAATGCCCTTTCCAGCTGAGCAAGCTGGGAAAGGGGAAAATTGCCATATTTTCTTTTTTTTTTTTCTTTTTTTTTTGCTAGGATGAAACGACAACAAAGTATGAATGGTCATAATTTAGTGGGCTCCTGGGTAAATTTGTATTTCATTCCGATTATTGAGTGCATTCCCTAATTGCAGCAATAAAAAGGAATAGTCCATCTTCTAAATGCAAGTGGTAGAGCTGATTGTTATTTAATTACTTGATTCCAGTGGTCGAAGGGTGAGCCTGGAATTACAATTGCATCTTGTATTATTTCACTGAGATTGCCGAATTAATTAGGAGAACAATGGGATTCTTCATTGTTGACATCTTAAGGACCTGTGACAATAACTTTAAAACCCAGTGAATAATAAAGAGCCACCGTGGGGTTTTCTCCTGAAAAAAAAAAAAAAAAGGAGAAATGGGGGAGCTTGAGTCCCTTCCTCCTTCCCCTGTTTCTTCCTCCACTGCTCTTCCCTGTTCTAGAATTTTTTTTTTTATTCAGGAAAGAAAAGGTAATTTCAAGACAAACTCCAGTTGCTGATACGTGGGTTAATTCCTGAGTATCATGGAAAAGCCAGCCCGTGGTGTTCAGCACCACCCATGTGACTGAAACCCGGAGCTGATATTAATGGGGCTTATCAGACTTTTTAGGGACTTGGGAGTGTAAGAGCATAAATGAATAGGAAGTTATAAATTATTGTGCTTTAGGATATGACCTAAGATCTGCTTAATGAGACTGAGCAGAGACTTAACCCCAGGATGAGCTCTTTGCATTTCCCTCTCAAAAACTCAGGCTGAGCCCAAGGAGACCAATGGGAAAACCCAAGGGAGGTTTGGGAAGGGTTGTGCTCATCTCCATAATCTGCTGGCCCTGGAAAGGAGCTGCTGCTTTTCCAAGCATCTCGCTGGCATGGTTTTGTACAAAAATCAGGGAATTTCTGTGCTCTGCTCTCATTGCTGTGCTGGCTCAAGGTGGTTTCATCCACCCGGGAATATTGGTGAAGGAAATGAGGTCTTGCCCTCTCCTGCCACCATGCAGACACTGGGAATGCAGGACGATGGAAAGATCATTTTCTGCCCCCCCCCCCCGAAAATTGTTCCTGAAGGGAACAACAGAAACATTTAAGAGCTGAGGGAGTCGCGGGTGGGTGATGCTGAACAGAGGTGGAAAACGGCGTGAGAGAGGAAATATTCAGATATTCAGGGTGGACATTTGTCTTGATCTACTTAAAAATGCCTCCAGCACCCCTGAAAGCAGCGGGCAAGAGGCACTGATTGAGGTTTTGCACTGAAAATGTTGGCTTTATTGGTTTTCTCTCTCCCTCTCATTTTTTTTTTTTTTAAAGTTTTATTGAAAATGTGTTTCATGTAATGGCCTTTGTTGTGATGTGGCTTTCACAGCAGCTGACTGAGTGTTTGTGGGGTTAATACAGCCTTGCAGTGGAGGAAAACACAAAACAGGTTCTCTCAAAAGCCGTGGGGGGAGGCATGATTATATTAAAATAATCATCTTCCCTGACCAAACTTGGCTTTCTCTTTCCTGGGTGCTCTGCAGAGAGTTGTTCCTTTTTTTTTTTTTTTTTTTTTTTTTTTTTGTCTAAGTCTTTGTATTGTCAGGATTATTTTTTCAGAGGGAGAAATCTCCATAAGCTGAGTGGTGCCCACTCCTTCCTTTTTAGGAGCAGGAGGTTGGATTTTTATTTTTTTTTTTTTTCCCTTTCTTCTCTGCAGAAATTCTGTGGCTTGAATCCATTCCACTGCTGAGTTTCTTCCCTTTCAACCTCTGATTTCCTCTCTAGTTTTTGTCAGATTTTTCTGAGCTGATTGGAATTACTTTGAGGTTATTTCCCCCTGGATTTGTGGGAATGAGGGAAATTTGAGAGTTTTTCCTCCTGGATTTGTGGGAATGAGGGAAATTTGAGAGTTTTTCCTCCTGGATTTGTGGGAATGAGGGAAATTAGAGGTTTTTTTCCTCCCAGCTTTGTGGGATGAGGAACATTTTGAGTCTTTTCCTCCTGGATTTGTGGGATGAGGTACCTTTTGAGGTCCTTTCCTCCCAGATTGGTGGGGTGAGGTACCTTTGGAGGTTTTTTAATCTGCATTTGTGGGAATGAGGAACATTTTGAGGTTTGTCCTCCTGGATTTGTTGGATGAGGTATCTTTTGAAGTCCTTTCCTCCCAGATTTGTGGGAATGAGGAGCATTTAGAGGTCTTTTCCTCCTGGATTTGTGGGATGAGGAACATTTTGAGGTGTTTTCCTCCCAGATTTGTGGGAATTTGAAGGGCCATCATGGATGAAGTGGGAGCTCAGGCAGAAATGCATCCCTTTCTTTCCCAACTCCCTCTCTCCATCTCCTGCATCCCTCACTCCTCTCTTTAGGTCTGGCTCAGCTCTGCTGCTCCCAGACCATCCCAGGGGCTGTGTTTCACCTGCCTGCAGGACTTTTTGAGTCTGGCTGGGCTTCAGCTGAGCTTTTAGCCAGGCATGAGTAACTGTGTGTGCCTCAGCACAGCCAGGAGCTTAATGGGGGAGAGCTGTGCCAGGCTCTGAGCCCCAGGGGATGGGGCAGGATCTGCAGGATTTGGGAGCTGGGGATGAGGGGAGGATGTTGGGGGGTAGAAATCCACGTGTGGGTTTCTTGGAAAAGGACAAGGGAAGTCTGAGGGTGAGATTTTGGAAGGGTGGGATGGAGAGGAAATCATCCAAGAGCCAGGGGTGGGTTTGGGCAGATCTGTCCCTGTCAGGTTTGGATGTTCAGGTGCTCCCAGCTCTGTTTGCTGCAGCAGAAGGAAGAAGCTTTTGGCATTGATTTCTTCTCTTCACCCAAAACCAGCTGAGGTACAGGGCGGGGGGGGGGGGGGGGGGGGGGGGGGTTGCAGGATCTGCTTTTTGCACTCTGGCTTCCCCTTTCTCTTGTCCTTCACTTCTCAACACATTTTATTCCTTTTGCTTCTACTTGTGCCTGACAAGCAAATATCTCGTCTCCCTCTCTGCAAGAGCCTTTTCTTCCTCCACTGGCTGATTTTTTCCCTTCTCCAGAACATCTCTAATCTCTCTTCCCGCACTGATAACTGAAATGAGTTCTATTCCCCAGCCAGCAGCAGCTCAGCCTGGACAGGGCTGAAGGGCAGGGTCTGATTGACAGGGGATCTCTGGGATTTTGTGGGCTCTGGTGATTTATTTCCCTCTCCTCCCTTTTCCCTTCCCATTGGGAATTTGCCACCTGCAGGACAAAGGGCAAGCAGGCTTCATTGCCAGAGTGCAGAGGGTGAGGAGGAGGAGACATGGAGGTGATGAAGGCGTGGGTGAGATCAGCCTGGCTGGGCTCTGGTGGTCAGGAGTCCTTCAGCCAGGAGCTGAGCAGGGCAGGAAACCCCAGGGGAGAGCGAGGAGAACCAGAGAGGTGAAGGAAAGAGAGCAAGGAGGAGAGAGAGGGGAAAAAAAATAATAATTTAAAAAATAAAGAATGGCACCCTGGAGATCTGGAAAAAAGCCAGGAAGAACAGGGTACAAAATACCAGGGAACTGACAGTTAATTTACAGTCTCCAGGGAGAGAAAGGGAAAAGAACATAGGGGGGTTGGGGGGGGAAGTCTTTGTAGAGAAGAAGCAAATGGTAGAGGAGAGAGAGGATGGTGGAGTGGAAATCCTCCTGACTCCTGGGTTTCCTGGACACTGCAAATCCCATCTTCCCGAGGATCTGAAGGAAAGCCTTGTCCTGGAGCTTTCCCCTGGCACCACGGGGAGGTTCTGAGTGAGACAAAGGCAACGGGAGAAGGAGCAGAGCTGAGCAAAGGCTGCTCTTGGTGTCAGCTTGGGGGAACCTGGATTTGGCTTGGATTGGATTTGGACTGGATTTGGAGGGGTCGTGTCCCCCCAGAGTGCCCAACCTGTCCAGCTGGGAAGTGCTTTCCTGTTTCTGCTTTTGCCCCAGGGATGGCAGCACGTTGTTCTCTGCTCTGGCTTAGAGTTTGTCTAATAGAGTTCCTGGATTTGCTGAGCATTCCCAAATGCAAAATCTCAAATTTGATTCCTCAAGGAATCACTGCTGGAATTGCTTGCTCCCTTCAGAGCTCAGCCTGGTTTTTTCACCTGGGCACTGATGGAGCTCGGGTCTGGAGGGATGAAAGTGGATTTTTGTACCCAGAGATGGAAGACCTCGTGTTCTTCCTGAAGGTGACACATCCCGAGGAGCAAGAAAAATGTACCTCAAAATGTACCTCATAACACAAATCTGGGAGGAAAGGACTTCAAAATATTCCTCATCCCACAAAAACAGGACCTGGAAATGTTCCTTATCCCACAAATCCAGGGGGAAACAACCTCCAAATGTTCCTTATTGCAACAAAAAGAACCTCAAAATGTTCCTGATTCCCAAAAACTTGGGAGGACAGGACCTAAAAATGTTCCTCATTCCCACAATAAGAACCTCAAAATGTTCCTCATTCCCACAATTTGAGGGGGAAAGGCCCTCGAAATGTTCCTCATTGCCCAAAAAAGGACCTCAAAATGTTCCTTATCCCATGAATCCAGCCCCAGCTCTCTGGGAGCACCCCCTGCTCTCCTGATGCCACCCCCATGACCCCCCAGGCCAGGCTGTCCCCTTCCCTGTAATTGCCACCTGAATATTTCACATCCTGTGTACTTTTGGCTGAGATGCAGAGTCCTTTCCTGGAAGAATCCTCATTTAGTTAATGGGAGGCTTTGAACTGGCTGAGGGCACGGTGTTGGAGAAATTTGGAGAGATTTGGGGTTTGGGGAGCACAGGGGATGTGTCCAGAGTCTCCTTTGACAGCAATACAGATGCAATGGTTCTTTTTCACTCTGGCTGGAATAGCTTTGTAATAACAGTAGGAGTCAGAGAGGCATTTTTATTGATTAAACAATTGAGCCTATTTGTCTTTACCAAAGCAAAAATATTGAGGTGTCTCTCTCTTCCTACATGTACATTATAAACATTTATTATGTGCAGCAGGCTCTGTAATCAAGCTGATGTTTATGATGGGCTGGATTGAGATGGTGTAATGGGACCCAAAGTGCACAGGAAACCTGATGTCAATATTCTGAATAACCAGGGCTGAGGCAGAGGGGAGGGAGGCCAGGAACTGGAATTTTTTTTTGTAGCAGGTGCGATGTGAACAAAGGATTTCTTTGGAATGTCTGCTGCTGTGCTCCCTCCCAGCGATTCCTAAGGCGTTCCTTTGATCAGACTCCATTCCAGCTATTGGAAAATCTGTAATTTGAATTTTTGTAGCTGCACCTCTCTCTTGCCTGTGTTCCCCTGAGGCCGAGCAGAGCCCTCCTGGTGCCTGTGACACAGGGACTGCTCTAAATCCCCCTGGTCTGGGGCTTTCTCTGCCCTCCCCTGTTTGGTTTTCTCACTTTCCAGGTCCCAGAGCGTTGATAAGAGAGCTCATCTCTTGATTTGTGTGTTTGTACCAGCTGTAACTGAGCACTCGGGAATTATCTCTGATTTTACTTTTACAGATTCCCTTTTAATTTGGCTTTTTCCACACAGAATTTATGTGCAGGAGTTTGTGATGGAGCCTGGGTGCCTCTGGTCAGACCCTGAGTGTGCCTTGTGGAACCTTTCCCAGCTGATAAATGCGAGAGCTCTCCATGCCTCAACCCCTGGCTTTGGGCTGCCAAAAGAGTTTATTTTATTTTGTGTCCTCCAGGGGCTGAACTTCCCACTTGCAATCTCCCAAATCCGCCTTCCCAAGCAAGGAAATGCAGCTGGGAAGGAACCTGAGCCTTCCCAAGGGGCTTTATCCAGGTATGAGTGCAGCGGCTTGAACCTGGCAGAATGATGAAGGGATTATTTGAATTTCTGTGCTGTTTGTTCTGCTTTCTTTGGGAAGCTGGGCCAGACGGGCTGGAGAGGACCCAGCTGAGCACGGAATGCCTCTGTAGGTGTGTTTGTTGATGCAATTTCTTAGGTGCACAATATGTCTTCTCCTGGAAGGAGGGGAGGGCTTGGCTGGAAGCGCTGCCTGTGGCACAGATGGACACGTTGCTCTGTTCTCCCCGTGTGATGTGTTGAAGGAATTTTGGATGTGAGCCTAGACAGGGACCTTGGGAGCCACCCAGCCCCTGCAATCAAAGGTACCTGCCTTGGGAAGGCTCCACGAGCACCCACCTCCAACCTGCTTTGGGGTTTTTTTTTTTCCCCTTTTATTAAATTTTGGGAGGGCATTTCCAGCTCCTCGCTGCTCTAATGGCAGCCAGAATTAATTCCAGTGCTTGCTTAGCCCCATTAATTTTTGTTAAATCTTCATTATCATAGTTGTTATTATAATATAAAATAGAATTAATTTTTTTCCTTGGCCATCAATAATCACAGAGAGAGGTTGTCCAGTGGATTTATCTCAGACTGGAATTTTGCATCCCAGCAGGATGGAGGAGCCTCCTTGGGTTGGGGGTTTGCTTAAAAGTCCCCTTCAGCACAAAATTAAAATGTGCCCTTGTCACTGCAGCTCTGTGGGGGGTGATTTACATTTCCTCCTTCAGATGAACTTGTCAAACTTGGTGATAATGAAGGGAAAAAAAAAAATTTACAATGGGTAAGAAAGAGGTGCCTTGTGAAAAAACCTTCCTTAATGGAAAATGTCTTTTTTGATGCGAGAATTCTGTGTGTGTGAGAAGTGGAAGCACAGCTCTGATTTTTCCATGATTTAAAACCAATCAGCTTTGTCATGTCCTAGAAGTGAGGAAAGGAAATGAAGCCAGCAGAAATAAAGTGAAATATTTGGATGGAAGTTGTCCGACCTCCCAGGGGGGCTAAAGACAGCCAGGAGTTCACTTTTTTCTCCCTGTTTCTTCTTTGCTGAGCCAGTCCCGGCACTGTTTTCCCAGCTTTTGTATGGATTGAGTGGAGCAAGGGAAAATGAGGGTGCTTTGGGTGGCATCTGTGCGTTCAGGGTTCATCGAGCTGTCTCCATTCCGCTCCGGTGTTCCTTGATTCCCTGCCTGCCTTAATTGGGTGCTGCAACAGTTCTATATGTTAAAATAAATGAACTTTTCACTGCAAAAGAGGAAAAGAAGAGAGACAGATGATCCCTCGGCAACAGCTGTTTGGAGAAAGAATCCCACAGAAGCTGCTTTCTTGGCTAATTAGAAATCTGCTTTCCTTTAGGAAGGATAACGTTTACGTTCCTGACTCCTGTTCTTGCTTCTAATTACTTTTCGGAGGAATGAATAAAGACACTTTCATATGTTTTACTCAGAGTTGCTGAGGCAGAGAGTGCTGGGTGGCTCCTGGAGATGGGAGAGGAGACAAGAGGAGGAGATGGAGATGTCAGTCTGCACTTTGGGGATTCCAGCAGGAGCACCGGCTTGGAAGCAGCAGGGGAGCTTTGGTGGGATCTTCTGGGTTTTGGGGGAGGCTGAAAATTCCAGCTTTGCTGCTCTTCCTCTGCTTAATTCAGTGAGAATCAGAGGTGGTTGTGTCTAGCCTGGGAAGGAGGAAAAGCCAAGCACAGCTCCCCCAAATCCTTCCACGAACACACAGGACAGGACAGCCCACAGCCATTCCCTCAGGACCAGGCAGGATGCAAGGCAAGCTCACTCCATACTGGAGAATTTACATTTTCTCTGCCTGGAGTGCTCAGTCCCAGCCTTCCTGCTATTTCTCTCTGCCTAATTCGGTGAAAAAAAAGAGTTGTGTCCAACAGTAAAGAAAGAAAAGCCAAGTACAGCTCCCCCAAATCCTTCCAGCCCCACAACCTCAGAACCAGGCAGAATGAAAGGCAAGCTCACTCCTTAGTGGGAAATTTCCATTTTCTCTGCCTGGGGCACTCAGAGCCTGAAGGAAAGGCCAGCAGAGGAAGGGATGGGGGAGCAGCCACCGAATTTCACCCTGCTGAGCTGGGAGGTGGCTCTGGGCTCCCAGAGGTGTCCCTGGGACCAGGGGGTGGCAGGAGGAAGGTGACTCGCAAAGGCACCACAACCTCTGCTGGGAAGGGTTCCCTGCTCCTCCTTGGTCTCAGCATCCTCCTGTGGAGCTGGAAAAACAGGGAAAACCAGTTTTTGTTTGTTTGGTTTGGTTTTTTTGTTTGTTTGCTTTTCCCATGGAGATGAGCCCAGCTAGCTCCATACCCCGTTGTCACTGCGATGGGAATTGAAACCACTTTGGGGTTCTGGCTTACTGATTCCAAGACAGAGGGGATCCACTCGAGCTGTTTGATACCTGCAGAACGCAGCAGCTTCTGTCAGGAGCTTTTAAGTAAATTCATCACAAAACAAATGTGCAGGAAAATGAAATGTTCAAGCTAAAATTCCAGAAAACAGCAAACGTGCTCGTTTGGCATCTGCTGAGAAACAAGCTTTGATTGTTTGCCATGAAGGAAGAATTTAGTTTTGAAATGTGTTTCATCTTTTTATTAAGGTTATAAATATTGAAATTGGAACAAAGTGTTTTACTCAGCCTGAAACAAAGAATTCTCTATTTTGTTTTTTTTTCTTCCCAGTAGCCCCCTGGGAGTTCAGGATGTCTCCTCCAGACTGGAAAATGCTCCTGCTGGTTTTCTTTTCAGTTGTTTTTTTGTTTTGTTTTTTTTTTTTTTTGGTGTGCAAGGGGTGGTGATTTAAGCAAAGCCTTTCTCTGCATCCACTGAACTTTTTAAAGCCTTGAGCAGGTGTTAGTTTGCAATCCAGCAATTCAATTACTTTGGGCAATAAATTTCAAGGTAAATGTTGGAAGCTCCACCACTTGAAGTACCAATGTTTTCCTTTTTTTTTTCTCTCAGTCTTCAGGGGAGCATCATCAGCAGTGGAAGTAATGAAGCCTGGTTTCCTATGGATTGCTTTCTCATGGTTGGATTCTTTGATAACTAAATAATTTCAGGCTTTGACTGAGTGCCCCAGCCACAGGAAAAAAAAAAAAAACAAACAAAAAAAAACCTGGATTGTGTGTAAATTCTCTAATAAGGATGAGCTCTCCTTGCTGTCCCTGAGGATGCTGAGAGCCTGGTTATTGCCTGGCCTCTATTTCGGTGGAGCTGGGAGGGTTTGGGGGGGCTGGCTCTGCCCCATGTGCTGCAGGTGGGCTCCTTTGTGGGTGGCTCTGCCTGTTTCCATAGGGAAGCAGGTTGGAAAGATAGGTGGGTAAAGGATATTTTTGGCAGGTGGACCTGGTGGAGTCAGTGCCACCGTTTCTGGACTCTGAGAGGAGGGAGGAGGATGTTTTTTTCCGGAGAATGTGTGAATAAACACATCTATTAACATGGTGACAAACAGGACTTGACATGCAGGGTGGTGCTTAAATTAAAACTGCTCGTTTACCATGACCAGGGGATGGGACTTCAATGCTTTGGCTCCTGTGCTTTTGGTACCAGAGCTGCATTTACCACAGGGTTACTTCCATTGCATGCAATACTAAAAAAAAAAAAAAAATCCATTTCTCCAATGGAGATGCAATTCTCCTAAAATCTCTCTTTTATTTTTATTTTTTTTTTTTTTTTTTTTTAGCAATGTGGTTAAACAAAAAGCAGTGATGAAAAGTCTGAGTGTCAGGGCAATAATGAAGTCTGTGTTTCATCCCTTGCCTGGAAGCTCCACAGACCGAATTCCCCCAGCTCCTGATGGGATGGTGCTGGTGCTCTTCAGCTCCAGCATCCAATAAAAGAGTAAAAATCCAGGGTCAAAATCAGTAGTGACAAATCTTTCTGTACAGATAATAAGTGAGAAGCTGATAAGTGGTAGCCCAGGGAGGCAATTAACACAAGGGGTTAATGAACTGAGGGCAGAGATCTCCTCTTTCAGCCCTTTCCAGAGGGAATAGCTCTGGAGGGATGGACATCTCCAGGAATTAGCAGTGACTGGGGCAGAACAGGTGATTAGTGAGGGTTTGGTGCTGCTGATGGACAAACCAAGCAGCTCCGCTTTTCCTGTGAGTGATGCTCAGCTTTCCTCCCTGCTCAAACTTTCCCAGGAGCAATTCGAGGGAGGGAGAGGGGAGACAAGGGAAAAACTGGCCCCCTCTCGGCTTGATTTATGATCCGACCCTTTTGTAACAAGATTCCCAGTGTTGTAAAATATTAAATACATCCTTATATTCAATATCACATTTTGATACATTTCATGCCTCATTTGCTTCTGGAGTCAAGGACAACTTCACATTTTTCATGGCACAGGGCCCAGATTTGTCTATTTATTTATTTTTAATCACTGCATTTTTCTCTTTTTTATACCTGTATCGTTCTGGATTAGATCTTGGGAACCATAGCAACCTATTCCACTGGGTGGATTCAGGTCTCCAGCACGTGGCAACTTTTTTGGCTTGGCTGATTCCCCCCCCCCCCCCCCAGGCTGCTGTGCAGGTGCTATCCATGGGGGAATTGTGGTTTTTAGGAAGTGGGAGAGAGGTGGTTTTGTGCTGGATTGGAGGCTGAGGCAGCAGCTCTGTCCCTGGTGGTGTCACTTTTTTTTAAAAAAAGGCTGTTTTATTGAACAGCTCACGTGCTGCAATGAGGGGGATCAGGTGGGATTTGCTGCCACGGATAAAGGGGGATGCACACAGCTCCCCTGGGTTAGGGAGAGGCTGGGATTTGTCGGTGTGGGAGGTTTTTGTTTATTTTTTCTCTCACTTTGGGGAAGAGCTGGTGCCTCGTGAGTGGAGTCAGCAGCACAGGGGAACTCTGCTCCTGCAGGTACAGGTGCTTGTGCTGGGTATTTGTGACCAGAGCAAGGTGGGCTCTGTCCTATCTCGGCTGCATCCTTTTAAATTTTGAAATCCCATTTTCAGCCAAGGACTGCTGTGGAGGCTGAGTGGGGATGTGTTTTCCTTGGCTGGGGGTTGGATTTTTTGGGGTAAGAGCTCATTTCTGCCATCCCTCAGCCCGGATCCACCCCCCTTTACCTTCACTGAGGTGTCTCATCTCTTTATTTCAGCAGAGAGCAATTGGCCTGTGCTCCCTGAGAGGTGACGTCTCAGATGTGACTCATCCTCTGGGCTCAGGATGTCTTTCCCTTTTTACAAAATCCTGGTTTTTCTTCCTACTGCCAAGGTGACTGCATTTTTGGGGTTTTTTTTTGTTTTGGTTTGGTTTGTTTTTTTTTTTTTTTGGTCTAAGAAAGTACAGCAAGAGCCACTTGAAAGGAACAGGAGCTGGAGAAGCTCTGCCTTAGAACCAAGACAGACGGTCCTGAGAAGTGAGAGTAATTAAAAACTGTAATATCTCCCCTAAGGCTTGTGGTCAATTATCCATGAATGGCAACTTTAGCTTGTGATTGGATGCTTTTCCTGGAGGATAAAGCTGGAGCTGGAATGAGCTCAAGAAGGCCCATGGCTGGTTGTTTTGGAAGGGGGCCTGGGCAACCACAGGAGCCCTGACTGATCTGTCAGAGGGAGCTGTTTTAGAAAAAGAATCCAGCTTTTTTTTTTTTCCAGACTTCTTTTGCAACTCTTTCGAGCTTCTCCTGCTTTGCCACAGAAGCCAAATTCCTGAAAGAGTGGCCACAAGGCTTGGAAGAGTTTGGCTGCAGGGAAAAGTTTCCAGTTCATCTCCTGGTGGTGCTGCCCTTCAAGTCCTTAAGAACTTCGAGAAGTGGTCAGCACCCAGAAATGAAATCATTTCAGTGAGAACATCTCTGAATGGGCAGCACTGAGCTGCTTTTGGTGTCCTAAATGAGTGACTTTGAACCTTGTGGCTTTTGGCAAAGGAGCCCGTGAAAGATGAGAGTCTCACAAATGAGAAACAAACAGCTTTTCTCTGTAGGAGAGCTTGTATCTGAACTGGAAAACTTCTAAGACTTGGGATCAAAAAAAAAAAAATCTTCAAAGCCTATTTTTATAAATGAAAGTATCAACAGGAGTCAGGGGGCCTTGGTTGAGGGCCTCTTACAAATCCCACGAGGTGCTTATCTGCCTCTTTTTGGCGGCTGACACCCTTTGAAAATCTGTCCTAAAGCACTTGAATCACTCCTGGAAATTTGCACTTCTAAATTACCTGCCTGCCTGCAAACACAGCCATAGCCCTGCCTTCTCCTAATTGCCACATCAATTAAAAGCCTCCCTGCACCCTGCTGCCAGCAGCCCCTGTGGGTGGTGGGCAGTGCAGGACTTTTCACCCAGGCTGCTTTTTATGGTCCCCACTCTTTGGGGACGCAACAAAATTTAGTGAGGGAACCTGTGTTTGTTCCCTCCTTCCCATCCAGCCAACTAATTGAAAACACCATGAATGTTAATGATGCATTTCGCATTTGGAAGTTAGAGGGGTGATTAATACGTTGTACATTGTATATTAACACCTTCTCAGGGGCATAATGAAGACAAAATATATGCTCTGAGTCGAGGCTGTTTATTTCTCTGTGTGTTCCCTGTGTTCCACCATCCCTTCCCATGGTGAAATACAAGCTTTCCAATCCAGAGGGTTTTGTTTCAAAGCATGGTTTTAAATCAATCAATAAACTTTTATGTCTTAATTTATTGTGGTTTTTTTTTTTTTTTAATTTTCCCTCCCCTTTGATGGGGTGGCTGGAACAAAAGGCACAAAGGGAAGGGGATTTGAGGAGGGAAAGGCTGAGAAAGTCCAGTGATGTGCCAGGTTCCTGGAGCTGTCGCCTCATGGTGCTGGTGGGAATGATCTGTTGGTGGAGGAAAGCTGGAAAAAGAACCCAGAGGAAGCTTTTTTCCCCTGTTTTCTGCTCTTTGACCGATGGCTCCAGAATCCTTGTAATTCTCCTTTTTTTTTTTTTTTTTTTTTTTTAATTATTGTGATAAATGGCTCCTGTGGCTGGAGCTTGGCTGGAGGCTGGGGCTGTGATGAATTTGTGAGGCTGCTGGAGGCTCTCAGTGCATCCCTGTGACGAGCACACATCAGTCTCCTCTGTCCCTGCCTGGGGCTGGGCTGGCAGGAGCTGCCTTAATGGGCTACTGTGAGCCCAAACTGGGCCACCTCTGCCTCTTCTTCCTTGTGGATGCTCCTCACCCTTCCAAGGATTGTCACCTTCTGGATTAAGCTGGATTTGGGTGCTGCTGTGGCCCCAACCCTGCTGTTGGTTTATCCCAACTTCTTGTCTATGCCACATTCCCAAAGCTCTGCTCCCAGGAGGGATTTGAGCAGGGCAGGGATCACATCCAGGCACGGCTTTTGGGAGCAGTGACATCCTAGTCAATACCAAAAGGGTTAATTCTGGAGCTTTGCACTCCAGTAGAGTTCAAAAGGCGCCCAAAATTTGTTTTTGTTGCAGATGTTCGAACAGACTCGTTGTTTTCCAAGAAACTCGCAGCTCCTGCTGCCCTGCACCTCCCATGCACCTTCTGCTGTCCCTTTCTTAGCCAGATTCAGTCTCCTGTTTGCTGAACAAACCTCGAGACCAGCAGAGGTGGTCAGAGCCAGGAGGAAACAAACAATGCCACTGAATTCATTGGATTAAGAATTCCAGTTAATTCCAGCATGTAGTGGCAAGAGAAGGGGGAATGATTTCAAACTGAAGGTAGGGTTAGATGGGATATTATTATTTTTTTTTATTCCTGTGAGGGTCTGGCACAGTTTTCCCAGAGCAGCTGTGGCTGCCCCATCCCTGGAAGTGTCCAAGGCCAGGCTGGAGCACTCTGGGATGGTGGGAGGTGTCCCTGCCATGGCAGGGGTGGGATGAGATGGGATTTAAGGTCCATTGCAGCCCAGACCATTCGGTGATTCCACACCATTGTTACTCACCTGTTGCTCTGCATGTGTTGGAGATTGGTTATTTTTAGTGTGACTTTGTGTGGTGACATTGGAATTGTTCCCACAGCTGGGGATTTTGGCTGGGGCTGTTAATGATGGACAGTGTGTGGTTCTTTTTTTTTGTAATGAAGAATGTCTGGTTCAGTGCATAGATGTGCTCATGTGGAAGTGTGGGATCTGTTGAAATTCTCATAAATCCCATAAATCAGCAAGGACAGTGAAGCTGTAACCTGGAAAAACCCTTCAGATGGCAAGGCAGGACACTGATGCTCCAAACCTTGAGCATCAGCGGTTTCAGGTGGAGGGAGCAGACCCACAACCCTGTGGATAAAGGGCTGGGATTTTTTTTTTTTTTTCTTTTTTCCAGCTGTGACAGAAACCTCTGAACCCTCCTGGCCACCCCAACTCAGCCCAGCCCCTCTCCACGGGCAGCAAGGCTGATGAATATCCTCATTTTTGCCTCTCTGAGTAGAAAACTCAGGGAAATGACTTTTTGGGAATATTGTGGTGAGTGGGAGCGTGTGCTGGAGGCTGATTATGTAACTGCAGGAAGGGGAAGGCGGGCACGGGAGCTGTAACACGTCTATAATTAAGCACAACAAACAGCCAGAAAACAACAAACACTTCTTAACCCCCATTCTTAGCCACAGCTGAATTATTATTTTCCTGCTTTGGCAAAGTCGTTAGAGGGGAAAGCGACAGGGGGAGAAGCATCTATGTGTTAATTCATTAAGTGTGTTTGAAACCGTTGTTTTTTTTTTTTTTTTTTGTATCTTTAATGAATGAAAATTAAATCTGAGAATGGGTAGAGAGTCCTGGTGAGAGCAGCAGAGCTCCCTCAGGCCGTAGGCAGCTCCTATTAATAGCACCTGGCACTGCTGTTCCCACCAGTTGGGTGAAAAAGAGCCCCAGTTCTGGAGTGTTTTTCCAAACAGGGAGGGGAGGAACCAACCTGGAGTAATTCCTCCTCTGCAAGCCGAGTGTTTATCCACTTTCTGAATGGCTGGAAATGTGCTTTATTTATTAAAACGAGCAAAATGTCTTTTTCCTTCAGGACTTGGCATATTTTTGCTGTCCTTGCTGCCTCCTCTCCCTTTTATCTGCCTTTAAGCCACGCATTTGCATGAAACCAGCATAAAACTCTGTTTTATCTGGATGCCAGTGGGCTCAAATTAAGGCTCCTGGGTTTCTTGGCTGTGTCTCTGCCCTCAGAGCAGAGTCCTGTGGCTGTGGACATGACCTTACCCTGCTGTATGTTAACCTCCTTCCTTGCTCGCCTCTAATTAATCTCCCGTTAATAACCCAGCCCAAAAGAGCTGCGGATGTGAGGAGTCACAGACAGACAGAGCTGAAATTCAGAGTGAGGTTACCAGGGAATGTTTCAGGTTGGTGTAACAGGAGTTTATCCTTCTCCTGCCATTCCCAGCCCTGATGGGATGCAGGATTTACTGCTGCTCCTCCCTGCCTGTTCCCCCGACCTCCTGCTCCCCCAGGCATTCCCATAAATCCGGGGCTCTTGCTTCTCCCAGCTCAGAGCAGCCTCGTGCTCGCTGTTCCATGTCTGTCTGTGTCTGTCTGTCTGCCTGCTGCCTCTCCCGGGCTCTCATCTCGATTTTTTGGGGGTCACCAGGGCTGGGTCCTTGCTGGTCTGCAGCTTGCCTGGTGCTGGAGGGACATGGGGGAAGGGGAGGGTTGTCCTGCCCCAGTTTGGGCAGATTATCTCGTGTGGCACCTGAGCAAAACTCGCTGGGTGTGGGAATATGGGTGAGGAACAACAGGCTGGAAAAAGGAGATGGTTCAGGGAGTTCCAGGAGAGGATGCAGGAGATGTCCAGGCTTTGGAGATGGTTCAGGGAGTTCCAGGAGAGGATGCAGGAGATGTCCAGGCTTTGGAGATGGTTCAGGGAGTTCCAGGAGAGGATGCAGGAGATGTCCAGGCTTTGGAGATGGTTCAGGGAATTCCAGGAGAGGATGCAGGAGATGTCCAGGCTTTGGAGATGGTTCAGGGAGTTCCAGGAGAGGATGCAGGAGATGTCCAGGCTTTGGAGATGGTTCAGGGAATTCCAGGAGAGGATGCAGGAGCTGCCCAGGATTGGGTACCACCCATATCTTTGATTATTAACTATGAAGGAAACCATTTTAAAGGAGGTGTTGTAAGGTCCTTTTTTTTTTTTTTTTTTTTTTTTTTGCTCATGGATAAGGATTTCCCAATCCTCTGGAGATCCTTCTGTGCTCTGGAATTGTCAGGGTTGTGCTGCCACTGTCAAAAGTCTGGAATGCTGCTGGCACCTGGAGTTCTGAAGGGAAGATCCCGTGGGTGCATCAGCAATTCCACTGTCCTGGAATGGTCAGGCAGGAGCCAGAACCTGCCCTGAGAACCATTCCCACGTGGAATTTTCTCTTCCACACCTCGAGGCAGAGTAAATCCACACTGTCATCATCCATAAATGTGAGCCCTGCTGTACAAGCCTTCAGCAGATTGCAGGAGCTGCTTCCAGGAGAATAATTCAAGGAATAAGGAGTCCCCAGATCCAACTTAGGAGCAACTGCTAATAACTCCCAGGGAGCAATTCCAGCATCCATAATCCTGGGATTCCTGGGCAGAGCCACACCTGTGGTGGTGGGGGGAGCAAAGGTACAAATCTGGGGTGGTTTGTGGGGTTTTGTCACGGAGTTGGAATGTGGGAAGCAGCACTGGGGCAAGGAGGAGTAAAGGGGCTGGTTAAAAAGATAAAGGCACAGACCTGAAAGTCATTTTAGAAACCTTGATAAAAAAAAAAATCCAGCTCAGAGGCTGTTAAGAACAGAATGAAGGCTCAGATCAATAGGCTTTGAATGAATTCCTATAAAAAGGAAGAATTTGGGTTTGACTTTGTAGGCACACTGCAGGAGAATCGAATCCATTGTCCTCAAAGGAGCTGTTCCAGCCCTCCTCTCATCGAGATACTCGGGGATTTTAAAACCTGCCAGCTTTTAGTGGTGTTGGGGAAGGGAAAAAATGGTAGAGCAGAGGTGGAAATTAAACCACAAATGTTCACAATAAAACAGTGATAGAAATGGAGGTGGACAGGGAAGAGGAGGGAATCTGGATTCAGTGTCAGGGGAGCAGTAACTCACCTGGATGTTTGGGCTGCTCTCAGGTACTGCTGCAAAAGGTGAAATCAACCCAGAGTTGAGGTTTTGGTGAATTTTGGTGTCAAAAAAAATGTGATTCCCATCCAGGAAACTGCTTGGTTTCCTTGCCCCAACCTTTTGAAATAAGCCCAAAA
This sequence comes from Cinclus cinclus, assembly GCF_963662255.1. NCBI lineage: Eukaryota > Metazoa > Chordata > Aves > Passeriformes > Cinclidae > Cinclus > Cinclus cinclus. The sequence goes on along the minus strand of NC_085070.1, from coordinate 4,934,015 downwards.
TCTGAGCACAGAAATGTTTTCCAAGCGCACACCTGAATGTTTGTGCCTTGCCTCTTGTCAAATCCACAGACTTGTGTTCTGCACACAAACAGATTTTCCACCTTAAATCTGAGATCTCTGCATGGATATATGGGAAACTTATACTTCTTTGATAGTGATAATTCGTTTTTTGGTGGTTATTCTTGGCTCTCCCTCCCAAATCTCCTTACACAGGGAGTCAGTGGGTGCCCTCTGAGGGCTGGAGGCATCTTCTGTCCTTGTAGCAACGTTTGAATCCAGCCTGGAGCTTCCAGGGTTGTTATGGCACAGACAAAATGGCATTTTTGAAGCTCCTTTGGATAAATCCATGCAGTACCAAAGCCAAAAAACCTTGTAGGGAATACATCTGGTTTTACAGAGGAGGAAGGCGAGCCAGGGAGTTATTTAGGGTAGGGAACAAGGCGCTTTCAGGGCTAAAAATGACTTTGTGGACTGGCAGTGGATAGTCCTGGGGAAGGTGATTTCTGTCCAGATCTGATATTTTCCCCTCTGGCCCCAAGCAGAGCCAGAAGTGAGAATTATGGGAATAAAAGAGTTAAATTGTGTGGCTTTTTTTTTCCCCTTGAAAGTGCAAAACTCAGGGTGATGTTTTGATGGAGCTTCTGAACATGTGGCTGAGACTCGACCCTTGTTGTATCCTCATCCAAATCCTGGTGGATCAGGTGCTGTCAAACCCAAATCAATTTGATTTTTAATTTTTATTTTTTTTTTTTTTTATCTCTGGATTCTCACAAAATCAAGATACTGGAAGGCCCCAACCTGAAATGGGTTTTCAAGCTCCACGTAATGAAATTTTGTTTGTGGCGGTTTTTGTTGGTTTTTTCCCCCTGGTTTCCATCAGCAGGGTGGGATATTTCAGGGCTTGCTGTGTTATCCTGTGATCTCAATTCAGTGTCCTGTCAACCGCTGTGGGATTCTGGAAAATCCCTTTGGGATTCTGGAAAAGGGAGGAGAGGGTCTTTGGGTCTTGGTTTTTAATGTGAGGATGGAAAAACGCTGATCAGGGCTCCTTGCGTGTGTCACCTCCTTGCTGGTGCCAACGTGGCGTTTGTTTGGAGATGGATTTTTTTGGATTTTTGGCCACTCCAGCTCCTCTCCAAAGCCCATCAGGAGCGTGTGGGGCCAGCAGGCAGCTCCAGAGCCGCTGCTGGCAGCTTTGATTTTCCTTTTGCAGATGACAGCAATGAATTGCCGGCGCAGCAGATGACTAAACAGCTTCGTTACCACCAGTTAATTACCTTCATCCCCGCGCTGTGCTGCCCCACGCTCTGAAGCAGAGCACTGACCTGATGCTACCGGAGCTGTGGTGCTTGTCCTGAGCTGTCAGGGGGAGAATTATGAGAGTCTCTTACATCTGGTGAATCACTGCTCCGCTTTGGGGTGAGAGAAGTGATTTTGCAGAGGGAGTTTGCCTCGCCTAACCCACCCGGCTGTGTCTGCACTCGGCTCCTGGAGAGACTTTTCCAATGCCCTGTCCCGCTGTGGGGATGGGAATGGCTGAGCTGCTGCAGCACAGGGCAAAAATCCCTGTGGAGGTGTTGTTAAAAGCTGTTATTTCCTCGTTTTGCTAAATATTTGGCTTTTCTGCAAGTGCAGACTTGCAGACTTTACGTGTGAAATGACTTCGGGTGTGAAATGTTAAATCTTCTCGTTGTGTTTTGGGATATTGAGGCTCAGGGTGGGTTTCTTGGGGTTGTGCTGTGCAGGGACTCTGATGATCCTTGTGGCTCCCTTCCAGCTGAGGATATTCCAGGATTTTTTTTTTTTTTTGCTGTGCAGAGCAGGACTTGATTTGACAAGACATCATTTTTGGGGACAAGGAGCCATAATGATTTAATTTGGGGTGCTTCTGTGGTGCAAATAAATGGCAATAAAGTCCAGCTAGGCAGAAGGAGCAGGGTGTGGGCTGGAAGGAGGGAAACACATTCCAAGTGCAGCTGGAAAAAATGCTTTTCCAGGTTCCCAGAGCCTGGGTTATTCCTGGCCAGAGCTAATGATGATGTATGAGCCTTGCAGAACACTCTTCATCCTGACACCTCTGCTGGAGAGGTCTGTGACATTATTCTCACTAGGTACAGGTGGTAAAATTAATGCATGAGGAGAGAAAAGTTTGGCCAAGCAGCAGAGCTGGGGAGGAAATCTTGGTGTCCTGAAGCAGTGTCGGGCATTGACTCACAGGAGCCTTTCCTTGGAATTTGCTGGTGCCGTGGTTACTAAATCAAGCCCTGCTGTTTTGGAAGGTCAGCAAGCTTTATTCCCCTTGTTCCTGCATAATTCCTTGGCTGGTGGTTTCCATGGGGTGCCACGAAGGGCTCTGAACCCCATGAACCAGCATCTGCCAGTGAGAAAATCAAACAGAAGTTTATCACCATCATCATCATCATCATCACATCCCTTCTGCTGAGCAGCTGCTGGCAGTGCCACATGCCAGTGCTTTAACTCTCACAGACTGCTCACAGAGCTTGCTGCAAAGTTTTTGAGGGTTTTTGGAGGGATGTCAGAGTTTCTACAGCTCCCTAAAAAGCCTTGGGAAAGAGCAAGGCCAGTGGCTGGTTTGGGATGTGGCCTATGGATGGGGTCACCCCTGTGTGTGCAGGGCTGCCCAGTCCCAGGGACACTGGCACCCCTTTTCTCATACTGGTTTTGGGACAGAATCCTCATATAGCATGGACAAACTAAATTAAAGTGCTGAATCAGACCAGGACACGTTGCCTGCTCCTGAAATGCATCTGTATCCCTTTGTCCTGCTCTGGTTCCCCTCTCAGGGTGCAGAACTTTGCACCCCTCTGTCTTGTCCCTGTTTCCTGCCCTGTGGCTCTGTTATTAGCAGCTAAAACCTGCTTCTTGCAGTTTATGGACTTTTTTTTTTTTTTTTGCTTGTATTTTCTTGCATGGATCCATTGGAACGATTCTGCACCAACCCAGGGTTGTGCCAAGACCTGACTCTAATTTTTTTCTGTCTCCTTTACATAACCCCACTGTTCCTACCCTTGTGCCAGGGAAAATGTGTTGGCCAGGAGACACCAATGAGGAAGAGTGGGGTCAGCACCACTGGGAGCAGGGATAAAGACACGAAAATCAAGGAAATCTTCTTTTGGACAGGAGCATGTGCCTTCCCTCCTGATCTGCTCTTTTCCTTGGATTCCCCTTGGTTCCAAGGTGTTGGTTCTGCTGCCTCCATCACCCTGGGAGGAGCTGGATCAGGACAAAGGGGGGCAAAGGGCTCTGCATGCCTGCCCTGCACTCCCTGTTTGCAGTGCTGCTGAGCTCCCCCTCCCGAGATGCTGCACAGATGGCCCCAACAGTTTGGGGAGCAGATTCTCTTCATTTCTGCAAAGGCAAATCGGCTTTGAAGTGCCTGCTACAGCAGGAGTGGTGGGGAAAAAATCAGCATTTTTGGGGGGGGCTGTTATTAGGTTTGGTTCCTACAGCTGCAGCCAGAGGTGGTGGCACACACGGGGGGATTCTCTGCACGCTCACACAGCCCTGGTGACATCCTGAGCTGTCCCCAGCTGCAGCTGTGCCCTGAGCTGTGGCCTCGTGGCACAAACTTGCCCAGCATCTCCCAGCTGGCATCTCCCAGCTGTCACTGGGGAGCTGATGTTGGCTCTCTTTTGGGAAACGTCTTGCTCATTAAGGGGTTTATCACCTGGAGAAGTCACTGGGGTGGAAAGAGCCATTTCTGCCCGCTGGAAAATCCCTGCTATTTATTCTGTCAGCTAAAGGTCAGGCTGGCAATCTCCCCTACTTATATAAAACAAGAAACCCTCCCCTCTCTGCTGCCTGGAGCACGTTTTGTTATCCCAGCATTCCTGTGGGAGGGAGCAATGGACTGGGAGATTCTGGTGCTGGTTCCTTGCTCACTCTGAGGCTTCACTCACATCCCCACCCCACGCTCAGAATTGCTGCTGCCCACCAGGAGCTGATTAAATGTTATGGAGTGTCCAAATTCCCACTGCAGCTGTGCAAGATGTGGCACGGCCCAAAATTCCAGTCAGGCTAAAATCAAATTAAAATTTCCCAGTGTGATGTTTTAGGAGAAGGAGTAGGAAAAAAAAATAATAATAAAAAAAAGAGTTGGGATAAAAGAAAAACCCCAAACAAAACGAGCCCCCTGCAGAGTTCATCTGGTGGATGGAGTTACATTAAGTGAATAGAAATTAAAGGCTTTTCATAGAGATCTTCAGTATAATTTGATGGAAGACTTTAATTATTTCAAAGTGCCTAAGAAAAGGAGCTTGGAGTGATTTCGGGAAAGTAGAGGGGGGAGCTTTCATAAAAATATCTCTCTTCAGCAGCGTTTTGAGCTGTTGGGCTGAAAGGCTGCTGCCAGCTCCAAGGGAGGGATTTGCAAATCCTGTGCCCCCCATCCCTCCCCAGAGAGCAATTCCTGCCTGAGTGGCAGCAGCCCGGGCAGACAGGGACAGGATGGGAGGAGGAGGAGGAGGAGGAGGCTGCAGGGAGAGCAGGGAGAGGCTCCAGGGCTGCCAGGCAGCTCCTTTATCAGCCCTTCCCAAGGCACGGGGGTGGAGAGGGCTCCTGGCTGGGAACGCGAGCGGGGCGGGATGTGGGAATTGGGATCGCTCCTGGAGTTTCAGGCAGAGCGAGCATCCTCTCCTGGGCTCCCTGGGGACACGGGCCATCGTGGTCTCTGTGCTGAACTTGTCACTCATCCAATTCCTGCTTGGACAGCTCAGGAATTAATGGGTCCTTGTCTGGTCCCCAGGTTGACATAAATCCAGGGATCTGGAGAATGTCCGTGCTCTGCTCCTGCCTCCAGCCTGGCGTGCTTTTAGGCAGAAACGTGGCCTCTTCCTGCTCTGAATGCTCAGTGTTTTTTCACTCCTTGCCTTCCTCAGACATTGATATTCCTGTCTCTGCCTCTTGTGCTCCTCTCTGGGATGGGGAGGGCAGGAAGCTGAAGCACTGGGGGCAGGACTGTACAGAATCAGGTTTAGAATCCAACATTTAGGTTGGAAAAGCCTTCCAAGACAATCGAGTTCAAGCTGTTTGAACCCCACCTCGTCCCCAGCCCAGAGCACTGAGTGCCACCTCCACTTGGACACCTCCAGGGATGGGGACTCCAAACCTCTCTGGAAAGCCTCTTCCAATGTTTAACAACCCTTTCAGTGCAGGAATTCTTCCTCACCAGAATTCTGCCACCCATCCATGGACCTCTCTTCTCCTCTCTGTGCTTCTGCTGGGCTGAGACTGCAGCAGAATGGCCAAGGCTGGTGGAGTTGACACCAAGGAATGGATTTGATTTAAAATGCCATGGAAAACCAGCTGCAGCTCCTGTGCTGCCAGGATGTGGTGGAGGATGGCAAAGAGGAATGGCAGTGGCTCAGTAAATCCAGGAGCCTTGCCTGGGTCCCTACAGCCAGGAGCTGTGCAGGACCAGGGATTTCCCACTAAACTTTCCTTGCTCTGCCTTTCCCTCTCTCTTCTGGTGGTCCTGAGGTTGATTTGGCTGCATGGGAGCTTTGTGGGGGCTCTGTGCCCCCCTGGCACATCAGGCTGTGTAACAGCACCACGCTCCTCTGCGGGGATGTCCTGAGGACAAACCCTGCCAAGGAAGTTTAGGGCACAGAGAAAAACACAACCAGCTTGGAGAAATAGAGGGGATGGAGGGAGAAGAGCAGGATCCATTCCCAGGGAATGAGTTTCAGAGCAGGGGAAGGCAGGCCCTGCTGCCTCCTTCCCGAGGAGGGGTGTTTGGCAGGCAGCTGGCAAAGAGTTCTGGTAGCCATGGGAATGGGAGAAAAAGGGGGATGCTCAGATGCAGGTGGGAGTCAGGGGAAAAAGGACAGGCACTCATCAACCCGGCTGCAGCAGGAGGAGAGCTGCTTCTATTTTCAGTTTTCCTCACCAGCACTGCCAGGGTCGGGAAGGTATCAGGGTGAAGCAAATCCAAGCAGGGAGCTGTTGGGATAAACATCCACGTTGAGGGAGATGAACTCTGTTTTTTAGGGGGCTTGGGTGGCTGAAGTCATGCAGTAGAGAGGGAGCAGGCAGTGAACTTCAGGGAGAAGCTGGATCTGAAGGGCTTTGAGTGTTTGCAGCCCTAATGAGCAGCTCCTTGGAAGTGCTGCTCAGAGAGGTCCTGCAGGACGGAGAATCTGAGCCTGCTCAGGGGCCAGAGTAAATCCAGCGCCTCAGTAACAGCAAATTATGCACTGTTTATTGCTGAGAGTGTTGTTTTCTGGGGTTTTTTTCCCCTTGATGTGTCAAAGTCTTTCTGCGCCGATCGTTCTTTGCTGCATTCCCTGGCTGAAGCTGCTGCTGGAGGAAAAGGAGTCAGTGCCTTGTGCTTGGCCAGGCTCCTGTGCAGTGTCACTGCAGGAGTTTGGGCTGTGCTTTTCTCCACCTTCATTCCATGGTCCCAGCGCCCAACCCCATCCCTCCCACACCCCATCTCCCGTGGGTGGAATTGGAGCCCCCAGAGATGATGACGAGCTCCGTGGCTGAAATCCAGGTGTGGAATAACCTTCCTGATGTGTTCTCATCCCAGCTGCTCTTGGGGTGGGGGCAGAGAGCTTCTATGAGTTCGGGGCAGGGATTGTTCCCCCACCAGGAACCAACTGGCAGCTGGTTTTGGTTTTGGTTTAAGGCTCTCTTTGCCCACAGCAGGCTGCCCTCGCTCTGTTAATAACAGGTCACCATCTCCCTGAACTCTTTGGGGGTTTGTTGTTGGAGCAGCAGCATCTCCTGGGGGTGACAGAGAGAGAATGGCCCCCAATGTTTGTGATTAGGTTCAGGCTGAGGATGGAGAGGAGGAAAATCTGCTCCAGCTCAGGCTAAGGGTCTGATCAAGTTCCTTCCTCCACCTTCAGTGCTGCTCTCTCCCACCAGCAGTATGGAAATTACTTTTGGGAAGGAATAATGTGGATTTTAGCATTAACAGCTTTTCTTTTTGGGGGCAGGGGGAGGCTCAGAGGCTGCCATTTGACAGCAGTCAGCAGCAATCAGCTGGGCTGGTGGCTCCTGGAATAGTTTGGAAGCCTGCTGGGCACCAGACTGCTTCAAAATGAGCTGTGCTGAATCACAAGCACTCCAAACTCCCTCTGCTTGGAGCAGGGCTGAGGTGAAGTGAATTCCAGAGGGTGGGGGAATAAAACCCAAGTGGTTCCCGTGAGCTGGGAGTTGTTTGTGCCTCGTGGCTGAGCTCAGCAAGCTCTAATTGATGATTTCCCCCACACTTGGGGTGTGCATAATGTCCTTCCCTGGTGGATTCGTTGGTGCCTGATGGGAGCTGAGCTAACATGCAGCCCTTCCCTCTGTGAGGAAATCTTTCCTCTAGCAGACTGGGATTTCACGAAACTCAGAGAAACCAGGAGTTTTTGTTTTTTTTATGAGCCTGCATCCCCATGAAATTTGGCTGGGAGCTGGCCATCCTATTCCAGATTGATTAGGCATGGGCACAGAAGTGGGTGGTGAGAGCTCAGCTGCTTGAGCCTGTTTCTCTGCTGCTGAGACACAAGCAGAAGTGTCTGCATGAGAAAGAGCAGATTCGGGATGTCACATTCCTGAGTCCTGTGGGCTCATCTGGCCAGACAGGCTGTGACTTTGGGCTTGAGGGGGACAGCTGCATTAGGACGTGGTGCTGGGGTCCGGATGAATTATAGGTCAAGATGCAAACATTAGAGTTGGGCTGAGCCTGCTTAATGAGCACAGTTTATTCCAGACTGGAGGAGAGTGATGTGATGAGGCTTTTCAGAGCGCTCAGCTTGGGCACAACTTTGTCCTTCCCTCATTGAACCAGAATTGATGCTAAGCCAGTGATGAGAACAACTGCAAAGCCAGCTCTGGGAAGGGCTGCTCCTCGCTCAGTTTGGAAATTGGACATCACTGATGAGGATGAGCACTCTGGGAGCAGTTTTGGGAATGCTGCTGAGCCAGGAGCACAGCCAGCCTGACTACAGCTGACCTGTACTGGCAAGGTGGGCACGGTGGATTTGTTCGGGGAACAAATTTGTTTTTCATGCTGAGGCCATGTCCTGGGTCTTTGTGGGGCTCTGTATCACACTTTGTTAACGAGACCAAGTGATCTTTGCTCTCTGGAGAAAAGCCAGGACTGTGGTGTCACTCCTCATCTTGTACCACACTGCAGACAGGAGAGAGAGTGCAGTAAAACCTCCCCAGGTGTCTGTGAGATTTATCCCGTGCTTGGCTCTTCAAATGCTGACTCCCTTTGAATCACAGGATCACAAAATGTTTTGGGTTGGAAGTGACTTTAAAGCTCATCTCATTCCAACCCCCTGCCATGGGCAGGGACAGCTTTTGCTGGACCAGGTTGCAAAATCAATGCTGGAATTTTTGTGGCTGTGGGGTTTTCCTCAGGGCTGGCCTTAGGGTGGTTTTTATGGCAGTGCAAGCCCCGTTAGCACTTTTGGGGATCTCTGCTCACCTTTAGCGTGGAAAAGCTGGGATCTCCTGTTCTGTCTGGGCAAGCTCCCCTTAGCAAAAAAAGGAGAAATGGTGAATAACTCAGGCAGAACCACAGGGAGCTGCCCTGGAATTGTGTCTGTAAAGTGGCCAGCCATTGGAAAAACAAAGGATAAAGCAGACACAAAGGAGTTTATCTCGAGGCTTATGAAACTTGAGTGGTGCTGCGTTCCAAAGCACTTCTTGCATCACCAGGCAAGCTGCTCTGAGCCCAAATTTCTCGTTATGCAAAAGGTTCCCCAAGCCTTAAATAAACCCACGAAAGGCCATGAGACAGGGAGGGGAGTGTGGTGAGAAACTGAGAGCTGCCAGAGCCAAGGCTGTGGGGAAAAGTCATGTCTGAGAGCGAATTTTCTGTGCTGTTGTGGTGCTGAGGGGAGAAGCTGAGCAGGTTCTTGCCAAGGATGAGTGTGAGATTTGTCTGGTCTCCTGCCCAGCAATGTATCGACAGGCAGCAGAGGAAATTTCCTTTTGTCAGCCAACATTGCCTCTCTCCTGTCCTCTCCCCATCCCTGCTCTGGGGATGCTCCTCCTGCTGAGCCAGGGAATCTCTGCTGGATTAAAAGCAAATCCCATTCCCTCTGTCTCACATCCCCACCAGGGAGGGAGGTCAGCAAATAACACCAAAAACACCCCCGAGTACTCCCCTTGTGTGGCTGGTATTTCCCCTAGAGCCAGAACTCCCCTCTTTTATGTGGGGTTTGGTGTGTGGGTACAACAAGCAGAGGAAAAGTGCCAGGGCTGTCCATTCTCCTCCATCCCTCTGGGTTTTGGGTGTTTCATTTCAGGCAACGCAGGAGCACTGCACCCCTAATTGGTGCTTTTTACTGTTAATTAATCAAACCCATGGTTTTCTGGCCTGAAATCTGTTTTGTTGTTGTTTTTTTTTTTCTTGTCACTTTTGCTACAAACAGGGTTAAAAGCTTCTCTCATGCAAAATAATGCCTTTAATTGCAACTTCACATACAAGTTTGGACTTTGATTCTGCCTTCCTGTGCAAGACTATTTAATTGCTGCATTATTCTTTTTGCATCTGGTGGTCGTGTGCAGCTGTGCCATTGCACGAGCATCTCCCAGCTCCTGTATTTCCCTTCCACCCCATTAATCTTGCAGGTTTCCTTGCTCCCTTGCCCCCAAGCCTATCACCCCTGTGCTTTCTTGTGCCTATTCTCAGCTTGGCATCTGTCCTCCTTCCCACCTCCTTCCCCATGCATATGCTCCCTGTCATCCAAATGCACCCCCAGCAATCCTCACTCCATTAAAACACAAATATCTTCAACCATTCACAAACTACCTCCTCCTATCCTCAAAATCCAGACTTTTAGAGCTTGGATGGATCAAAATGTTCTTTTGGTGGTAGATGGGAGATTAATCTATTTGTTTCACTTAGGATTTTGGCAGCAATAAAAAGAAGCAAACCCAGCTTTTTGGCCATAAACCACTTCTTGCAGGTTGATTTGGTAGAGGTTGTTTTGTTTTTCTTTCTTCTCCTTCTTGAATCTGCCAGGGACTCTAAGTTAAATAAATAGATTAATCTTCTTTCTGTAGCCCAGAGATCAGGTTGATGCATTTAAGAGCTTTCTCTCCCTCTAGACTCCTGAGATGTTCACAGATCCAATTCATATTTTAGAACTTCCTTCATGTGTAAAGAGCCTCAGTGTAGCAGCAATTCTTCACTAACAGCAAATAGGGCTCCGTGCTCCTTGGGTTTCTTTTCTTCTGAGAGAGCTGAAAATTTTCCATCAAAGCCTTTTTTTGCTAAAAGGAGAATATTTTTTTTCTTTTTTTCCCCTTTTTTTTTTTTTTTTGTGGAAAAAGAGCAGCCTTTGGAGAGGTGGGGGGAGCTGCCTCAGACCTGAAGGTTTCCTTCAAAAGGGAAAGTTGGTGTTTTGTGTCTTGGAGGTTGGATAACTGTGAGCCAAATGGCTGAGAGCAGGTTCCCAAAAGTGTCTCCACTCAGCAAAACAAAAAGCGTGGCACAACTGGAAAAGTTATGGCTTTCCAGGAAGGCAAAATGGGTTTCTGCTCAGCTCTGTTTGCTGTGCTAAAGGTGATGCACTGAGTGCACAGAAACCTCAAAAAAGGGGTGTTTTGAAGAAGTTCCTTCTGAATGCAGTCCTTGAAATGCAATAAAATTGGGGTCCTGAGTGGGTTTTACATCCACTTTGTGCACTCACAGCATGGTTTTGTAAGAGACAGGCAAGAAGTTTGGAAGAATTAAAAGTTAAATTCCAGTGGGTACTTGGGTCTTGCACTGCCCAAGGAAAGATGTGCTAAAACTTCTAAAGCTGTGGACACTTTCCACTATCCCAGGTTGCTCCAAGCCACGTCCAGCCTGGCCTTGGACACTTCCAGGGATGGGGCAACCCTGCAACATCCATTTGAAAAAAAAAAAAAAACACAGTGGTTTGTTCCCTAATGGAACAAAACCCAGACTCCAAAACTCAATTTTTATCCATTTCTCAGTGTAAGACCTTTGCTGATTTAAAACCTTTTTCCTGGTTAAGCTTTTGATGAATCCAGGGCTCTGGCTGTGCTCATTTATTCAGGGCTCCTTTGCAAGCAGACTTGTTGAGCAGCTCACATTCTGCTCACCTCAGAGTGTCCCCAGGCCACCTCAGCTGGAGAGATCACTTTGCATTTCCCTTTCCAAAAATCCCCTCCTGTGCTGCTGTCTGCAGTGCAAACTCTGCTCTGTCCCTCACCAGAGGTGTTTAATGGAAGTGGAGGTCTGCAGAGAGGGCAGGAGTCTTCTGCTGAATAAATGTGGCAGAAAATGTGTCAGGAGAGCCACTTTAGACAGGAAAAAGCAGCTGTACACAGAGGGGTTTGTGCCTGCCAGGGGTGGGGAGGCACACAAAGCTTTTCTTCCTTCTTTAGAGACAATTTATGACCTGCTCAGAATCTTTATCCAAGGTGAACAACCCTCAGCCTTGTGTTTTGTGCTCAGAATGGTCCAGGATTGAGGTTCAGGTCCAGGATTGAGGTTCAGGTCATGGATTGAGGTGCACATCCAGGACTGGGGTGCACATCCAGGATTGGGGTGCTGATCCAGGACTGGGGTGCACATCCAGGATTGGGGTGCTGATCCAGGATTGAGGTTCAGGTCATGGATTGAGGTGCTGATCCAGGACTGGGGTGCACATCCAGGATTGAGGTGCTGATCCAGGATTGAGGTTCAGGTCATGGATTGAGGTGCACATCCAGGACTAGGGTGCACATCCAGGATTGGGGTGCTGATCCAGGATTGAGGTGCTGATCCAGGACTGAGGTGCACATCCAGGATTGAGGTGCTGGCTGTGGGATCAGAGGAGCAGAGCTGCTGTGGCCACCTCTGGCCCCTGTTTAATGTCAGCTCTCTGTCCTTCCCAGCTGGCACAAACCCTTCCCTTCCTCCTCCCACCTGCAGCCTCTCCCCTTCCACCAGCCTGGTGGTGATTTTTCCTCTCAGATAACAGCTCCAAACCAGCTAAGAGTGTCTCAGTCCTCACCATGGGAGACCACGGTGCTTTTAACTGCTATTGTTTGTTAATAAAAATAAATCGTGGGCACCAGAGGAGGGAGGGAATCCCACATGGCCTCGTTTTTTTCCTGGTGGTTTTTTTTTTTTTTCTATCAGTGGATGGTCACAGGGAGGTTTTGAGAGATGATGTGGGGAGGATGTGCTGGGGTGTTCGGTCCTCTGTGCAAGGTGCAAATCATTGCTCACCAGCTTCACAGTGAGGGGGCTGAGGCACAGGCAAAACTGGGGCTGTGCTGCTGCCAGGAGCAGGAATTCCTGGCAGAGGGATGGGGCAGCTGGAGCAGCATCCTCAGAGGTAGCAGGAGGCTGGGAGAGCTCATCCAGCACAGCAGCCAGGCTCAGGTGGCTCTCCCAGGGAGGGTTACACCAAACAACCTCACAATTCCAAATATTGGGGTGCTTTACTCCCAGGGAGGGTTACACCAAACAACCCCACAATTCCAAATATTGGGGTGTTTTACTCCCAGGGAGGGTTACACCAAACAACCCCACAATTCCAAATATTGGGGTGCTTTACTCCCAGGGAGGGTTACACTAAACAACCCCACAATTCCAAATATTGGGGTGTTTTACTCCCAGGGAGGGTTACACCAAACAACCCCACAATTCCAAATATTGGGGTGTTTTACTCCCAGGGAGGGTTACACCAAACAACCCCACAATTCCAAATATTGGGGTGTTTTACTCCCAGGGAGGGTTACACCAAACAACCCCACAATTCCAAATATTGGGGTGCTTTACTCCCAGGGAGGGTTACACCAAAAAACCCCACAATTCTAAAGATAGGGGTGTTTTACTCCCAGGGAGGGTTACACCAAACAACCCCACAATTCCAAATATTGGGGTGCTTTATTCCCAGGGAGGGTTACAGCAAACAACCCCACAATTCCAAATATTGGGGTGTTTTTCTCCCAGTGCTCTGTGCATCCATCACGTTGCTTGTTTCCTCAGCATCCACAGGATTTCCTTTGTGGAAGGCTCGAAGGAGAGCAGCGAGGGCACAGCTCCTGGATGTCCCCAAGGCTTTGCAGTGTGGCTGCTCTGCCTAAATTCCCAATCTGAGCCCCAGAACTCAAACCCACTCCCAGGATCAAGCGAGCTGCCCCAGCCAATGATTTATTTAATTTTTTTTAATGCTGTTGGGTCGATGCTGTAAGGGACTTTGTGAGCGTGGCTGAGGGGGCAGGTGAGGTTTCCACACTCATCATTCACTCACTCCTGTGTGCCAGCAGAGCTCTCAAGTATTGACCGAGCCTGGGAGGGCTGATGGGTCGTGTGATAAACCTGTGCAGGAGAGGAAAATTGAATAAAGATGTCCTGTGACTGAAGTCTCCTTGTGTTCACAGGTCCAGGGTTGATAATGCTGGGGGAAATCTCACTCTGAGATAGCCCAGCCCCTGTGAGGAATTAGGATGGGGACAGGCTGCTTTTATCTCTAAGCAGTGATAGGAAATATGATCAGGCTTTGCTAATTCTGGGGAGGATTGAGAAGGGTAAGATGAGAGGACTCGAGGCTGGGGAGAGAGAAAGTTAAAGAAAATAATCCACAGCAACAAGAAATGTCAGCAATACATTCGTCCTTCTGCTTCACTGCCTCCAGAATTCTTTTCTCCTTGAAGTTTTCTTGCTTCTTTTTCTGGAAGTCACGAAGGGTGGAGGGGAAAAATAAAATAGAGAAAGAACACAGCTAGGGGAATGAAAGTAAAAATTCAAAAAAATCCATTTTCTCCATCAGCTGAGCAGGTGTTTATCACCAATATCCCCTTCCCTGGGCTCTCAGCTGCTCTGGTGTTACCTGGCTGGCTCTCGTGGAGAGTGTGATGTGATGTGATGTGATGTGATGTGATGGGGAGCCCAGGGTTCCTTTCATCCCCCTGGCACCTGGGGAAGGGAGGTACCACAGCTCTGCCTCCCACCCTGGGTAAATCCATCCCTGGCACCGGTGTGAGGACAAAGGGGTGGCTGTGAGCAAACAGGATCTTTAATGCTGATGAAATCTAAAAAAACGAGACGTGGTTTTTATAGGAACATAGAAATTGCCAGACTGGAACCGAGCTCTGCTTCATGTTGTTAAATATCTTTTTTTAAGCTCTGGCTGCTTCCAGAGGCTGTGTGAGGAGCCTTTGCCCCGAGGGCTGATTCTTCCAGCCCTCAAAAATAGGGAATTCACCAGTTCCGTGCAGCATGAAGGGTTTTACACCCCATCCAAACATTAATTTGTAATTTTTGCCTTCAGATTCACCATTGTAATTCCAGCCATTCATTCTCTTTATAGATGTCGATCCTTTCTCTCAGCCTCCCAGAGATTTTTTTGACTGCGACAGTACCTAGTGGTAATGATTTACCCGTGCTAATTATGCATTTTTTTTCCGAGTTAAACATATTGGTTATGGCTTTAAATGAAGTGATTTTTCACTTTAATTGAACTTACATCTTTGTTGCCCCGGGGCAGGCTGTCAGTGGAGCTCTCCCCTCCCTCTGAAACACTTTTTGGAGACCAGCAACAGCCACTTGTTGAGATGTTTTTTGGGTTTCTTTTTTCAGTTTTTTTTGGGTTCTTCCCTTCTTGCTTGTTCCATTTAAACCCAAACCTCTCTGCAAAAGCAGCTTTACAAAAGGCAAGAGCTCTCCTTGCCTGTCGAAAGAATGAAAAAGACCCTGCTAAGTTGGTTGTTGATATTCCCTGACAGTTTTTCCCCAATTCCTTGCTGCTCTGCAGCTGTTAAATTTGTTGTCTCAGCTTGTGAGGATTACTCCAGCTTTGCTCAAGCTGCGTTTTCTCACCATTCATCAAGCTTCTGGTGAGGCAAGGAGAGATCCGTCAACACCAAAGCCCCCTCCAAACTCCTGCTTGGGGAAAAAAAAATAAAATAAAATAAAAAAAATCTGCCTGGAGAAGGTGGAATTTGCTGCCAGGTTTTTCCAGGGTGTTTGTGGTTTCTCAGCTTGCAGGAGAAGGCGTGCAGGGGGGTTTGCAGTGTGGGGTTGCACGGGGATAAAAGCAACATGTTGGGGATTTTGGGAAGCCTGGGCCTGGCACTGCTCAGCTGGAGATGCTGAGTGTGGCTCCTGCTGGGGACAGCTGTGGCAGGAACAGGTTCTGCAGGGTGATGGCATTTTTGGAGGTGGGAGCACAGAATCTGAGGCGCAGGCTGCTCGGAGAAGCTGAAGCCCCATCCCTGGAAGTGTCCAGGGCTGGGTTGGAGAGGGCTTGGAGAAATCTGGGACAGTGGGAGGTGTCCCTGCCCGTGGCAGGTGATCTTTAAGATCCCTTCCAACCCAAACCACTCCAGAATTCCATGAAATAACAGCAGATTCCTTGAGTGTCCTTGTCAGGCTGTGCAGAGGGAACAAGCAGAGAGGTGGCTGCTTTTTTTTTCAGAGACGTCTTTATCTCTGTGGCAGCTCCAGCAGAGGCCTTTTTTGGGGTTTTCTTTTAGTGATTTAACATTTTATTTAGCCTTTTGGCTTTTTGCTCTACTGTCGAAGAATTTTTTTTGCAGAAATCTCTAAATAGCAGGACGCTGTGGTGATAGCAGTGAAGAAGAGCACCAGCTCACACAGTCATTAAAAATGTATCAGTAGTTTCAGAAGCAACTTGCTCCCTCTCGGAGGCAAATCGTCCATAATTCTGCTTGGTATTTAGAGACTTATATCTCCAGAGAGAACACAAAACTCTCCAGTATAACCCTGGTTTATTTTATTCTCTTGAATTTCCAGTGCTTAAAGATGAAAAAAAGAAAAAAAAAAAAAAAAAAACGGAAGGGGGCTTAGCAGGAGAATAATTTCATATTTGTGCTGCACGCAGGGGTCAGCTCGTGATCCAGCTCCTCAGCAAGGCACCTCCCACCCTGAAGGACCCAGGGAACTCTTTCCCAGCCATCCCACTCTTTTTTTGGGGGAGCAGATTGGGAATGCTCCACAGACAGCTGTCCATCAACCAGGCTCTCCCAGCCTGCTGTCAGAACAGCAAAGAGGAGCCACTAAAGCAGGAGCTGTGAATGCTCAGCTCCTGACATGTTCTCGCTGGAAACTTCAGCAGAGGAAGTTGGTTTGATTTATTTTCAGCCAGCTGAGGGATGAGTCTGGGATAAGTCATCTTCACATGCACGAGAATTAGTGTGGCAAGCTGCTAAATAGCTTTGTCTCTTCAGGGTTTTCTTGGCTTTCTGAGGTTTTGTATTTGTGTTGCACGAACTAAAGTTGTCCTCCTCCCTCTCTGAGTGGAATTTTGGGGCTGCACTGGAGTGGATGCCCACAATTCACTGGTTCCACCTGGGTGGAACTCCTGTTTTACAGCATCTCCTGGGACAGTGAGGGGCAGACAGATGCACCTTGCAGCTGGAAGGCACCTTGGGAGGATGACAAGCTCAGCAAGGGAAAATAAATGTACAGTGAGGGCGTTTGAACTGTGCTCACCAACCTTTGGTACCCGAATTTAGGGAGGAGGCAGCAAATGGGAACTGGGCAGAGGCAGAGGGCTGTGAGGACTGGAACACGTCTTTGTCCATTTGAGAGTAACTTTGAGGCTGGGCTAGGAGGAAAATCCTCTTTCTCCTTCCCTGCTGCTCCCCAGTCTGGGATCCCAGCACTTGTGCAGGTGTGCTGCTGGGGAGGCATCCCCGTGTTCCTCTCCCCAGGTGTTCTGCAGTCACCTCCAGCCGCCAGATGCTCCATGGGCATGGCTTGTAGGATCCTGTGTTTTCTGCTGCTTGGCAGCCCCCCAGGTGCATTTCTGCTGCTGACAGCTGTTCCCTGGGCCCCTGCTCCAAAACCCCAGCCCTCCTGAGGGGTGGGGAATGTGTGAGGTGGAGCAGCATCCCCCTGTGCTCCATGTCCCACGTAATTACAGAGCTCAGCGTGTGCCCTGGATTTATTGCTCAGCTTTGCTGTTAACTCCGAGCTGCTGATGCACAGGCAGCTGTGGGAATCTCCTCGTCAGCCTCTGCAGCAGGCTGCAAGCAGGGGGAGCAGCCCTGGGGTCTGTCCTTGGAGCAGGGAGTCCCAGGAGCTTTTCCCCTGTCCCACAAGAGTGGTTGTTCCTTGTGTGTTTTGTCTCTGAAGAGTCTGAATGAGAACCACTGCTTTTAACCTGGTGGTTCACAGGACATTTGAGGTTGGAAAAGCCCTCCCAGACCATCGAGTTAAATCTTTGCCCCATCCCCAGCTTGTCACCAGCCCAGAGCTCTGAGTGCCACCTCCAGCCCTTCCTTGGACACCTCCAGGGTTGGGGACACCAAACCTCCCTGGGCAGTTCCAATCCCTGACCATGGGGAAATTCCTGCTGCTGTCCATCCTGATCCTCCCCTGCCCAGCCCGAGGCCGTTCCCTCTCCTCCTGTCCCTGTTCCCTGGAGCAGATCCCAAATCCCCCCTGGCTGTCCCCTCCTGTCAGGGAGTTGTGCAGAGCCACAAGATCCCCCTTTTCCCCAGGCTGAGCCCCTTTCCAGCTCCCTCAGCCCCTCCTGGAGCTCCTGACCCTTCCCCAGCTCCTTTTCTTTCCCTGGACACTCTCCAGCCTCTCCATGTCCTTCCTTGAGGTGATTCCATAGAGCTTTGCCAGGGAATGATGGGGATTTAAACTCCAACAGCCTCCTCGAATTTCAGGCAGGCATTTCCCTCCTGTTTGGCTGGAAACTGAGGGTTTTTTTTTTTTCCCTTTTCCCTGCCCTGGTCCTGGTCTGACATTCCCTACCAGATGTTTTCCTTGAGCCATGGCTGTTCATCACCAGGAGCTGGCAAGGAAAGGCAGCACAAGAAGTAGGACCTAAAAAGGACCTAAAAAAGGATGAAAACAGGACTGTGAGTGTCGAGGAGCAGCTTCAGAGCCAGAACTAAGCAGGAGGAAGCTCTTTAGGTGGCAAACCTCGAGCTGCCCTCGCTGTCCTGCTGCCCCCATCCCTGTTTCCATGGGGAGGGGATGTCTGTGTGTGTCTGTGTGTGTTCCACAAGCTCCAGCTCCTCACTCCGCGCTGTGAGCGAGCCTGACGTGATCCTGCTGTTTTGTCAATATCTTGGAAAGTTTGGAAATAGCTGCCTCAAAGTGCTCAAATAAGTTGCTCTGCAATCTGTCTCTGCCTCTGCCAGCATTTCTAAGTAACCAATTTCCCATGTGCTTAACCTTTTAGGGCTTTTCTTCCCCAGGAATTATTCTGGAACTCCCACTGAAAAGAGGCGGGGGGGGGGGAAATGGAGAAAATTGCTATTTGCCCTTCACAGAGGTGGCTCATGATTTTCCAGGTGGTTTTTTTGGGGGGAGTTTCTTGCTTTTTAAAATAGGTTGAGAGCTCTGGAATCGGGATGCTCTTCCCATGTCTGGCTGACAGCTGAGCATGAGATCCCTCAGTTTGGGGGAATTGGGATGCAGGAGGGAGAGCTGGAGGTGGGAGCTTCCCAAGGGAGGTGTGATCCAGAAAGGGATCAAACCCCAGGGAGTAGAGAAGTCCTGGAGCTGCCTGGATTTTTATTTCTGTGGTCCTGTCTGCATTTCCCCTCTGTGAAAGGGGATGGTCCCTGTGGAGAGTGCTGAGATAAGCTGGAGGAAGTCTTAAATGTAATCTAAAAATAGATTAATTGGAAAATTGAAAAAAAAAAAAAAAAGGCTGCGTCTTGCAGGGACAAAACTCTTGGTAACTTCAAAGGCAGATTAAAGACTTCGCCTGTGTCAGGACTTCAGTGTTTGGCCCAAGAATGAGACAAATGGAAGAGGGTGAGAATGTTTGCCAGCAAGCTGGAGAAGGGAGAGATAAGGTAACAGATGAAACACTCAAAGTCAGCATTTAAGGACATTGCTGCCTGTGGAGATAATTTTATCAACTCCAGAGACAACTGTTTAGGTTTTTTATTATTATTTTTTTTTCTATGAAGTAAAATCTGCCCTTTATGAAGCTGTTTAAAATGGTATTTGTTCCAAATTTGATTAGCTGTGCTGCAGGAGCCTGCTGTGGGACAGCCAGTGCCAATATCTGTGCTGATGATGAGTTTGTGGATTTTCCACCTCAAGCCCTTCATTTTGCTGGTGTTCTGACTTTGGAACTTGGAATTCTGTGTGGTTGGGTGGTAAGACCTTGTGTGAGGACAAAAAAAAATTGTTCTTGGTCTTGTGCTGAATCCTCTTGTTCCTGAAAGGGAGGGAAGGAAGTGACTGGAATTGTGGCAAGGAATTGGCTTCTAGTTTGGTGTGAGGTCCAAGTGACTTCTGCCTCCTAAACCCTTCCCTCAAACCAAGTTTTGCTAAGAAAATGGTTTGTCCCCTCCTAAAATCAGCAGTCAGTATTATATAATGAGTTGCAGACCGCTCTGAGTGGAAAGAAAAACGGGGGGTGGGTGAGAATAGAAGACAGAGAATGTGACTCAATATTGATTTCCACTTGTTTATGTTGAAAAGTTAAAAATGCCAAGATGAAATATTTGGTCTTTTCCTCGTGGGATATATATTTTTTTTTTTAAGGAGCTCTCTGCCCAGTTTGATTCCAATTCCTGAATAATTCATAGTCTGTAAATAGCTTCCTCCTCCTCGGGTAAATAGAGCCTTTGTCTCCAGTGCTGGGCGAGCTGAGTGATGCTGCTGGGGGAGAGCAGAGGGGCTCACGGCCGTGTTTTGTGTCTCCCTGCAGAGTTATGTCATGCCCAGACCACCACAGGGCTCCATGAGGATTTATGGAAGATGCTCCGTGTCTTGGCGCCTCTGGTGCTCCTTCTGCTGTGGCTGATGAGGATCTGGGCCAGCCCCCATTCCCTGAGGATTGGTGAGTGCACACCTGGCTCAGGTGCGGGTTCTTGGAGGGGGGATCCCCCTTCCCGGGGGGATATCCCTGATCCGGTGGGGCTGGCACTGAGTGAAAGGTCCAGAGGTGCAGGTCCTGGTGAGTGGAGACATGGAGACATTCCTCCATGAATTTTGGGAATGTTCTGTCTTTAGTTTGTACCTGAAATGTCATTTATAGTGAATTTACACACTGAGCTCCTCCCTGCATTTTGGGAATGTTCTGTCTTTAGTTTGTACCTGAAATATCATTTATAGTGAATTTACACACTGAGCTCCTCCCTGCATTTTGGGAATATTCTGTCTTTAGTTTGTACATGAAATGCAGTTTATGGTGAGTTTACACTTGCTGAAGTTCCTCCATGAATTTTGGGAATGTTCTGTCTTTAGTTTGTACCTGAAATGTCATTTATAGTGAATTTACACACTGAGCTCCTCCCTGCATTTTGGGAATGTTCTGTCTTTAGTTTGTACATGAAATGCAGTTTATGGTGAATTTACACACTGAGCTCCTCCCTGCATTTTGGGAATGTTCTGTCTTTAGTTTGTACATGAAATGCAATTTATGGTGAGCTGGTACTTGCTGAAGTTCCTCCTTGTGTTTTGGGAATGTTGTCTCTTTAGTTTGTACATGAAATACAGCTTATGGTGAGCTGGTACTTGCTGAAGTTCCTCCGTGAATTTTGGGAATGTTCTCCTTCCTCTTGTACATTCCTCTTGTAAATGAAATGCAGTTCATGGTGAATTTACACACTGAGCTCCTCCCTGCATTTTGGGAATGTTCTCTCCTTCCTCTCCTAAATTAAATTAATTTCTGGTTGAGTTGATGCACTTGCTGAACTCTTCCTTGCATTTTGGGAATATTTGCTCCTTCCTCTCGTAAATGAAATCCAGTTTATGGTGAGCTGACACTTGCTGAAGCTTCTCCCTGCATTTTGGAAATGTTCTTGCTTTCCTTTTGTACATGAAATTAGTTTATGGTGAGTTGATAAAGTTGCTGAAATTCCTCCCTGCATTTTGGGCAGGTTGTCTCTTCCTCCTGTAAATGAAATTAGTTTATGGTGAGTTGACACAGTTGCTGAGCTCCTACCTGCATTTTGGAAATGTCCTCTACTTCCTTTTATCAATGAAATGCAGTTTATGGTGAGTGGTCACATTGAGCTCCTCCCTGCATTTTGGGAATATTCTCTCTTTAGTTTGTAAATGAAATACAGTGTATGATGAGCTGACACACTTGCTGAAGCTCCTCTATGCATTTTGGAAATGTTGTCTCTTCCTCTTGTAAATGAAATGCAGTTTGTGTTGAATTTCCATGTTTGTGTTGGTTTTCATGGTGCTGATGTTGCTCTTCCTGTGTGAATTCAAAACCACCCCTCAAAGAGCCACTGAAGAACTGAACATGCCCTTGTCATGTCCTACCCCCTCTCTAAACTCCACATCAAATTAAATATTTCTCTGCCACAAATATATTTGCCAGAGCCCAACTTGCCCCCTGTCCAGGGGTGCCACAAGAAGGCGATAACCCCAAAAAACCCCATTTGCAGGGAAACCCCATGAATTCAGGCTGCTTTGGGCTGTGTTAAAAAGCATTCAGGGAGAGGCACCATCGTTTTCCCAGGCTGCCCGTGCGGATTAGGGAGCAGAAATGCATCCAGAAACCTCCTCAAGGAGCTCACCTTACAGAACTGACACTTTGCTCTGCTGCTGAGAGAGGAAACTGCTTCCCCTGGCTGTTCCCCCGCAGCCACCAGCTGCCTTTATTAACTATTTGTTGCAGATAAGCAGCGAAATCCATTCCTGTCCCCATTTGCAACTTTCACAGGTGACACACTTGAAGTAAAATTACCTCTCCCCTCTGCTAGTGGAGCATGAGGCAGCTCAGGAAATATGGGCAGGGAGGGTGTGAGCTGGCAGGAGCCTGGGAAGGGTGGCCGGGTGTTTTATGTCCTGGAATCCCTGATTCATGTGGAGCGCTCCCTGCACGCTGCCAGCTCTGCTGCCTGCATTTCACCTTGATGGGCACATCCTCCACTCCAGCCAGCAGGCTGGGATGGGGATGGAGGGGGAATTATCAGGATGCTGGAAGTGAAAATCCTTCATTTTGCTTTGTGTCCTGTCTTTTTGGGGAGCTCTGTGGGGTTTTTGGGAGTGTGGAAAAACAGGGGAGCTCTCCTGACAGCACAGAGCTGCAAACCTGGGCTCTGTTCGTTTCCCACCTCCCCAGAGTGAAAGGTGAAGGTGTTTGAGACCTGGCGCTGTGATTTTCAGCTGTTAAGGACTGGAAACTCAAATCTGAGCTGCAGCTTCCCTGTGGGAATGGCAGCTGCCTTCCAGCTTGGTTTGGTTTGGGGGGTTTGACGAGCGTTGTTCCTTCAAGGCTCGGTTTCATTTTTACAGTGCCTCCAACAAAAAAGTTAATAAAAATAAAGTGCAGAATAAAAAGAAGGGGGAAAATATGACCAGCAGCCCTGAAATCATTCCCAAATGCGTGCTTTTGGCAAGGCAGGGAGATATGGTATCTAGCAACATAAATCAATGCTCTGCATAGGAAAAACAGACTAGCAAGAACATTTAAATATTCAGAGAAAATGCGAGCAAACATTTAAAACAATCCTGCAAACCATCTGATAGCAGGCTGCTGGGATGCACAGGGATGTGATCAGTACTGGGAGGTGAGCTGGGCAGTGTCAGGGTGGGTTCTTCACCAGGAAAAAGAGATTATTCCCTGCAGCTTTTGGCTTCCAGGCAGAAAGAAGCACGGTGGTGCTGAGTCAGGGACACTTGGCTTGGGAACCTCACCCTGGGCTTCCCTGCTGATGCTTTGTTGGGATTTCAGGTGGATCTTGGCCCTGTCAGCCCTCAGTGGAGTGGAGAGGCAGCAGATTAATCTCTGAGCACAGTGTGACTTTCTACTGGCCTGGACAGGACCCACAGCGAGTGTTGCATTGCAGTGATCTTGAGAGGAATTGAGGAATTGAGGAATGTGGGCTACAGGGTGACTTTCCATGTGCCTTTGGCTGCAGAGGAGCAGCCTGGAGGCTCCTGGATGCTCTATTTCTCTCCTTGATACACATGGGGGAAGAACCATCAGTGCAAACCTCTTTTTTTCAGCCTTAAATTGTTTGTTCCCTTGTGATGCAGCCCTGGAGAAAATCTCCTCGTTCCTGTTTTTCTGGAGACCTTGGTGGGGGAATCCAGGTCTGAAAGCTTTATCCAAAATGGTGATGTTTTATAAGAATGTCTTCTGTCAGTCAGTTCCCTGCTCTGTCTGGGTGAATTATTATCTCTGTGGACCTCAAGAGCTGGCTCTGATCAGGGAGGGAAGGAGCAGGCAGGAATGGGAGAGCTCTGGGAGAGAAGGAATTGCCTCCAGGCAGCCTGGAGCCCATGGAAGAACCAATGCAAGGCCTCCCAAAATATCCTGGGACCTCTTGCACAGGTTGTGTAGCATCCTGCCACCCCAAAACCCAAAATTCATCAGCTCCATCCTGCCCTCCAGGGTAGCATCTCCCCCATCCCTGCTTTCCTGCAGCACACAATGTGTGTGGGAGTAATTCTGGGTTTGTTTTTTTGCCTGTTCACTCATGCTCAAGGAAGTGTCAGGAAATTTGCCTGAGTTATTTACTGGGTTATTTACTCAGCCTCACCAAGCAGAGTGTGGGGGCCCTAAATTGGCATTCTCTGGCTTGATTCATTGGGTGTGCTAAAGAAGCTCATTTAAAATTCATACTCTGGCAAAAAAATTGTAGTTTATCCATGGAATTGCCCTCACTAGGAGCAGGATCAGGAGCCCTGACAGAGGATCTGCTGACAAATTCCTTTCAAGACCTCCTGCAGCCTTTCAGGATTGCTTCTGCCCGTGAAAATCCCTTCCCTGTCTCTGCCTCCCAGCTCTGCAAACTTTACGCTACAACTCCAGCATTTAAGGGTGGTTTTTGGGGTGAAACTTGAGTTTTCCAGCCCCATACCCAGGGACTGTGCATCTACCTTTGGCTCAGCTGTCACTGCTGTCCCAGTGCTTTGTGATTTCATCCACCAGAGAAGCAATTTGTGGTCCAAGTCCTCATGAGCCCCACCCTGATGCTGGAGTGTCACTTGAAGTGTCAGCCTGGGTAGTTTGTCTTTGTTTCTAGGCATGATTCCAAAATTCTGGAGTGCCTGAAGAGCTGTGAATCTCCTGTGTCTGCTCTGATGGTGGAACTGGAGTCATAGAATCATGGAATGGTTTAGGTTGAAGATCCAATTCCATCCCCTGCCAGGGGCAGGGGTGTCTCCCACTATCCCAGGCTGCTCCAAGCTCCATCCAACCTGGCCTTGGACACTTCCAGAGATCCGGGGGCAGCCACAGCTTCTCTGGGAACCCTGTGCCAGGACCTGCCCAGCTCACATGGGAGGATTTCTTCCCAATATCCCATCTAAAACTACTCTTTTTGAGGTTTTAGCCATTCCCCCTCATCCTGTCACTCCAAGCCCTTGTAAAAAGTCCCTCTCCACGTTTCCTGCAGCTCCCTCAGGCACTGGAAGGCTGCAAGGAGGTCACCCCAAAGCTTCTCTTCTCCAGGCTGAACAATCCCAATTCTCTCAGCTTTTCACATCAGGAAAAATGTTCTTGGGGATCCCCCAGAGCGGTGGGACACCCCTGGCATTCAGCTGTGTGTGCTGAAGGAGGTGGGAAGGGGCCGAGTGCAGCTTGTTCTGCATGGCTGTGCTTGTGTGGGGCCCCTTTATTCCCAACCCATCCCTCTGTCACGGCCGTGGGTAGCAGAGCATCGATTGTAGAGCCCTGAATCCCTGTGTCATCACCCTCCCGAGGTGTTTGTGATACACTCAGCCACTTTTCCAGTGAGTGAAGGCCCCAGAGCTGCCCTGCTGGGTGCAGTTTGTCCGTAGGTGTGTCTGAGCTGGAGGGCTGAAGCAAGAGAAAAAAGAAGCATCAAAGACTCCTGAGGTAAAAATGAACGATAAGGGCAGTGGGAATTGTGGATGGTTGAGTTCAGCTCCCTCAGGACACACAGAATTCTCCTGCAGGCACTGCAGAGAAGATCCCACAAGTCAGAATTAGCATTTTAAAGGGTGCTGGTGGCTGTGATGATGAAGGTGCAGCCAGTCCCTGGGTGCTGGGGAAGGAGGATGCTGATGTCAGCAGGTACCAAATTCTTCCTCCCAGGTGTCAGGATGAGGTGATGGGGGGAGAAACCAGCGGTGCCTTTCACTGCAGGCAGGCAGTGTGGCTTTGTGGCAGATTTTGTGCCATCCCCAGCTCCACACCTCCTGTTTGCAGCTGGCTCACACAGCTTGAAACTCCTCTTCTCCCTCCTGCTGGAAACCTTGAACACGCACAAAGCACAAACTCCTTTCCTGGTGTAGCTCTGCCTTAGCCAAGCCCTTTGGGGATGCTACTGATGGATCTGGAATAAAGTGGCCATGGATTTGCTGCTCCCCAGCAGAGGAATGGCCTCACCCTGGCTTTGAACCCAGCCAGGATGCTGTGATCAGCTCAGAGCACAGAACAAACCTGCAGGGCTCACATGGTGGTGCTGTTGCTGGAAAACCTCTCCACTTGTCATTAGGATGAATGTTTAATCCCAGCCTGGCTTGGGGAGAGGGGTGGGAGGAGGCTTTACTTATTGGGATACAATATTAATATTTCCCCCAATATCAAAAAGAGCCAGTTAAGTTTATTAAAGCAAAGTAGGTTTGTAGTTATTTATCATTTGCTGCTGGGGAGTGGTGAGAGTGAGAGAAAAATACAATATTCATCTGCTATCTGCTCTTTTAATTTTGTTCTGATTATTCTTCTTGGAGAGCGATGTCTTATTTATGGGTTTTGAGTTATGTGCATAAATAGTTTTTTTTTTAAATCACCTGTACAGATGCCAGGCCCTTCAGCAAAGCCTCATTTAAACTTAGAGTGAATCACAAATGGTTTGTGTTGGAAGTATTCTAAAGATTAGCCAGTTCCAATGTCCTGACATGGACAGGGACATCTCTCACTGGGTCTGGTTGCTCCAAGCCCTGTCCAACCTGGCCTTGGACACTGCCAGCATCCAGGGGCAGCCGCAGCTTCTCTGGGCAAATTTTATCCTTGGATTCTTTGCAGTTGTCCCCAGGTATTCTAGTCCTGAGTTCCAGCACTGGGAAGAGCAGCTGGCACTGCCCCACCTCCTTCACCCTCCCTGTCCTGAGCGATTTCCTTAAGGCTCACCCATGGATACCCAAGGATAAAATGAGAGTTTTGTTCAGGAAAGGGCGACTGAAACTGTTCAAAGAGGGGCTGGTGACTGCTGCAGTCATTTATCTGCACTGGTGAAAGGTGTTTCCTTGGAAGCTTTTGCTGCAGGACACCAGGGCAGGGTGTTGAGGCTCAGTGGGTGCTGGGTGATCTCCGTGTGCAGGCAGGAGGTTTGCACGCTGCTCCCACCAAACCTGTGGATGCAGATTTTCCTGGGGCTGTGCTCAGCACCCTGGCAGCCTGCAGAGGCAGGAGGCTCATTAGCTGGAAGTGTGAGTGAAAACTGCGGGAGGAGCACGGGCAGGAACTGGGACCAGCCACGAGCGGGTTTTGTGGGATGCACAAAAACCCCGAGGGATGCACAAACCCCAAACCCCTGCCTGCCTTTGGTTTTCAGCAGTCCAAAGAATCTTTCTGGTACATTGACAGGGCTGGGTACCAAAGAAGGAGGGATCTATGCCTTCCTCCACCGTGGAGGTTTTTACGTGAATTTTATGTGGTTAAGGTTGGATGTGTTTGGCTTAAAAAAATCAACTGAGCCTCATCCTGCAGGGGAACTCCATGGGAATAAGAGGGATTTGGTGCAGAGTAGGGAAACTTCATGGAAAAAAAGGGGGATTGTTGGTAGAGCAGGGAAACTCCATGGGATAAAAAAAAAAGAGGGATTGGTGCAGAGTAGGGAAATTCCATGGAAAAAAAGAGGGATTTGGTGCAGAGCAGAGTGAGCCGCCCTGCAAGGGGAAGGTGTCCAGGCATCAGGCAGATCATGCCCAGCAGATCAGTGCCCCTTGCCTGGTGTGGGAGGGCTCTGCCTCTCTCCAGGCTGCAGCTTTGCCACATAAAACATAATGAGCTCCTCGTCTCCAGCGGAGGAATCCGGCACTATAATAATATGAATAATAAATAATAAGCAGATTTATATTTTAGATCAGTGCCACAGGGCATGGAGTGAGGAGGCACGGGGAGTCAGCCAGACAGATCATCTCCTTCCATCTTTGGCACCTCTGTGGCAGAGTTATTTTTCCTGATCTGTTCCTATTCATTAATGTCCGAGAGGCAGGTTATATTATCCACCCCAGGAGGCCTTTAAGCTTTGTTTTGATTCATTATATATCCACATACATATTATATAGATATAGATCTCTCTGTGCAGAGCAGCTGGATGGGGAAGCCGGCTGGTAGTTATGGAAAAGAGCCACGTTACTTAAGCAGCAAATCAACGTTCTATTTCTTCACTCGCTTGTTTATTGAAAGCCATTTAGCCACCAGCACGGGGGAAGCTGTGCTGCCCCTGGGCACAGCAGCAGCTGCTGCCCTGCCCTGTGTGGCTTTGTGGTTTTGGAAGGTGACTGGGTGGGAAGCAGGTGCTAACTCAGCAGGAAAAGGGGGATTTAAGGAGAGGAGCAAGGCAGAGAGAGGCTGGTCAGTGGAAAGGTGACTTTTATCTCTTCCAGGCACAGTCCTGAGCTGAGTCAGGGTGACAGAGGACAGGCATGGATAGGTGCGCGTGCAGGATTTTCTGTCAAAGGTCTGTTTTTTTTACATTTGTTCCTGAATATTAAACATCCTCCCAGAGCCAAAGATCAGGATCTGAGAGTCATGTAACTTGTTTTATATCTAAATACTGTTCCTGCCCCGGGCAGCACTTTGTGTATTTAGCTGCTGAGCCACTTTTAATACAGATCTTTTTGCTTCACACAGAGGAAGCTACTGATAGCAAGATCTACTCTGCAATTTCTTTCATTATTTTTTCATATACATATGTGAATAAAAAAGTCAATTACATGAATGAAAGATCCTTGGTTGCCTGCCCAAACAGCTGCCAAAATGAATTCCAACTCTGAGCCAAATTCAGCAAAGCTGGAATTTCTGCAGAGAGCTCCAGTGCGGCGTGAGATGGGATTGTGCAGGAGGCTGCATTACAGATTCCTGCTGCCCAGCCCCTCGCCCCTGGCTATCCGTGTGGGCAGCCAGCAAGGATGGATTTCACTTCTGTGCAGGGCTGGGTGAAATCCTCCTCAGAGCCCCCTCCCTGCCAGGCAGCTGCCTTGGCATCCAGAGCACGGGGAGCTTGGTGCCAGCCTCGCTGATACTCGGAGCTCCAAAGCCGTTCCTCCTCACACACCGATTAATTTGTGTGTAAGGAATCACCTGAAGTGAGCAGGAGAATTTTGGGGATGCAGGCAGGAGCTGGTGGAGTTAGAAAATCTGGAGAAGCGCAGAGGGGAAGCAAATCCTGCACAGAGGCAGGAGCAGTTCTGGGAATGGCTCTTGAGGATGGGGCACCTCTGGATGCCTGCTGAAGAACATGTTCCTTGTTTTTGGGGAAATGCAGGTCTGTAGAGATCACAATGTGATCTGAAGGCCCTTTTCAGGCAGTGAAGGGGAGGAAAACCTTCCAGATTTCAGGTAGATGCCCAATTTCCTCTAGCTGAGTTGAGATAAAGCCAAATTTATCACCTGGGAGCTGTTGGAACCTTTCTGGGAAGGGCAGGGAGAGGATGGCAGATGAAAAAAAGCTACCCCAGCTCCAGTTTGTGGGAGCAGAGCTGAGATCCCCACTCTGGGAGTGCAGGGAAGGGTTTCTTTGTGCTCCAAGCCTTGTGCTCAGGGTTCATTCCTCCTGCTCTGTTACTCTTGGCACGTTCCCTCGTCCTTGCTCTGTGGATGGGTGGGTTACAAGCTCAGGAGCTCTCCACGTGCCCAGAGCTGAGCTCAGTGAGGTGTTAAAACCCTCTTGCCGAGCTTTAGGCACTGCAGGGCTGCTGGGCAACCTTCCCAGAAGAGGAGTTTTTGACCTAGCAGGGCACTTATCTCGAGTGCCCCTCTGTAGCTAATTGCTGCTGGCTCTGTGTCAGATAAACACGGCCCCTGAGAGGCTGAAATCCCAAATTGTCCTGGCTCGGATCCAGCAGCTCCAGCTCTCCAGATCCAGGTGTTAGGGACACACAGCACTTGGAAAAGTCCCAATCCCAGGAGTGGAGAGCAACCTGCTGACAAAGCAGGGGGAGTGGTGGGTCCTGTCCTTCCCTTGCTCCTGGTTTTGTGCTCCTCTTCCTCCTTGCAGAGACCTCACTGTGATGAGATCAAAGCTGGGGGGGAAGAAAAAAAAAAAAGAACAAAAACACTGGGGGGAAAGGGAATGATGGAAAGACCTGAAAGAATGAAATTTTTGCTTTTCTGTGGGATGTCAGCTGTGAAAAGGAGGGGAGCACATGGGAGAGGAGGACAACACCCAGGGCACAATCCACTGCAGAAAGGGCTGTGAGTAGGCAGGGAAATGGGAAAATGGGAAAATTGGGGCCTTTTGTTGCTGGGACAACCATCCAAGAGCATCATGTCACATTAGGGTGGCATCACAGCCCAGAGCCCTTCCCTGGGGTGTTACTTGGAGAGGAGGGGACTGTGGGAAGCAGAAGGTGAAGATCTTGGCTGGGGGAGAGCTGGGACAATGCAGCTGTGACAGCAGAGGTGGAGCTGGAGGGATCTGAGAGCAGCAGGAGCAGCTCAGCCTGGCCTTGCCCTGACTCCAGCCCTGCCAAATGAGGGCTCTGGGTGTCAGGAGGCTGCAGGGAGGGATGGCTCCTTTTCCTTTCCATCACTAATGAATTTCTCTTGCACCTCCAGACACTGTAGGGGCTTGGAGAGACTAAATGGAACTTTATGTGAAAGTGATGGCTGAATGTCAATGCTGCCCTCAAAGCCAATTTGGGAGCTGGAAAGTGCTAAAAGAATTAAGATTGTTAAATGGAAATAAGTCTACTTGGTTGAGATAAAATAGGGTTTAAATGAGTGAAATTATCAGTGGATTACCCTTGTTAGAACACTGCCTTATTTAATAAACTGGGTTTTAATCTGCTGCGAGCATTCCTGAAGGGAAAGCTCAGCCTGTGGAGGTGCAGGGATGTGATGGAGGGGAAGCACCAGCTGTGCCATCATCCTCCTGAATGGAGCCACTGGAGCAATAATTTGCCCAGGCGTGCTTTGTACTTTCACAAGGATCTCATTTGCTGCTTTGCAAGTGGGTTGACCTTTGTTTGAGTTTCTCTTGCTGGCAGAACTGGGGGGGGGGTGAAGGGGAGATCACCTAAGAGTGGGGATCACCTTGATACCTCTGGGTCCCTTGTGTCCCTAGGGAGCATTTTTAGAGCACAGCCACACAGTGCTGCATCCTTTTTGGGGTGAATGGATGCACTCAGAGCTCCCCTGGAGCCCTGGCAGGGAGTGATGCAGAGGGAGCAGCCTCTTGCTGCATTTAGGATGGAATGAAAATGCTGGAAACTTTGAGTGCTGCCATTCTACCCAAAGAGAGAGTGTAGTAATTATTAATGACCACTGATTACCTGCTGCTGCAGGAGCAGAGCTGTCACAGAAGAGCAGCCAGGTGCTTTGGGCCAGCTTTACCTGGCCACCTGACTTAATGCAGGCGTCACCTGTCACCTCTCATGTGCTCCTGACCCATCACTCTGAAAGCAGAACGGCTCCAGATGCTTCCAAAATTGCCTGTGGTGGGAAGGACCTGTTTTCTCTCAGCACTTTTGGGACTCTGCTTTTGGCTGCTGGAGCTCTGAGCCTGGAGGTGACAGTCCCAGGCCTAGAGAGGAGCATCTGACACAAGGGACAAAAGCACAAGGAGGGATGAGGCTTGATTTTCCTCTCAGTTGTGGGACCCTGAGGTGTCAGAGAACATCTTGTGTTCTTTACTTGGAGGATTCGTGACCAGTCTTTGCCATGGGCCAGCTCTGGCACAAGGCAGGCTCTGTGGTTGCCCAGCTTGGCACGACTGAGGAGCATCAGCATGGGAGGAGATGGTTCTGAGCTGCCCAACTCAGGTTTCGGAGCAGAAATCTTACTTTTGTGGGCTGTGGTTGAAACCCTGCTCTTCCCTCCTGTGCTTAAATCCCATGGAGCATCTAATTAGGAGCAAATGAAGCCTAAGGCAAGTGGAGCTGTAGAAAAGTAATCTTTATTAAGCACTCTCAGTGGTCAGAACTGCTTGATGAGCTCTGGAGTTTTATTTGCAGGCAGCTTGGGTTGTTGTTGGGCAGGAAAAGTCTTTGAGTTCCCTCCAGTCCCTGTCTCCAGGTTGCTGTTTTCTATTTCTGCCCTCAGCCCCTTCAGCCCTGCAAACACTGCTGGCAGAGCTGTCACACTGAGAACAAAACGAGTGGAAGAGGCTGGGTGGGATAATCAGGAAGACGAGAAGGGATTCAGGGTCCTGCAGCTCATCCTGAGTCGGATACAGACAGATTTCCCTGGGAAAAAAAAAAAGGTGTAGAGAACTCACAGAGTGATGTGGCTTTTTGCAGGCGAGCCAGAGGGAGAAGGATGGAAGAGCTCTGGAAAATCAAGCAAGACGTGGGGTGTGAGTGAAGGTGTTCACACCTCAGGTAACCCTGAGGATGTTGGAGGCTCTGCTGCAGCACAGGGTGGGAGATTCCCGGACTGAGCTGAAAATCTGGAATCTCTGCTGCCTTTGCTCCTCCTTTTCCTCACACAATTCCCAGAGCAGCTGTGGCTGCCCCTGGATCCATCCCAGACCAGGCTGGAGCAACCTGGGATAGTGGAAGGTGTCCCTGCCCATGGCAGGGGATGGATTGAGATGATTTTCTGTTCCTTTCCAACCAAACCTGTTCTGAGATTTTTATGGTTTCCTGGTTCCTGCCCTTTTGACGGATCCGTGGCTGTTTGTTGTCCCGGGGCTGTCAGATTTCATTGTGAGGAAATGAGAAGCATTTTCAGGCATTAGCTGGCAGCACAGAAAGTTTTAGAGTAGCAGTTTATGCCACTGAACATGCTTTTGGAAGATGTGTCCTCATGCTTGGAGAATCAATTAACCTCGAAAACATTTGGTGGCTTGGTTTGAAGAACACTGGCTCTGAGAATTTCCTCTCCTGCTGCTAAAATCAGCCACCTTCAGCGTGAAGCATGGATTGTTTCTAGCACTGAAAGGTGAAGTGAGAACAAAAAAAAAAAAAAAAACAAAAACAATATAATGCCAGAAGAAATGCAAAAAAAAAAAAAAAGCCAAAAAAGAGAAAAAAACAGAGCATCTGTGTAACTAAAACCCTTCTGAAAACCAGTCATTTGCTGAATATATTTTGTTTTAAATGTCCTGGCTCTGTTCTCTGCTCTTCCCCACCCTCCCCATCTGGAAGCCATCCAGCATTAGCCGTGCTTGAAAAGGCAGCACTGGCTGTGTGTTCTGCTCGAGCCAGCACCTGCAGGGAGCTGCAACAGGTTCCTGTCTGTCTGCTCGGTGGTTTAGGAGCTTTTTTTTTTTTTGGGGGGGGGGAGGTAAAAGCAGAGTGCTCTGTACATCTCATGGAAAGGCATCCTCACCTGCTCTGCTAGCGGGGTCAGGGTAAAAGCTCCTGCACTCCTGGGACACTCCTGATGCTTGGAATATCACCTCTTCCCTGCTGCTTTTATGGATTTCTCTGCCAGAGCTGAATTAAAGCAGCTTCGGGGAAAAAAAGTGTTACAACCTCCTTGACCTAAAGTTCTCACCCCAGCAGCATCATCCTTCCTCATTCCAATGGGCTCCAGGAGGGTGGATTTTGCAAAAAAGTGAGAAGTACAATGGGATCTAATGCAGGCATTGCTGCTTGCACCTCTCACCTCTTCCTCCCTTCTGATTCTGGCAGCAGAGCTCAGCCCTGGGTTTGGACATGTTCTGGATTAAGCATTTGCAGGAGAAGCACCAAATTCTGGCTTCCCCTTCTCAGAAAAACCATTCCCTGGGTACTAAAGCAGAATGGATTCCGTTAATAAGCTGGGAATTTGGAAATGTGAAATATTAGCATTGAGTTCAGGTGTTTTTCCAGGCAGGTTATCAATACCTGAGCAGGTGGATTTCTTGTTGCACTGAGAGCTGTGGTTGTTCTACAGGGTTCTGGCTGTTTTTTGTTTTTTCTTTTTTGTTTTTTTTTTTTTTGTCTGCTTTTTTGTAAGCCTGGGCACGCCACACTCATGCTTTAGATTTCAGTCTCAGTTTGCTAATCTGCTTTCTGACCTATAGAAGAAAATAGCTGGTAATTATTTGTTTACTTTGTGCAATTCGACTGTGCAAGAGCTTCCTTAGAAGAGCCAGGCTGGGTGATTAGGAGGGGAGGTTTATTTTATTTTGGTTTAGTTTATTTTGCCTGGCATGTTGTCTTTTCATTTGGAAGGGCTGAATTTCTTGGGGGGTTTTTGCCTTTTTTTTTTTTTTTAGTCGGCTTGAACTCTGTGGCTGCGTTAAAGAGTGAAAAATGAAGCAGAGAGGGGTTGTGGGGAGGGTGAAAAGTCAATTTTTATGTGCTGTGTTGTCAGGGTTTGGGAGATGGGGCTGGCCCGAGGCCACGAGCACAGCAGTGTCACCCTGATGGATTTGGATGGGCTGTAAGGCACAGCCTTGGCTGAATTTCCCCCACGTTGTTCCTCAAATTCAGTCTGACCCCGTGCTGCACTGCAGTTCTGTGAAAGCAGGAGGGTGCTGAGCATCTTGCAGACAACAAAACCTCTCTTCTGGGCTGGGATTATTCAACTAATCTCGTGATTATGGTGATAATCCCCTTTGCAGTGACGCCCCTCTCCAAGGAGCTTTTCCCTCGGGCCCTTCCAAGTCCCAAATCCCATTTTCTCCTAATGCTGAAGTGCTCTATATTAATTTAAGGCACTCTCAGGGATCAGAAGTGTAAAAGTCCTGTGGTATTTAAAGCTTTGGAGTCTTTTGCCTGACTGAACCTCCTGGGGCTCGTGATGGGGATGGAGGAGAGGGGCTCTGCTGTTGGAGAAGAGATGGATTTTTGTATTTTACCCCCTGTTTTTGGAGCAGAACAAGCTGTGGACAGTGCCACAGCCTGGCCAGTGATGCCCTGGGCTCTCTGGCTCTGAGGCCCAGGTGATTCCAGGCAGGATTTTCCTGCAGGGAAAGCAGCTCCCTTCCCTCTCCCTCTGCCAGGTGCTCGGCAGCAAATAAATATTTTGTTCACAACTCATTGGAGGTGGCATCTAACCAGATGTGCTCTCACTTGGTGCGGCAGGAGATTTATTTGGTTGTCCATTTATAGCTTATTATTTCCTGCTGTCTCCCCCCTCCCCAACCTAATAGCAGTTTGCTATCCACCAGGGTATACATTTTCTTCTGATTAAGTGCCGCTTAGCCGTTGGCTGCTTGCTCATTTTACTTTTATAGACACATTTACAGAGGCACAAGCGCCCAGGAGCAAGGGTAAGGAGAATGGAGACTCGCAACAGCTTGATTAGATTGGATTTTAATAAAGTTTCCAGCTAAGCTGCAGCACAACTATTCCTCACTGTGCTGATGATCTCCGGAGGTCCCTTTCAACCCTGATTATTCTGTGGTGCTGGAGAAGGGGTTGCACAGTTCCTCACCTGTACAGTGCAAGAGAATTCCCATGGAATCCTTGACCAGCAGGGATTTCTGAGCTCTGAGTACCTCCGAGCTCAACTCTCTGCGCCTAGGAGAGATTTTTTTTCCCCCCTTCTTTCCACAGCTGCTAATTAGTCGCAGATGATGAGATAATTTATAAAAATTAGGAGCGATTTTCCCTCATTGTGCTAATATCACTTGGCAATAAAACTGCTCTTTTAAGGGGGTGACTTTTCCCTAATGCAGGGATCAAGGCTAAAAATACTTCCCCGTGTATGTCAGCAGAGAGGGGGGAGCGTGCTCCATCACCAAGGAGCTCTTTCACAAGTTCATCAGAACCAGGAGAACGAACTCAAATTGAAATGCAAGACCCAGCCTCGCTGTTTGGGGAGGAGATGCCTGATGGTGTCACCTTGGTGGCAGGGATTTGGGAATAACCAGGATGCAGCTGCTGTGGCGGGAGGCGGCGGCGTGGGGCGGGCAGCGTGGGGGACGTGGGGGTTTTGGCAGGGAAGGTCGCTGCTCTCCCCTTCCCCAGCAGTGACAGTGACTCAGTGCCAGCTCCTCACGTCACCAGGCAGGAGCAGCAGCTCGCAGGGAGAGCGCAAGAGCAGTGTTTTGTCTCCCGTGAGGAGGAGCAGGATGCAGGAGCCAAGGAGCAGGGCTCAGCTCCCAGCTTTTCCTCTCCTGTGGCACTGGGACACGTTCCCTGCAGAGCTGGGGCCGAGGGATGCTGCTGGGATTTGGTCCCAATGCCATTTTTGTGTTTGGAATGTGGTGTTTGCCCCTTTAGCTGGTCCAGGATCAGGTCAAACCTGTGTTTGTGTGTCTGCTCGGTCTAGTGAGAGCTGAGAAACAGGGGGATTGCTGTGGGTTTTGTTTGGAAAAAGACATTTATTAGGCCAAAGAATGAATTTTCCACGAACTCAGAAGGCCTCCAGCACTCCCCCAGGCTCCTAATGATTTTGTCACAGTGTTAATCCCTCAGGTGAGCGGCAGCATTTTGATATCAGCAAACAAATTATGTTTTCTGTGCCGATAACCCAATCCAGAGTCAGGCATGAGAGCACAAAACAATTCATCAGCTTCTAATGAGCCCTGCAGATCCCAGGCAGGGCTGGGCTCAGCCATGGTGTGCAGCTCCCTGTATCCCATGGCATTCCAGGAATGTGTGTCTGCACAGGACACCTGTACAAGCACACCCAGGTAACCAGGTTTGGTTTTTTAGTGATGCTCAGGATGCCTCTTCCTGTCTGGAATGATGTATTTTGAGAGGTAATGCCTGTGCTGGAGAGTTTCCAGGAAGGTAAATCCCAACAAAATGGACGTGGGGGTGATCAGCCTTTTTTTTTTTTTTTTTTTATTGCAACAGGTGATTGATATGTTGAGCTCAGAGCATGTTGTGGGTACAGAAAGTTTGCACAGATTTAAGGGGAAACTGGCTGAGCACAGGGGAGAGAAAAGCACTTAGGAGTTATTAAATATATAAACAACATCAGTTTCAGAAGTTTCCTAACCTGAGAGTCGCCCAGGGCTGGGAGGCTATTAGCAGGAATTATTGGATGGACTTTTGCTTTGACAGTAACATTTGTTCCTACAATCCAGATATGAGGCAGAGGCACAGAGAAAATGAAAGGAATTGCCTGTAGCAAACTCTCAAATTAGCACCTCTATCTCCCAAGCCCCAGCCTGGTGCAGTGTCCATCAGGGCCTGGCAAGTGTGGAAATCTTCCTGGGCTGTTAGCAACAAACAGGAAAATTGTGGCAGCAGTGATGCAGGTGCAGAGGGAGAAACCAGCAGGACCAGGGCTGGGGAAGGGTTGGGAGCTGGAAAATTCAGCTTGGAATCATCCCCTGGTTTAGTGGGAGCAGGATTAATGTAAACCTCTCTGGATTTTGTCACATGAAAGCACCCCTCTCCCATTTCCAAAGCTGAGCACTCATTTCTGCTTTTTAGTGCCATCCTTAAATATCTCCTTTGTCTCTAAATGATTCTGTCCCGTGCTTTATGGTGGGGTTATCTTGCTCTCCCCATCTCTCCTACCCCGGTTTTGGAAGAGCAGGCTGTGTTCATTCAACCTCTCTGGAGATGTTAATACACAATTCTTTCCAGCATTTTATTGGTCTCTAAGTTGAGCATCTTTAGAGTTTGGGGTGCCTTGCTTTATCTCTGTCAGACACAGAGCCATGAGCACACCTGGCTGGGACTCCACCGGGAGGACTCAAATCCTGGGGGAATTTTATCTGTGCTGTGCCCTTGAATCTCCCCTTCTAGAGTCCTCTCTAGTTCAGCCTCTCAGACATTTTTAATTCAGTTTTCTTCAATTTTTCTTCTTCTTTTTCAAACTCAGAGCCTTCTGATGATGCTGCCAAAAGCTCTGTGGCCTCAGGCTGTGCTCTTGTCCAGCATGAGTGAGGAAACTAAAGTGGGGTGTGGACAAGAGGAAAGCTGGGACACAGGCATGAAAATTTCCATGAAAATCATGGAATTTGAGCTGGAATTTGGATCAGCTGCTCTTGTCTCCTTGCATCCTTCAAATCCTTTCTTGTGTGATGGCTGCAAGAATCTCATCAGTCATTTATCTGCTTGGATATGTCATATCTATTTATCTAGACAGCATAATAAATAATCTTGATTTAGATCCATCCATCCAAACATTAACAAAATTGTGATAAAACCTGATCCTGTTATGCAGGGAACCCCTCTACTTTTACTTGTCCTTTTGCCTTCATTCCTTGTTCTCATATTCCTTATGTTGCCTGCAGAATAATTTGGTGTCTTTTCTAGGATCCTTGTAAGCACAAATGTTTGGCAATTATTGAGAATCCAATTACAACATTAATTACGTGGGTTTTTGCAACTGGAAACAAATGTTAACTTGCAAAGACAAAAATGTGTCTTCACTGTATTTGAATTTCTCTGATTATCAGTGGGATGGGATAGGGTGGAATGGAATGGAATGGAATGGAATGGAATGGAATGGAATGGAATGGAATGGAATGGAATTCCAGCTGGTTCAGAGGCTTTAGGGGTGTTAGGAAATCTTCTGTGGATCTGGGAATGTGTGTCTGGTGTTGTGTTGGCAGTGTGGGATGGGAAAGGTGGAGCAGGGAGAGGATGAGGAGGGAAGCACTCACCTCTCATTAGCAAGTGCTGCTTGCTCTTTAAAAAGGGAAAACCAAACCTCCTTGGCCCCCTGGCCGTACAGGTCAATAAAATGAACACCCACTAATGGCTGAATCAGAGACTCGACAACTTCATTACACTTGTAAATCAATTCTCTGTCTCTGCTGATTGATCTGAGCCGCATGTCAGCACGGCCTGGGAGCTGACAGAGCTTTGGGAATGTGTCTGCAGCCCATGAAGACACTTCTCCTGATGGGAAGGGCCAGACCTTCCTGTGATCTTCCAGCCATGCTCCCTGCAGGGTGTTCCCCCAGGCGCAGCCAGGTGAGCTGCTGGCACAGGTGTCCTGGAGCAGCAAGGACAGCTCGTGATGTAAAAGTCCACGCTACTGAAGGGCTGCTGAGGTGAATTTGTAGCTTCTGGACTGCTGCTGGGAGGCCTGGATGTTAATGACAATGCAGCTAATAAGGTCTAATTGGCTATTAAAGGAAGAAGCAGCCCTGGAGATGCTGAGGGCCAATTAACCCTGGGAGCCTGACACTGCTGCTGTGCTGTGATGTGTGAAAGCCTTTCAAAAACAGGGAGAGGACAGGGGCACTGGAGTTCCTTGCCCAAATCCTCTGGAAATTGCTGGGTATTGCAGTGCTCACTTGCAAGTGTTCACCTGTCTCTGCAGGCAGTGGATTTAGTGGCTGAGCAGTGTGGACACCCCCTGCAGACACCCCGTGGGCATCAAAGCAGCCCTGGCCAGGGGGAGCTTCTCAGGAGGCTGATGTTTTAAACTCTGCCCAGCTCTGAGGGACTACAAGCCGAGTCGGGTGAGGTGGATCCTGCATCAGGCTGTGATGGGGACAAGTGCCAGTGAAACCAGGAGCCAGCCCCAAGGCTGGGGACCAGGGGGAGGCAGGGAACAGCCCTTGGAATGCTGAGGTGGATCCTTGAGCAAGCCAGTCCAAAGCCTGTGGAAGGCACCAGGGGCTGTGGGAGGCTCAATCAATCATCCTGCCTCAAACACTGTCTGAGATCAGGGCCGTGGGGAGCCCGGGGTTTTGACATAGGCTTGTTGCTAATTTGAATAAACAAATTGTGTCTAATGCCTTTGTCTTCTAATTGATGTCAGTGCCTTCTCGATAAGGGAAAGCAGAGATATTCAGTGTTGCAAACGAGCTACCTGTTTTCACAGTCTGTTTTTTCTGCTAGGAGTGGGCAGGCAGAAAATGGGATTGGGTGGATTTGATGAGGAATTGGGACTTGGGAATCTCAGCATTATATGGACCATGTCTCAGACTTTGGAGTCTATTGCATCTTAATTACATGAGG
Organism: Cinclus cinclus; assembly: GCF_963662255.1. Lineage (NCBI taxonomy): Eukaryota > Metazoa > Chordata > Aves > Passeriformes > Cinclidae > Cinclus > Cinclus cinclus. The sequence continues at coordinate 4,895,188 of NC_085070.1, read as the reverse complement.
GTGGCATTGTGTGCTGCTGCTGTGAAGATGATCTTTCTCTTGTTCCTCTTCCTCCAGTTGATTTTATTCTAATGTCTGCTTTTTTTTTTTTTAAATTTTATTATTTCAAATTTCTGCATTTTTGCTGCTCTGAACCCTGACCTTTCTGCACTCCCAGGATTTCAATCCAAGCAGAGGATGAGTTCAAAGATGGGGCTCAGCTCCTGGATTGGAGCAGCTGCAGGTTGATGCTGTTTGTTTTCTGCTTGGCTTTTTGCAGAGCAGAGAGAAGGGGACTGTGCCTGCAGGGTCTATCCCACAGTGACCCCCATGACCTGTCTGTCCCAGTGGAAGAAATGAGGCTGGTACACTGAGAACAGCCCAGGTCTCACTGGAGTTTTCCATGGAAAGCAGGATGGAGTTCCTGCCCTCATTTCTGGTGATCCCCAAGGAAGTTTCTCTTGTGTCGGGGAAGCAGCTGGAAAGAAGATCCAGTGCTGACCTCAGCAGTGCACACAGACTGATTTTCTCCTTCAAACCTGGCTAAAACATCTTTAATCTGTCTGGGCCACGAGACTCCAAGATTGTGGATTTGCTGGTTCAGAGGTGACTTGGCTGAGCTGGAGCTTGCACTGACCAGAGCCAGGAGTGTACTGGGAGCCCTCCAGAGTGGGGCCCTGCTGAGCTCCTGCCATGGCCCTTTGGGCTCTGGGGAACAGCAGAGGGGCCTCAGAGGATGCTTTTTCTTCTTTTTCTGCTTTTTCTCCCGACTCAGCTCCAAAGGAGACAAAAGCTCCTTTCAGCCACACAGCCGGGAGAGCTTTGCTGAAATAATTTCTGTTACCTTTTATCTGCCTCAAAGGAACACTTAAAAAAAAAAAAAAAAAATCATCCTGTCCATAGAGGGTAACCTGATGAGCCTAATTTGGTGTTGTGAAAACACAACCACTTGGAGGTTCCCAATCCATGTTCTGGCTAATTAGATCCACTTCCCCTGCTAGCTCCTGCCTGCTGTGCAGTGTTGTGTGTGCTCAAACACCCCAGCACGAGCAGGAGCGTGGTGCACGTTGGTTAATGTGCAGTTTTGGCTGATGGTTTTGGGAGGTAGGATTGATGCTCAAGCCAAGAAAAGAGGCTGCACCAGCTCCAGCTGTAAAGCAGCCTCTGGTTCCTCAGGTTTGGGGGAACCTGCTGGTCCCTTTGGGCTTGTGGGGTTGTTTGTTTTGGTAAGCTGGGCTTGCAGGCAGCTCTGGAGAGGTCTGGGGGGAAAGGATGAGGTTCTCCAAGGGGGTTGTGGTGTGAGGGTGTGAGTGGCAGCACTCAGGGCTCGTGCCCTGGCAGGGAAACGCTCAGCAGCTCTGGGTCACTGCCACTTCCCATCAGGAGACACAGGGATGATGGCATCCCTTCCTCTGGGCCTGGAAGGGTGTCCAAGGCAGTGCAGCCACTGCTTCTAACCCTTAAATTACAGCTGCTGGGCTGGACTGGAAGTTCCATCCGCAGAGATGAACAGTTTGTGATTGTCTGGGTGCAGGCTGGGCTGAACAGAGCTGGCATGGACCAGCTGCAGCTCACAGGTCTGGGCATCTGAGTAACACCTCCATGCCCAGGGCTGGCACTTTGGTGCCTTTTCCATAAAAATTTGCTTTATTTGTAAAGAAAGGTGGGCCAGTCTATCCTAGGAGTTGACAGAACTGCAGTTTTCCTCCCAGCATGGAAAACACTCCCTGTGCTTCAGAGCACTGAGGAAACTTCCCTGCCCTCCAAGAGATTGTTTTGGGTCCACTTAGGGATGCCAGCAGTGCGTGTCGTGTCTGCACACCCCTCCCAACACAAACAGCACCAGTGGGGAAAAGCACAGAAATTCAGCAGGGTCTGGTTGGGGTTTCCACCCAGGCAGAAAATAAATTGGCTGCTGCTGCTGCTGTTCTCTTTCCTAAGAGGTGGTGCCTGGAAAGGGGCCAGCTCTTTTCCCTTCACTGGAAAACACCCGTTGCTTCTCCAGGGAAATGTGTGAGGGGACCTGGGGAGCAGGATTGGCTTGTGGGTTTAGCGAGCAGCAGGATGCCGCAGAGGTTAATTGCATCCGGCCGAAGCGCTACCCAAACCGTGAATTTTGGGATGAAAATCGGCTGCAAAAGCAAATCCCTGGTGTTGCAATCTGCCCTGGACTGTGCTCTCCCTCTGTGTGTCGGGGTGAGGTGTCTGGGCAGCAGATAACAGCAGCCTCATCCGCATTCATCGCCCGGCTCTCCTGCGGGTGAGCATCCACGCGCTGATGAGGCCCAGAATATTATCACTTGTGCCTCTAATGGCCGAGCACACGCTGCAAATTCTGGCTTAAACGGAATCTGATGTGCTCAGAAGCTGCACAAGTCTCTTAAAGAAAATGAGATCTTAGCAGGAAGCCTAACACCAAACAGAAGGCTCTTTATTGACCATGGGATGCTGCTGTCGGAAGGGGACTGCAGGTGGCTGCTCCTGTTGTAGTAAAACATGTCAGCCTGGTCTGCATGGGTTGGTATGGGGTTTTTTTGTGTATTTTTTTTTTTCCAGACAGTTAAGAAACCTATAAAGTTAAATTGGTTGGACTGTCTAATGTGATTACAGCAAGATGGGGATAAATGTGGTTCCATTAGAGCTTGTTTTTGACATGGGAAGCTGTCATTTTGTGATGGAAAACTCAGATGACAACGAGTATTGGCATTCCAAGGGCTTTTTTTCTAAGGAATGACCTGCTCTGGCTTTTTGACATCAAACATATGTATGCATAAGGAGAGCACTGGTTTGTGTTCTGGTGCAGCTCCACTTTTACTCTGAAGTGTTCTATCAAAAAATTTATGAGGGAAGGCAAAAAAAACCAAAACAAAACAAACCCTTGGATGAAAGTGTGTGAATGTGGAGAAGTGGCTCCTTGGCCCCAGGCAGAGCCTGCAAATTCCAGCTGGGGGAGGATGGGCTGAGTAGGGCTGGGAGGGGCTCAAGGTGAGCCCAGCAGTGAAGGTGGCTTCTGGCTCCAGGCTGGTGTCTTCAGGGCATCCCAAATCACATCCTGTTCATGGTAAACTGGAGTTCTGTGGGGAGCTCTTGGGATGGTGTGCAGGACAAACCTAATCTGATCCCATCTTCGAAGCTCCAGGTTTTTTGGGTTCTATCTTGGGATAACCCCAACCCTCGACCACCCTGGGACCAGGATTCTGAGTTTTCTTTCCTTGCTTTCAGCATTTGATAAGAAATCCAGGACTTGCTCCTTGTCTCTTCCAAGGAGAAGGCTCAGAGCTGACACTCAGCTTCCATCTGTTTTCTTTGCCTCCTGCCTCTAATCTCAGTGTTGGTTGTTAAATGTTTCACAGGGACTTCCCACTGCCCCTGGGATGTTAATTAAAAGATTTCCAGCCTAAAAAAAAAAAAAAAAAAAACCAAAAAAACCCAACCAAACAAAGTTCCTCTTCACTGTTGGTATTCTGCAAGGAGCTACAACGTGGATTGGTGTTTGAGCTGGAATCTCCTGGAAGGACCCATGCATGGATTGATTTTTCCTGGTGGTCAGAAAAAGAGGGAAATGCAGTGTCTGATATCCCCCGAGATAAAATCTGGGAGGGGAAATGCAGTGTGTGATGTCTCCTGTCCAGGAGGTGAAATCTGGGATCTCATGGATAGAAAAGCAGCAGGAAGGACAGAAGAGGAAAGGCACGGCCCAGATCTCACTAAAGCAAAGATGTTGAGCCATCAAATGAGTAACACTACTGGAAAATGTAGGAACTGACTGATGTTGTAGCCAGAGTAATTGTTTGGAGGACTGGCATTTCTGATATTTAAAAGATTTAGAGTGAGCTTTCAGTAAATAAAGGAGGAATTGGCCCTGAAGTGCAGGGCTAAGATTTGGCAGCTGTGATTGGAAAAGGGGGGGGGGGTGTTGTTGCAGGTACTTCAAGGAAAAAAAATAATTTTTCAAACCGCATTTCACTTAATTGAGTCTCAGCAAGAAGGGCTGGACTACTGAAAAACCTTTATTCCACAGAGCAAAAATCAGCTCAGCAAGGCTGCCCATGGAGCTAAAGGGAATCTTCCACATCCCTGTGGATGCAATCCCATGAGATTATAACATCAGTCCCACTTTTTGTGCTGCAAAAACAGAAGCTCATTTGCTGCTTGGTGTGAGGCTGCTTTTGCAAGGTTTCCTTGGAGTTCTTTGTGTGTGTGTGCGTGCGTGTGGTGGCATCCCCAGCAGCTTTTTCAAACAGTGGATGCTGTTTTTTTGGGATCATTTCATTTCCTTCATGGATGCTGGGTAGCCGGGGCAAGGTAGAAAAACTCTTTTGTGCCGGGCTGGCTTTGTTCTAGTCTGTAGTCTGGGATTTGAGGCAGTCTGGGAGAGCATGTTTGTGTAAACTAATGATCCCGTTCCCTCGCTGCCTTTATCCTCCTCACCATCCTCCTGCGCCCTTCTCCAGCAACGCCTTTGCCACCGGGTTAAATCAAAGTGCAGAGCTCCGGTGATTGGAGCCAGTTAGTGATTCTCAGGGTGCTTAGGGCCAGGAAAATGGGGGTGCCATCAAACACCAGCTCCTGACCCGGTTCTTTAAGGGGTTTGCCCATTAAGGTGTGGATGGAGGCAGGAGAAGGGGATCGTTAAAGGGAGCAGAGCAAAGCCCAGCCAGGTCCTAATGAGCTGCAGAGCTTTTAAAAAGGTTCTCTGGCTTCCAGAGTCACTTTTTTTCTCCCTCATTTCTCCCTGGATTCCTCTGCTCAGGATCATGAGGGCAGGGTGATGCTGAGGACAAAGATCTGGGTGTGGACCTCGAGGTTCAGGTCACAGCTGTGCCCGAAATTCTGCTGGGACCAGACTGGGGATGGTTCTTTCTCCTCCCAGTGGTGCTCAAAGCCATGGTGGGGCTGATACCAAGGGCTCGGGGCTGGCAGGACATAGGGGGAGGGAGGGCAGCATTCCCAGAGCCTGTTCCCCTTCCCCAGGTCAGGAATGGGAGCCCTGAGGCGTGGAGCTGAGCTCGGGGCTGCTGGTGCTCTGATTAATGCTGCAGAGGGCTCGTTCTGCTGGAGAGGAACCTTTCCTCCAGAGACATTAAATATTAATAGCAGCAATAGAGACACAGATAAACAAGAGCGAGTTATAAACTTCATTTTGAGGGCACTGCTGTTCGCTCTGGCAAACTCCTGTCACAGCCAGCTCGGGAACACGGGCCAGAGGCTGGGGCTGCATTTAAATATCTGCATTTCCACCTGGAACTCCAAGTTCCTGACTGTTTGCCCAGTAGAAAAAAAAAACAACAAACCCTCCCTATCCATGATCAAACCCCTTCTGGAAGGTGACAGTGACCTGCCACCAGTGCCTCTCACACGCTCAGAGCTTCCCCAGCCACTGCCATCTGTGCCTTGTGCTTCCTAATTCCACTCCAGTGCATCTGCTCTGTTCAGGGATTTGTTCTACAACTTCCTGGAGAGCTGAGAACTCACCTTCAAAAAACAGTCAGGTGTTTTATCCAGCTTGTTATGAGCTACCCAGGGTGGGGACAGGGATGCTGTGGTAGGATGAGGCTTTCCCCACTTGGAGCTGTGCGTGTTCAGATCTCTCTGAGAAGCCTCTCTGCAGCGTAAATCACTTTATTAGTTTGTTTGAAAATCTTCACGACATGGGATGATCATTTACAAATCACGCCTTTTTAAAACCTGACACTTCCTGGTGCAAATACCTGAGGTTTTTGGGATGATAAAGAGTATTTTAGGCAGATTGTTATGAACGGTCCAGAGTGGATCAAGGATGCTCTGGTAGGGTGAGAATTTCCTCTCTGTGTGGTTGGAGCTGTGGGTGCTCAGATGTCTCTGTGGAGCCTTTCTACAGCATAAATCACTTCATTTATTTATTTGAGATCTTCATGACAGGCGGTTGTAGCTTACAAATCTTACCTGTTTAAAACCTGCCACTTCCTGGTGCAAATACTTGATTTTTTTTTTTTTGTGATAATAGGAGCTGCGTGGGCAGCTCAGCATTCCATAACTCCAGGAGCTGGGCATAGAGTGAAAATCAGTCTAGGAAAAACACTAAATAATTCCAGTGCAAACTGGGAATCAATAACGAGCCTGGTGTTTGCTGCTTAAACAGCTTTCAGATGAGAAATGATTGTAAACTCATATTTTAGTAATGCAAAATATTATTGACTGAATTCAAAGTGAGAGCATTTATAACACGTCAAGTCAACTTTTGTACTGTAATTTATATTGGATTCTTCTTCCCAAGGGGTGGGAATGGGGGAGGCAGCTGCTGGCTGAGGTGCCACACTGGAAACAGCTGAATTTTGCTGTTTTATATGTTTTTAGCTGCTCTTTGGGCTGTACTACACCTCATTATTTAAGGAGAAACACTGGGATGTGGAAAATATAGGGGGGATTTTGGGCCATCCTGCCAGTCTGGAAAGCTCCTCTTTGAACAAGGATGTCTAGAAACTGATTCTGGTTTGAGAATGTGAGGTTGGATGGGGAATTCCAGCCCCTCCTGCAAAATAAGATCATGAACTATTAATGCAATCCCACGTGGGCAATGAAAATCCCACCAGGTGTCTGGGGAAGCTCCAGTGGAGCAGAAATGTGGAGAGCTGTGACCAGCAAAACCAGGAATAATTAATGTAAAAGGAAACAAACCCCAACCAATGGCTGCAGAGGGAAAAGGGCAATAAACCCAAGCCTTCCAAAGGCAGAGGGGTTTGAAATCTCCTCTTAATAAAGCAGCAAGGAAAACCAGGCTGGGGATCTGAAGGTTAAATATTAGGGGAAAAAAAAAAAAGAAAATCAGGCAAACAAATCTTGATTTCAAATTTGCTCTCATTGTCAGTGAATTATATTGAGTTTCTTTTTATAATGCCATTGGGACAAGCACACCTTAATCTCTGGATTTTAGCATGGCCAGCCTGAATATGTTGAGGTGGTGTTTGCCCAGATCTTTTCAGGCATTAACAAGGGGCGGGGAGAAGCTCTGGGAGTTTGTTTTTTTTTTTTTTGATTCAAGATTTAATTAGTCTTTACCCAGAGAGCTCTGTCCTCTGCTGCTGGCCCCTGGCAGCCTCCTGCCCATTGCCATGCACACTCCTGCAGCTCTTGGAGCTCCAATTTAGCACTGATGAGAAAAGACAAGTGTTTTCCAGAATTGGATGGCACAGTGAGGAAATGGCCCTCATCACTTATATTTATGTTCTTAATTCACTCCTCTCTGGTCATTGGCCATTGTACAAGGCCCCCATCATCTCTTCTGGTTACAACACTTGAGCAGAGTTTGTCTTAAGGTGATTGATGGCAGCAGAACTTTCAAGGTAATTATTGAGACTGCGGCAGCAGTTCCTTGAAGGGATTCTGAAAGGTGTTTTTGGGTGGTGGTGAACGAATGAAGGCTCCAACAAGCTGCAGGTTTTACCTGACTTGGTTTTTTCTCATTCCCTGTGATACTGGAAGAAAAAAAAAGAACTGGAGGTCACCTGTGCACAGAGAGACACACAGCCACCTCCTCCTGCACAACATAAACCTCACTGTCCCCTCTGGAACGAGACAGCTTAAAAGGGGAGGAAAATTATGGAGCAAAGAGTTTGGCTAATGCTCACTTTCAATGCACCAAGGCTCGCTGCCGTAATTCCTCCCAGGATGGCTTTGGGAGATGGATGGAGCTGTTGCGAGCACCCTGATGGGAGCTGGGCAGAGGGAGAGGGCAGTGAATCTCCTGGAAGTGCGTTCCAGCCAGGAGCAGATGTTGTGCTGCTTTATCGAGGGGGTTTTTATAAGGCCAGCTCGCCCTGCCCGGGCTCTGCTGGCAGATTGCTGCTGCCTGTGGCACGTGCACTGCCCCATTTGCTGGGAGGTGCTGCTCAAATGCAGGCAGGGAGACAAACAGAGGCTCTAAATGTTAAATGGGGAAGCACCAAAATAAACCAGCCCTGCTGGAGTCAGCTGGGGTAGAGCTCATGGCTTGAGCTGTGTGCACAGAACCCTCTGTCCCCAGAGCCAGGGACATTTCCAGGCTCCCCTGAGAGCTCTGGTGTCACCTTTCTGTGCACTTGGTGTTTGCTGGATAAAGGGATTTGTGCTATAATTTATTTTTCCAGGAGTTTCATCTTCTCCAGCTGTTTCTCTTTGGAGCTCAGCTATTGATACCCCAACATCTGATCAGATATTAGGAGAAATTCCTGGAAAGTGTTGAAACAGGCTGCCCAGGGAAGTGGTGGATTCACCAACCCTGGAAGTATTAAAAAAAATAATTGAATGTGGCCCCTGGGGACATGGTTTAATCCAGGGACACCTTCCACTACTCCAAGCCTCATCAAACCTGGCCTCAGACACTTCCAGGGAATTTTTTTTCCTCCTGCAAGGTTGATGGTGATGCCACTGAGCAATAAATTTGAGCACAGAAATTGCACAGGTTTTTGATTTTTTAAAAGTTGTGGTTATTTTTTCGGACCAAGAATAAAACTTCGTAAACTGAGGAAATCAATGAAAAAAATTAAAACCAAGAGACCAGAAACCATCTGGAGGCATTTTGTGATCAATCAAAAATGAGGAAAAAGGAGAACCTTTGGGAAAGAAAACCGGTTTTCCTGTCTTTCGCTGTCAGGGGCAAAAGTCAGGAAAGGTTTTTTAAAAATCCACCATGTGGCTGTTGCACACTCCCAGTAAAACCAGGAGCATTAACAATAGCCATGCCTGGAGCCTGAATTATTGTAATGCCATTTGTCTTGGTTATTGCAGAACAGAACCTGGTGCAGAGCTTTGCTGAAGGGATCATAAAGTTGGTGTGAAGAGAGCTGGAAACTAAACAGAAAAGGCTTTTACAAAAAAGCCATTAAATGAGAAATGAGGTCTGGCTGAGAAGTGGGGCATGAAGGAGGGATGTGGCTGTCGGGTCTGTGGAATTTGCTTTTCCCTCTGCTCCTTTTCTGTGCTGCTGGAATAACCTGTGCCCCACAGGTGTGTGCCCAAGGGAAATTCCCCTCCTTTCCTGAGTCCTGTGGTTCCTGCAGGGCGCACAGACTGCAGGGGAGGCCAGGAGTGTGTGGGGACAGCAGCTCCTGTGCCATCCTTAGAGCTGATCAATGCCTTTCATCCATATTTTCTATGGGATCCTGTGAGTTCCTGTGCCCTTAGTGCTGACTGATGTGTTTAATCCGTGTTTTCTACAGGTTGCTGTGAGCTCTTATGTCCTTAGAGCTGATCAATGGCTTTCATCCATATTTTCCATGGCATCTTGTGAGTTCTTATGCTGCCAGTGCAGACTGATGTGTTTAATCCATATTTTACACAAGATCCTGTAAGTTCTCTTACCCTTAGTGCTGACTGATGGGTTTAATCCCTGTTTTCCATGGAATCTTGTGAGTTCTTATTCCCTTAGACCTGATCAATGGCTTTAATCCATATTTTCCATGGCATTCTGTGAGTTCTTATGCCCTCAGTGCTGACTGATGGGTTTAATCTGTATTTTCTACAGGATACTCCGAGTTCTTGTACCCTTAGTGCAGACTGGTGGGTTTAATCCATGTTTTCTGCAGGATCCTATGAGTTCTTGCACCCTTAGTGCAAACTGATGGGTTTAATCCATGTTTTCTATGGGATCTTGTGGGTTCTTATTCCCTTAGAGTTGATCAATTACTTTAATCCATGTTTTCCATGGCATCCTGTGAGTTCTTACGCCCTCAGTGCAGGGTCTAATCCCTGTTTTCTGTGGGATCTTGTGAGTTTTTATTCCCTCAGTGCCGATCAATGGCTTTGATCCATATTTTCCATGGCATCCTATAAGTTCTTTACCCTTAGTGTAGACTGATGAGTTTGATCTGTGTTTTCCACAGGATCCTGTGAGCATCCCCCTCGCTGCCCTTCCTTCTCTCCCTCCTCATCTCAGCTCCTGGCAGCCCCTGGGTGCTGCTGGAGCTGTTCCCAAGGACAGAAGGTGAGGAGGGAGGGAAGGAGGGAGGGAGGGATGAGCAGTGGCATCTCCAAAGTGCCACCGCTCAGGGGGTGATGCCAAGGTGCTGCCGAGCATCCCTCGCCCTGCTGGGTTGATTCTGGGAGGGGCGGAGGGGCAGGAATTCAGAGGGAAAGCTGGAATGTCTCTCCATCCTCCCCTGTGTGCCCCACAGCAGGGTAGGGAGCAGCGAGGGCACGCAGGGAGGGTTTGTGCCAGCACAGAGGAAATGAAAAATGTGGAGTGCAGTCAGGGAGCACCAGCTCTGGCTGTGCTGATCTCTGTTCCCTGCCCTGGCAGCGCCCCGGGGTCACTCTGGGGTGTTTGCCCGGGCTGAGGACGAGGGAGCTGGCACCTGGAGCCACGGGAACATCCACCCCGGAGGGGTTGCATCCCCCCAGAACCTTTCTTTTAATTCATATTTTGTCATTTAACCCACCTTTGTGGCGCAGGTTGGACTCACACTGAACAGCCCATTGCAATGGAGGTATTTTAAATGGGAAAAATTTCCTTTTTGGAGCGCTCCTTTTGGAAGTGGCATTCAGGAGTCCCGGGATCAGCACTGTGCAGTGCCTGGTTGTGATTCAGAGAGATCTGGCCTGGGTCAAGTGCAAAGCAGTGTCCATAATTACACCTATAAGGGAAAGTATTTTCCTTTCATCACTGTTAGCCTAATTACATTTGTCAGTGGGAGTCCTGCTCCAGAAATCAATACAGAAGGAAGCTCTGCTTGGTTGTGTATGAGAGGAGGTGCATTTCCACAGCCTTCCCTTGGCCCTGCAGCAAATAATAGTAATAACAAATCTATATTTGTGCTTCTCGTGTTTGCTGTTATCTGGATCTCTTTGGTGAGATAACACAGGCAGAAGAAAAGCACTGTTCTCTCTTTTTTTCCCTGCTGCCCATGTGTTTTCATATTTTAAAATTAACCTTATCGACCCACCTGTTGCAAGCAGGGCTCTGCTCTGCCAGTTCCTGGGTGGGACTGAGATTTCTGCACCAGTTATAAAATCCCAGAATGGTTTGGATTGAAAAAGACCTTAAAGCTCACCCCATTCCCCCTCCACTCCATGAGCAGGGAGACCTTCCACCAGCCCAGTCATCTTATCTTTCATGAAAAATTGGGAAGATTTCTGCCCTTTTATAACCAAACTCCAGCACTTTGTCCTGGTTTTGTCCCTCACAAACTTTCACCTGTCCCTGATGGAGAGCAGAAGCTGAAGCTTTGTAGGACATGTTAATTTATATATATTTTTTTCAGCCTCTTTAAGTAAGCAATATATATTCAAGACTAAAAGACACTCAGGAAATGAAATTGCTGGCACTGCTGCTGCTCAGAGGGGAAACCATTTCCGTCCCTGCTAAAGGAGGAGGGGTCCTGCCCTCAGCCGTGGGGGTCACAGGAACAGCAGCAGACATCAAAATGAGGCAGGAGGAAGGAAAACCAAACAAAGCCAGGGGAAGCCTCTGGAGCAGCTCGCAGGTTGGTTGTGTTCAGGTTTTGTTCGTCCCCTGGGGTTTCAACAACATCTGGAGCAGCTGGACACACGCCCAGCCCTGGCTGTAGGGGTTTGATCAGGAAAAGCCCCAAGGAAGCTCCCAGCAGCTCCCCAAAGGCTGCGTGTGGCTGCTGGATTAACTGCACTGAGGGATTAGCCTCCTCCAAAGCCTCCCAGAGGCTTCTCTAGGCCTGGGATAAGGTGGCAGGCTGTTCACCAAGTGATATCCCTGCCTCTGCCGTGCTGTGGGGAGTTCAGCTGCTGCAGAGGGGACAGGGAATGGAGGACAGGTGAAATCCCACGTCCCCCAGCCTCTCCAGGTAGAGCAGAGGGGTTTTGGCTTTCCCTGCAGACAGATCTCTGGAGATCCAGCAGATCCCTGCCAGAGCTGTGCAAATCCCTGGCTGTGCCTCCTGGGGCAGGAGGAGTTAGGAATGTCATGTTGAATAAGCTTTTTTGTGGGAAAGGGAAATCCTAAGAGTGAAGGAGCCCAGACACTTTAAAGGCTGGGATTCATTGCTGTTGATTGAATGTGAAATGCAAAGAGTGGGGATGGGAGGGAGTTGTGGAGGGGTTTTAGGGGTGACTCTGAAGTGGCTGGAAGGTGACAGGGACGTGATGAGGGAGCTCTGTGGGGTCTGTGTGAGAGGGGAAAGCTGCAGCTCAGCTCCTGGAGAAACAGCTCAGGCTGCTGCAGGAGAAAGGAAAAGCAAGGAAGGACCTTGAATGAATCCCACAATCACTGAGGCTGGAAAAGCCCTCCCAGACTTTCAAATCCAACCTGTGACCCATCCCCACCCTGGGGACTCCAAACCACCTCCCTGGGCTGCCCTTTCCAATGTTGAACAACTTTTTCCACGTAGAAATTCCTCCTGATGTCCAACCTGAGCCTGCCGTGGTGCAGTCTCCTCCTGCCACTGGCTGCAGCTGGTTTGGGGTTGGTGTTTCATACCCTGCTAAAAATTCTCCTCCCTGGATTCCTGACCCAGCCACGGGACACTGGGAAAATCCAAAATCCCTGTTCCCAAGGGAGAGAGCCCCGTGTGCCTTCAGGTATCCCAAACCTTGGAAAATTCATCTTATCACAGCAAACCATCAGAGCACAGCACTGGCAAATGCAGGAGAGCTTTATGCATTTCCTTGAAAACCACGTTAATGTGACAGTTTTCAATAAAATAAAGGAGCAGGGCTGGAGGTGAGGAAAAGCACATATATATAATTTCTCAGTTACTGCTCCCAGAACTCTTTCTGTTTGACTGTTTCCCCTGTGATGTGTGAAATCTGAACCCCAGCCCCGGCTTTCTCAGCTCCCTGCCTGTTGACCTCTTCAGAAACACTGAATGGAAGAGGAAAAAAAAAAAAAATAGAACAAGAAATTGCTTTATGGACCTCCAGTCAGGAGAGCCCTGCACTTCCCCTCACAGGCAGACTTTTTTCTTCTGTTACCTCGCTGCGTTGCCTCCAGGTTACCCCAGGAAAAAAACAACAACAACAACAACAAAAAAAAAAAAAAAAAAAAAAAAAAAACAAAAAAAAAAAACACAACAAAACAATCCCTTAATTGAGACGATGTTGTGTCAGCAGAGAATGATACATCTATTTTTCCACAATCACTTCTGTAACTTGTTCCACTTTTAGCACAACTACAGCGGGGCTCCGTATCTCGCAAGGTGGCTTTGTCTGTTTTTTTCCTCTTTTTTCTTTTTTTCTTTTTTTTTTCCAGTGATAATCTCCTTTCATTACATTTTTTTCATTCATGCCCAGGCAAATATTTCCGAGCTGTCACATCTGGCTGTGTTGCCGTTGCCTATCCTGTGTGTAACCCACGAGTACATAACGAGGGGAAAAATCTCTGCGGCTGGACTAGATAAAGAGTGCGAGAACAGAAGGATTATCCCTCGCTTTTCCCGACAGGGGAGGTGACATCGGGAGACTAATGGGAGGTTTTTAACAGTACTTAGAGACTTAACGGGCTGTGAGCGCTGCCGTGCTGTCATTGCAAAGCCCGACAGGAGCTGGTGATGCTCCCAGGTTGTTGCTGAGCCCGTCCGAGCTCTCTCTCTCGATGGCTGGGGTGGGTTTGAAGCTTTTTTTTTTTTTTTTTAGCTCAGGTAATTTGGCTGCCTCAGAGGTTCCCTGTGCAGGCTGGCTGCCGTCTTTAGGAATAACTGGAATTTTTTGGGTTTTCTCCTGGAGGGCGGATCAGAGGTGCTGGTGGTGCGCTTGCAGGTGGAGCAGCGGGCACCGAGAGGGTTCAGGGCTGAAATTTGGCTTCGTTCCTTGGCCCTGAGTATCCCAGAGCATCCCCTTGCAGCCAGGGAGGGCACCAGGGCACAGGGAGTTCTCAGGTTGTAAACCACAGAGTACCTGTAAAGTATTATCTGTGGGTTGTATTTATTTATTTATTTATTTTAAAAAATTTCAACGATTTTAAGGATGTAGTTTTTCTTTTTATTATTTTTTTTTAATTTTAATTTTTCAACAATTTTAGGGATGTAATTTCTCTACGTTCGGTTTTATTTCTGTGTGGTATGTGAAACTATGTATACTAAAAAGTCACTTGTTTGTATAAGAAAAAAGAAGCTGTGTGATAAAACAAAGGACAGCCCAAATGGAGCTGTCAGGTTGTAAACCAGAGAGTACCTGTAAAATATTATCCATGCTTTTTATTCATTTTTTAAATTTTTCAACAATTTTAGGGGTGCAGTTTCTCTACACTGGGTTTTATTTCTGTGTTGTGCGTGAAACTATGCCTGTTAAAATGTCAATTGTTTCTGTGAGGAAAAAGAATCTGTGTGATTGAACAAAGCACAGCCCGAATGGAGCTGTCAGGTTGTAAACCAGAGAGTACCTGTAAAATATTATCTATGCTTTTTATTCATTTTTTAAATTTTTCAACAATTTTAAGGGTGCTGTTTCTCTACACTGTATTTTTTTTTCTGTGTCGTGGGTGAAATTATGCATACTAAAATGCCACTTGTTTGTATAAGGAGAAAGAATCTGTGTGACAGAACCAAGCACAGCCCCAACGTGGCTATGCTCTTGTGCCACTGCTGCCTACCCTTGACCTAACCCCGATAAGGTTTCAAACCAAAAGAACGGTGCAACATCCCCAAGCATCCCCAGGTTCCATCTCCCCTCAGCCCAACGCAGCTCCCAGCACTGTGCTGCTCTCCCAGCGTCCCCAGTAGCAGTGGGGTGACTGGTGGAGCTGTGTTTACCCCGTGCCTGCCGGGCAGACAATGAACCTCCCCTCGCCCAGATGGCACAGGCTCCTCTCCAAGCTGGCAGCCAGGGCTGGTGCCATCCAAACATCCAAACGCAGCGAGAGAGAGGCAATTCCAGCGCCTCCAGTGACCATCTGGACACACAAACTGATTTTCTATTTGGATAATAAAGCCTCTCCTACGTCTCCAATATTAGCTGTGTATGGGGATGCTAATTGATTTAATTGAAGCTCCCAATGTCGAGCAGTGGGCACTGCCAAGATTCTCAGTTTGGGTTTGTGGTGGGGTTTAATAGATGTTGGAGGGGAGGAAATTGGGGGATGATTTTGGGGTTTAGGGAAAGGAAGGGGTGCTGGAGTATGGGAATCACAAGTTCCTGCCCCAGAAAGGAAATGGAGAAGCTTTTACTGAGCTCCCCTAAGGAAAGGGACAGAATTTTGCTGCTCTTGGTAGTGCTGAGCTCTTTAACTTATTTAATTTTAAACAAAGGTTGTCTTACATATATAGGCAAACACATATCAGATGGGGTGATATGAGAAATAAAATCGTGGCCAAGTGATTAATATCCTTTATTTTTGGACTTTAGTAGCGTCTCACAACTTGGCTCATGACGCCCTAGGGAAAAAAAAATCCTGCAGAGACTTCCAATGTAATGGAAACCCTCTCTGTGACTTGAAAATCTGTTTGCTGGGCTCAAGAAATTTAAATTTTTGTACAAACACCACTTGAGACCTAGAAGATATTGTCAGGGCTTCTCTGCCAAAAAAATATCACAGCTTGTCTCTTTTTTTTTTTTTTTTATCTATTTAGATGACTTTTTTTTTCCCCAGCAAACAAACAAAAGCAACAACAGAAAAAAAAAAAAAAAGGAAAATCTACAACCTTGCAGCAAAGTTATCCACTTAAAGAAGTGGCAAAAAGTGACCTCCTGCAGCAGGGACAGGATCAGAACCAGTTGGTTTTGAAGCTATTCCCACATCACCTCAGGCTTTAATTCATGAATACTCCTGATCATTAAGGAGCTTCCTGATATTAAGGATCTGTGGAGGTGGTTGGTATTTCCTAGGAAAGGCACTTTGCCTCTTCCACTTCAGCTTTTGCCACTCTTCAGGCGGGTATTTTGGATTTTTTCCCTGTGCTTTCTGTTGTTTCAAGCAGGAGGGATGTTGGCCTCATTTCCCGTTGGTTTTGCTCTGTGCAGACTCCTCCTTGACTGGTTAATCAGGAAAACACAGCCAAGCACTTTTTGTGAAAGGCACTTTGGGTTTGGAGGGGAGGAAAACGGCTCAGAGGAGGCACCTGCAAACCACCAAACTGTTGGCCCAAAATCCTTTTATCCAATAAAATGGTTGGGAAAGTGGAGATAATTTGGGTTTTAGGAGCAGGGATGGGCATTTCCAAAAGGTGCCACAGTCCAAGTGAGTGCTCTGGGCTGCCAAGGGAGGAACATGAGGGGAGAAATGACAATTTTCTGGGGATTTTGCCCCATCTTCTCAAGGGTGGGGGCTCCTGTCGAGTGGCTCTGGCAGGAAATTTCAGGAATTGTGTCCCCTGATGTCACTGCACTTGTTAATTGGAGTTGACAGATGATAATGAAGGAGAGGCTGTGGCTGAGCAAGGGCAGAGGGGATGGCAGCACTCCTGGGGGAGCAGGACGGAGCAGAAGAGTCCAGATGTCCAGGAGTTACATGAGGTCACTCCAAGTATTAATCTTTGCTATTTCTGCTCCCAGAGGTGGCAGGGGGAAATCAGTGACTCTGAAGTGAAGGTTATTTATCTTTTATCTCCAGTTCACAATCCTGGCTTGACCTTGCTGTTAAACCTCGTGAAAATGATTTTTTGTTTTGTTTTGTTTTTGGTTTTTTAGGTTTTTTTTTGGGGGGGGAGGGACTGTTCCCTGGAACTGTGGTCCCGTCCCCACGTGCATTATGGCTAATGCATAATTAACCTTAATGAACCTGGAAAACTGGGGCAGGGGTTGCCTTTGCTGGAAGGTCAGCATGTCCTGCCCTGGCTGGGGGACCTTGGCAGTGTGAACAGGACTCAAATTCTGAGTGCTGCTCCATGGAGGAGAGGGATTAAACCTTGATAAAAAGTGGGATTTCCCCCCCTCAAGGGCAGGATTGGTGTCCAAATTCCACTGCAGGATTGGGCTGATTTTTCTGCCTCTTCTCCCTACAAAAAGGAGGTGACAGCACACCCCTGGCTGCTGAGAAATGGAGCTGTTTCAGAGTCCTGAACAAACAGCTGTGAGTTGCAGTCGTGCCATGCCTGTCATGAGACAAACAGCCTTGTTTATCATCAAATCACACAAAAGTGGCACCTTTGGTAGAGCAGTTGCATTTGTAGGATGTTCAGAGGCTGCTGAGTGCCACAGGCAATATTTTCCCTGTGCTGAGAACCTGCCCAAGTCGAGGGGACTCTCACTCCAGGGTTAGTTTGGAATTCTCCCTTCAGCAAAGTGATGCTCCTCGAGGATTTTCAGCTCCTTGTCTCCCCTGATCTCAGGCTCTCATGTTTTCCCTTGTAATTAGCAGGAAACTGCCTGAGCAAAATGCTTTTCCCTGACTGGCAGGAGCACAACACTGGTGAGTCAGGGAAGAGGGGAAGGAGGGGAAAAGGGAAACTGAGGGGAGAGGAAAAGGAAGAATTGCTGCCAGAGAGCTGTGGAATGAATGAATGAATGAATGAATGACATCTGTTTAAAGACACACAAGGAGATTAATGGTGGGAGTTAAAGTATGAAAGCAACAGGGCCTAAGTGTGGCATTAATGGAATCCATTTTCTCCACCATCTCCTGCAGGAACTCTTTGGAAGTAGAGAAAGGGGAAAATCACTTTACTGTAATAACTGTTATTTATATAAGAGAACAGCTTTGGATATATCAAAATGCGAGGTTTCAAGGTAATAACTGGCCCCTCACAATCTTTGTTATCCATTTAAAAGACATTTTCTGTGATGGTGAAGAGATGGAGGAAATGGCCCCAATCCTGCAACTGATCCAAAATGAAGTTTATTTTATTATTGTCACCATTAGTCAATTCCCAATCTGATAGGACTGTGTTAAGATAAAGGAGAAAAGGCTGGAGGAGATGAAGGGGGGCTGGCAAACAGCCTTGCAGAATTTGCTGGGACCATTTGATGGGCTCATGAGAGACCTGGGGCCTCGTCTTGGCTCTGTCCAGAGCCTCCCTCCACCGTGGCTCTGCTCCTTGGGCAGGAAATCTGTCTTGCACAAAGCAGGAGCTCGGCTCTTCTGCAGGAATCAGGAGAGACTCATGAATGATTCATGAGGAGGGATTGGGGGTAGCAGGGAAGGATGATAATAATATTCTCCATGTGTCAAAATATAACAATAATTTGACCAGCTCTAATTTTTAATAACCACTGGGTTTGGGAGCAGATGTGATGGATGAGCTGGAGCAAGCCATGGTCTCCCAAGCTGGCTTTTCACTTCAGAGCACCAAGGCCACTCTCTGAAATATTAGAGCTGTATAAAACCTCTCAGGCTGTGGGAGGAAGGAGCAGAAAGCCAAAAAGGAAGGGACAAAGGGTCTGCTCTGCTTTCATAATTCCAATTAGAATAAGTGTTAGACATGATCCTTAATTGATCCCAGCTCAGAATTTTATCATCTTTAAACCTCCAATCCCATGGAGTGAAGTCTCTCAGAAGGGTTTTCCCCTTTAACTCTGCAGGGTGTTATGGTGAGCATGGAATGAGCTGCGAGGGGTGGCCGGGAGTGGGTGACAGGGAGGGGAGGTTGGGGATTTGATGGTGGGGTCACAGTTTGCTGTCCCAGACGTGGCCCAGGATATTTCTCACGCGGGAAGAGGCAGGGGAAGATGATAAAGCAGCCCTGTTTCTCCAGGCAGGCTCTTTCTGGCTGGGATAATGAAAAAGAATTGGATTTGTGAGGGCAGCTGACACAGCTGGCTGTCTCCAAGATGTTTTCATTGCTGTGTTAAGAAGTCTTTTACAGACTTGGAGAAGCACTGGGAACGTGGTGCTGCCTGAAGCTGCCAGCCCTGACTCCTCACATGACAGCAACGAGAGTGAGCCCCCAGCAGAAACCCAGAAACCCCCTGCAGGAATTCCAGGAATTCCAGGAAGGAGCCTTGGCAGGCCCCTGTCCCCCTGCTCTCCCCTGAGTGTGTGCTTAGGCTTGCAAGTGTCAAACATCAGTGCTGGCTTCAGCTCTTGCAGGTATCCTCATTAAGATGGTTGGAAGGAGGAGGATTTAATGATCTGAACCATGACTTCAATTAATCAGTATAAATGTTGTTTATTTATAACATAAACCCCAGCCTATGGATAACTCTGTTGTTCAATTAAGCTTATCACTGGGAACCTGATCCAGTTCCTTGCTGCATTAATGTCACTAATTCAGTATCCTCTCCAAGAGGCTTCAGAACAGACTGCAGGGGATGTAATTCACTCCACTCCCTCTGCTTTACAAGCCTGGCTGGGTCTGGAATGTCTCAATCCTCACCCAGTGCTGGTTCTGATTCCTCCCCGATCCCACCGGCTCTTCCATCATTCCTGACATCCCAGGAGCCTGGAACAGCTTTTCCTTTGGGTTTGTTCAGCCTTGTTCACTAAGAGTTTTTGTGTCTGCTTTAATATACTCTCTGCAGCTGAGCCTTTTCTGCAGCCTTGCTTTCCCTCTCCTCCTTCCTTGCCCTCTCCAGTTGCTGTGTGGTGCCTTTAAAACTTTTCCAGATGCAGGAGAATTTGTAATGAGCTCCCAAGCTGAAAGCAGAAGCTGTTTGCCCAAAAGTTGTTCTCTACTCACACTGGAGAGCCTTGCACTAGAAACCTCAGAGATTCTCTGGGAAAACTTTGAGTAACTTTTTAAGGATTTTGTGGTTTTATTTTTTTTTTTTTTTGTTCTGTTGTGTCAGGGATTCTCCAGGCAATGTTTGACACCCCCCCCTGCTTAGGGGTGGTCTCCTGAGGATGCTGAGACAAATTGCTCCGAGCAAGGATGCTGCTGTGCATCACTTCACTCACTCAGGGCTCTGCAGATCCCTTCTCTCAAAAAGCCATCTAAAAAACAAAGTGGAGCTGCCTTTTTTTTGTTTTCTTTTTTTTTTTTTTTTTTGGTCCAAACAACCAGAAAAAGTTTCCTGGGATTAGAAGAATTAGCAGCATGCTGCTAAGATGGATAGGAAAGCAGGGAAAACCATGTCAGAGTCCAGGGAAAAGCAAATTGCTGTTTCTTTTTCCCATCCAGAAGTCAGGGAAGAAGCCATCAGGGGGAGAAGGATTGCAGTGGCCAGAGCATACTAACGAGGGAAGGCAGGAAGACATTAAAGCAACCCATTAAATCAGCTGAAGGCTGAGTGGCAAGAAATAAATAAATAGAGGCTGTGCAGATTGATCAGTATTGGATCTGAAGGGCTTCCACATCTGGTGTGGCAGCTCATTAGCATCTCATTCCAGAGGGACTCTGCAGCAAAAGGTGTTTGTTCTATCAGGAAAGCACAGGGATGAAAACATTCCTGAGGCATGTCAGGGGAAGGCTCAAGTGTCGTTTTATACCTGAGTCAAACTCTTTTATGTGCTTTAAGGCATCTGGAAACTCTTCAAGAGAGGTGAGGTTTCCAATGTCACCTTTTCCCAACTTTATTCATCTTTTCAGCTTTTCTGTTGGAGCAGACAGGTTTAGGGGAAGGTGTCCCTGGCCATGGAAGGTGTCCATGGAAGGTGTCCCTGGCCATGGAAGGTGACCATCGAAGGTGTCCATGGCCATGGAAGGTGTCCCTGGCCATGGAAGTTGTCCCTGGCCATGGAAGTTGTCCCTGGCCATGGAAGGTGGCCATGGAGGGTGTCCCTGGCCATGGAAGTTGTCCATGGCCATGGAAGGTGTCCCTGGCCATGGAAGGTGTCCCTGCCCATGCCAAGGGGGTGGAATTTGATGATCTCCGAGGTCCTTCCCAACCCAAAGGCTCCCAAACGTAGTTTGACTCTTCCATCCACACTCAGCTGCGTGGCACTGACCCATTTATCTTTGCACACATTCCTGCTCCCAGGGATTCCCATCTCCCAGAAGATCTGTTCGTAGTGCTGACTTTGTGATGCCCTCAAATGCCTGAGGACTGAGGCAGAACTGCCAGCTTTTGGTGGCAGAAAGGCTGAGTCTCTAAACAAGGCTTCCTGAAGTCTCCTGGCACATTAAATCTGTTTATTTGCCGCGTGGTCCTGGAAAACCTTGAGGAGATGTTTTATCTCTTCATCCTTCATCCATCATGAGAGAATGAAAATCATTCCACCTATCATTTGTCTGGCTCATATCTTTATAGGAATTGCCATATCTGCCTCCAGCATGGTCGGTCCTTGTCCTTGTTTCCATCTTTTAGAGATTTGTCACAGCAGCAGTGATCTGTTACAGGAATAGAAGTGGTGCAAAAATATCTCTAAACTCTCCATATTAATGCAAACAAACCTCCCAGATCCCTCGACGTTTTCCCCCTCCTCACTTTGATATTGGGGATACATCCAGGGCTGTTTTCTGTGTCTGTGTGTGGATTAATCACTGGATGGGGGAAGCCAGGGCCTGGAATTCCCTGCTGCATCCTTTGGGCTGAGCTGTTCATCCTCTGCAGTGTGCTGGGGGGGGATCAGCCAAAGCTGCCAGCTCCCTGAAACAGGAGGTGCTGGAAGAGCAAATTCCCTTCAAATGCTGAGATATCCTGAAGGGTTCAGAGGAAAATGGTCATTAAAGCCCACTTCATGGAAATTCAGTGGTTTTAGAGGGACCCCCAACTCCTTAAATCCTGTAACCTGCTGTCTCATCCCCAGCAGGATCAGGGGAAATGGCCTCAAGTTGTGCCAGGGGAGCTCTGGATTAGATATTAGGGAAAGTTTCTCCATGGAAAGGTTGTCAAGCACGGGCCCAGGTTGGTGGTGGAGTCACCATCCCTGAAAGTGCTCCAAAACTGTGTGCATGTGGCACTTGACAGGGTTTAGTGACCATGGTTGATGATCTTAAAGGTCTTTTCCAGGCTGTGATCTGAAGGAACTTCAGGAAATGTTTTGCCCTGCAAGGCGATGTGCCAGGTGTGGGAATGGTTCTCTCCTTAAATCCTTGGCAACCAGAAAATCCCAAAGTGTTGCAGATCTTTGTGTGTGCTGAAACTCAGCCACCTCTGGGGACGAAGCTCTGGGATTTTGTGGGGTTGTGGGTACAAAACACATTTATTAAGGGTATTTTGTGGGGTCTGGGTCCTTTCCTGCCTGCTCTCTGCCAGCTCTCCAGCCCCAAAATCCCACAGCTCCATTATTTATTGCCATCTCTCAAATCCATCATCAGAGCCATAAATCCTGCTGGACTTTCCCATTTGTTTGTTGGCTTTTTTTTTTTTGTTGGTTTAGGTTGCTTTTTTTTAAACTCAGAACTTTACTCATTGTTTCTTCCTTCCTCATTCTTTTTGCTTGCCTGGCAGTGGCACTTGAGGTTTGAGTGCTTATTTTTCTTATATTTATACTCTCCACTGACTTAATTAAGTTCTTGCTCATTTCTTGGTCTTGCCAAGTTTATTGGCCCCACCAGGGCTTCCCAGTGCTCTCTTCCTACAAAACCACAGCTGCTGCCAGTCACCCGAGACCACGAAAATGGGCAGAAAAACCTCCTTTGGAAACTCTGCTCGACATTATAGAAGCAAAAGACAGGCAGAAAAATGATCTTCCTAACTCTGGTCAGTGTTTTTAGGCTGGATTCCTAAGAAAATAAGATTTAGGTATTTAGGGGATGTGGGTGGCCGTGCAGGAGCTTGGATTTTTGGCAAACTCTGGTCCAGTTTGACAGATGGGGCTTTGCAGAGGTGCTGAAAATCTGGATTAGAGGGCAGTGCTGCGGGGAGCTCCTGCTGGGAGCAAAGTTTCAGGAAAAATAAAAAAAGCCATCCCACCACACCACATTGACCTGTGCAGAAACAAGGTCCTGGTGCCTGGAATTTCCTGTTTTGGGGTTTTTTTGGACATGCAGGAGAGCCCCTGGTGTTCATTCTTCCTGTCCATTCCTTTCAGGGCCAGAATCCCATTCCCTGACCTTATACCTCGGGAAGGTTCAATCCCTCATTCCTCCTTCTCCCTGCTTTTCTCTCCTTGCTTTTGGGAATTCTCTCAGCAGGTTTTTTCAGGGCATGGAATGGGACTTACCTGGTCACAAACCCAGTATTTAAATCCACAGCTGCAGTGCCTCAAGTCTGGCTGTGAGAACTCACAGAAGTTTCCCTTTAAAATCAGTTTCCTGCCCTTCTTTGGTACCAGAGGGTGAGTTCAGACCCTCTGAACCAGCTCTGGATGGGAATTCCCCATTTTAGACCCTTTTCTTATCTTTTTGTGCCTTTTTGCTGCTCTCTTTATGCTCAGGGTGTTTGCTGCTGCCCTGAAGTGGGATTTATATTCCCAAAATGAGGTGAGATGAGGAGCCTGGAGGGTTTTTACCTGCCTGCTATAGAGGGATTATATTTGCTGGGATCCAGGGATGGTCCCACTGAGGCTTTGCATCCCATCATGACGGACAGATCACCACCTTCCTTCTCAATTTTCCTGAAAACTCCAGGTCTCAGGGAGTGTAATTCTGATTTTATATACACAAAGTAGTTATTAAAGAAGATAAAAGAGAGATTGTGTTTCAAGCAGCAGGAACTAAAGCCCTCAGCTGTTTTTATCACATCTCCCCTGAATTTGCTCTCTCAGGATAGCAGGAATGAGAGGGAAGCTCCATTTAAATGCAGATTTCCAGTGCTGGCCAAGAGCAATAAATAGCCCTCTGCTACCCCGACCAGACAAACATTATCAAGGCTCTTTGTGAAGGAGATTTTATGTTTTCAGATCTTTTTTTTTTCCTTGATGAGATGCTCTTTCCTCGCAGAGTAATAGCGTGTTGACGCCTTTTTATTTTATTTTTAAGCAGCACTTCAGAGATTATAATGGAAATACAATCCCACCTGTTTCTCCACTGGAGCTCCACTTGACAGCCCTGTAATGAGGAACTGTGCAAATTTCTTCTCCTTTACTCTACTGACAGCCTGGAGGGTTGATACCTTATTCAGCAGAGCAGAAAAGCACAAAAAAAAGAGGCAATTTTGGCAACAATTTGTATTCACCTGACCCTGCAGTCTCGTGGTTTTGGAGGTGGTTTGGAGTTCAGGAGGATGGGGAGGTCTGGGGAGATCCCTGATGTTCCTCAGCAGGACATGAGTGTTTGAAGAATGAAATGTTTTCCTGGAATTCTTTTGGGTTTCCTGGTTTGGAGAGGAAGGACTGGTTGGCTCCAATGGCAGGTACTGCACTTCTGGGTTGGGCTGGGATTACAGCTCTTAATTTGATAAAGGGAACATAGAGGATTTGGGGAATGGGGGATGGTGTGGCCA
Source organism: Cinclus cinclus (assembly GCF_963662255.1). NCBI lineage: Eukaryota > Metazoa > Chordata > Aves > Passeriformes > Cinclidae > Cinclus > Cinclus cinclus. The sequence goes on along the minus strand of NC_085070.1, from coordinate 4,871,146 downwards.
GCAGGAGCAGGGAGGTGAGGACCCACCTGGAATTCTGTGTCCAGTTCTGGGCTCCTCGTGGACTGGAGGGACATGGAAGGGCTGGAGCCCCAGGAGGGGCTGAGGGAACTGGAGAGGGGCTCAGCCTGGGGAAAAGGGGGAGCAGGGGGGATCCTGTGGCTCTGCACAACTCCCTGACAGGAGGGGACAGCCAGGGGGGATTTGGGATTTCTCCCAGGGAACAGGGACAGGAGGAGAGGGAACGGCCTCGGGCTGGGCAGGGGAGGATCAGGATGGACAGCAGCAGGAATTTCCCCATGGAAAGGGTTGTTAAATATTGTCAGGGGCTGCCCAGGGACGTTTGGAGTGTCCATCCCTGGAGGTGTCCAAGGAAGGGCTGGACTGGTGGCACTCACTGCTCTGCTGGGGATTGGGCAAGGTTGGTCTTTTCCAACCTCAGTGATTCTGTGGCTGTGTTTAGAGCATAAATCAGAAGAGGTTGTAAGTGTGATGTTAACCTGTCATTTGGGACATCTAGGAAATATTACAGGCACCTTTATGTGTTTTTCACTTGGAGGGACAGGTTATGAACAGTGAAATATCCTGTTTACCAAGCCAGTGCTGTGTTAAATCTACATTTTCCAGAGGCTCCTTGAGATGGAAATCATGTTTCTGAGTATGACTCTACATTTCAAAGGTATAAAAAGGAGTAAACATAAATTAAAAAACAGTGAACAGGGAAAGGTCAGCTGCACACAGCTTGTTGTGGCTGCGTGCAATCCTCACAGTGGCATCTTGTTATTGTGATAAAAATGTGACTTCATTAGATTTTGGATGAATCGCGAGTTGGGGGGTGATGTTGAAGCTGGCTTCAGTGGGATCAGCCTGTCAGAGTGCAGATGTTGGGAGTCTGGCTGGGGCAGGCAGCGCTCCGGGAGCCCCACGGCCCTGGGCAATGGAGGATGGAGCCTTTCTGCTTCCTCAGCCCTGCTTGGACCCAGCTGAGGCTGGTGAGGATGGAATTCCAGCGCTGGCTGAGCTGCTGGGGCAGAGTCAGATGATGGCTGTGTCTCACCCAGCTCTGGGTGCTGCAGCCTGGGGAGCACACAAGTGACAGCCCTGCCTGCCCCCGGCACGGAGAGGCACGACTGAGCTGCTTGGGGTGAGAAACGAATGTCCTTCCTCCCCCTGGAGAACTGTCTGCAGGGCAAGAGGCAGAAGGGGTTGAGCATCTGCTGTCACAGCAGGCTGTGCTCAGGGCTGCAGGGGCTGTGGCCACAGGGCCCCCTCTCATGTGGGCTTAGGGATGTGGGGCTTGGGGAAACCACAGGAACTCCTTGCCCAGCTCCTGGCTGAGCAGAGAGCACCAATTCCTGTTCCTTGTGCAGATCCTGAATGAGATGAGAGCACCAATTCCTGTTCCTTGTGCAGATCCTGAATGAGATGAGAGCACCAATTCCTGTTCCTTGTGCAGATCCTGAATGAGATGAGAGCACCAATTCCTGTTCCTTGTGCAGATCCTGGCTGAGCAGAGAACACCAATTCCTGTTCCTTGTGCAGATCCTGAATGAGATGAGAGCACCAATTCCTGTTCCTTGTGCAGATCCTGGCTGAGCAGAGAACACCAATTCCTGTTCCTTGTGCAGATCCTGGCTCAGCAGAGAGCACCAATTCCTGTTCCTTGTGCAGATCCTGGCTCAGCAGAGAACACCAATTCCTGTTCCTTGTGCAGATCCTGGCTCAGCAGAGAGCACCAATTCCTCCTCATCCCCCACCCCTAAGGGACGAAAAATCCCTGCAGGACAGTCATTTAAATCTGTTTTTCTCAGAAGCTGCCATCACATCCACTTGCATTTCTCTGGCTCCCAATTATACTTTTATTTTTCTGCTTCTTGCTGTTAAATCACTAAGTTTGAGCATTGCCTTTGAAATCTGTCTGATGGAGATTTGCAGTGGAAGTCACTTGTTGCTTGAACCTTGATTTATTATTACCCAGCTACTCCAAAGGTATAAACTCTCCTTGTTTGGCGCTTCTGGAGCATGGATTTTGTGTTAATTATATGGAAAATCCGAGTAAATTGAATAAAAAGCTAATTATTACAATATAAGGGATGTTTCGCTGTCAGAATTGGAACATCCCATGGGAAGAGATGTTCTTCCTGTGAAAAGCTCACTCCTGGCTGGCTTCACTCGGTGCCTGGGAAATCCTGAGCAGTCCTGAGCCAGGCACTGCAGATCCAGGTGCTCCTGGCTCCCTCTGCAATATCTTTCTCATCATTCATGGAGAAGCAGTCTAGACCAGAGACATTTATCACTATGGGGAAGATAGGAGTGATTTTTTTGAGGGCAACAAAGTTCAAAGACTTTGCTGTAAGTCTTTGGGATTAAAGATTTACTTGATGCATCTTCCCCTGTTTAATAGACAGGAAGAGATGAAAGGGAATTTCTATAAAGATTTTCGTTCATACTTAATGATGCCTCTATTAGATGAGCTTTGGCACAGTGTCCCGAGCCATGAAGCTTTAAAACCAACCTTTTTTAAACATTAAATGACCTTTTTTCATCCTCCAGCTTTAATAAATAAAGATTAGTTCAGCCTCATTACCTCCCTAGTCCTGGGGGCTGGTTTAATATTTAGTTAAAGTAACCAGTCTCCAAAAACGAGCACATTTTGCTGGTTTCCTAAATCCCACAGGGAGACTGGAAACTCTTCTGGAGTTTGATCTGGGTTCTGGAACTGCTGCTGTCACTTCCAGCCTGGATCCAGGCTCTCCATCTGAATTTCTTTCTTTCCAAAACCTTCATTTTCCCCTTCCTCTTGTATTTGCTCCCAACGTTCAAATTCATTCAGAGCTGAATAGGTTTGCTGTTGTTACTTTAGGTTTCTTCCTTTCCCTCCTTCACCTTCAGGGAAGTTTTCAAGATTGTCAAAAGTAAGAATAGAAAATCCCATCCTGAACAGAGATATAAAAAGCTCTGTGCAAACTTTTTTGCTTAGCTGGCTCGAGGAAACTAGTCCAAGTGCTTTGGTTTTGACTATTTTTATACTTAAAAATCATTTAACTGTACATTGGTGAAAGTCGATTTTGTTTGAAAGCTGCCAATTAGGGAAATACTTGAAAACATCCCCCTATTTAGTGCTTTTGAAGCTTTAAATTAAAAACTAATGAATCTGACAATGCTGACATCCACTCCCCCACTGCTGATCTTTAATTTCCCAGAGTCAGCACCTGAGCTGCATTTGGTGATGTTCATCAGGCTCAGCGCATGGATTTACCCTTCCCTGGGAGCAGGGCTGCAGGAGAAGTTTCTACAAGAACTTTCTCCTCTGCTTCTCTCCTGGAAAAGTGGAGTTGATGGCAAATTGTTCTCCCAGCTTTGTTCTAATTAAAAGAAGTAGTCAGCCATATTAATGTCCTAAAACCCCTGCTCCTGGCCTTGGAGGAAAGCACAACCCTTTTTGTTGCATAATGAGATGAACTCGATTTAACTCTCATAAAACTGGGAAAAGATAGGAAAAGAAGGAATTCTTGAGTATTATCAGGATATGAAGTAAATCAGGCTGCTGTGAACCACTTCTGGGCTTCCACTGCTGGGGTTAGGGCAGGGCTGGGACATGGAGATGCTCTGCAGTTGTGCCAGGAGGGAAAAGATCCCACTGGGATGAGCAGGGCAAGGCTGGGAAAAGAGCCCTGAGAGGTGGTGCAAGCTGGGTGTTGAAATCAGGCTGTGCTTTGAGTTTTGGGGCTGGGTCAAAGTCTAGGGGGCAGGAAAATCATAGGAAAAGGAGTCTGGGCCCCAGACAGGGAGGTCTGGGCTGTGTTGGACACTCCATGGTGGCAGTGGAGAGTGATGGAAGCTATGAGGACCTTCCAGATCCTTCTGTGGATCCCTCAGTCCCACCTCCAGCTCAACATCCCTGTGCTGCTCTGTGCTGGTCCCAAGCAGCCCTGCCTTGCAAAACTGTGTGTCCTTTGTGCCTTGCTCTTAGGCTATCTCCCTGATGGGCTGGATTTCACTTCCCAGCTCATTTATGCTTTTCTCTACCAAAAAAAAAAAAAAAAAAAAAAAAAAAAAGCCCCAAACCTGCTGCAGCACAAGGCCAGGTTCCAAAGCTCCAGCAAAGCTGCTCCAGGGGGTTCCTTCTTTCCCTGCCATGAACCAGCAGAGCCCCACTAATCCCTGCTCTGCTCCCCTCCACCTGATCCAGCACCTGAGCAGTCCTGGATGGCACTGCTCCCTGTGGAAGGATTTTTTTGGGGAGGGAAGATAGGAATTAGTGGTTTTTTAATGTCCACAGCAAACAGCAGTGCTGCTCTTCCCCAGATAAAATGGAAAAGCTGAGTTCTGGGGAGAGACCTCCTGTCAGCAAGGATAAACCCACTGGGGTGCCAGCTCCTCCTGAAATTCTGGCCTGAATGCTCCATTCCGGAATCCTTTCTGCCTTCCCTCCAGAAAGAAAAGATAATGCCCCTCCCCACCTCCCTCTGCTCGTCACAGATCTGAGTGGGCAGCCCCAGGAGCTGGGTTCAAGAGCCAAAAGCGTTCTGTTGGAAAAATATTTGTCCCTCCCCACCCACAGCTGCCCACTTGCTTCCTGAAATACTCCAGCTCTTGAGCACCCTATCAGTGCTTCCACAAAGGAACCATCGGGGGTTTCTGGGGACCTTGTGCCTTTGTTAGGATGTGAGGATCTGGGCTGTTTTAGGGTTGGACAGCTGGATGTGCCTCTCTGGGAGCAGGCAGCCTGTGTGGTGGCAGTGGGTGCTGGGAGCCTGGCAGCGTGGGTGGCTGTGCTGTGCCATTCCAGCAGGTAAAACAGAGGCTGCTGCGGAGATTTCACCACCCACCTGTCTGGCAGGACCTGGGGAGTGGGAGAAGCAGCGGGAAAGGCCACGTGTGGGAAGGGGGATGCGCCAGCTCTGGTGGTGCCAGGAGCACAAACAGAGCTCCTGCAGGGATCAGCGAGTGTGGGGACAGCGAGGGGGAGTGCAGATCCCAAACCTAACCAGCGCCAACACCTTTATCCCCCCTACAGCTGCCATCCTGGATGACCCCATGGAGTGCAGCAGAGGGGAGAGGCTCTCCATCACCCTGGCCAAGAACCGCATCAACCGCGCGCCCGAGCGGGCGGGCAAGGCCAGGGTGGAGGTGGACATCTTCGAGCTGCTGAGGGACAGCGAGTACGAGACAGCAGAGACCAGTGAGTACCACCCAGAGAGCCCGGCTCTCCTCCCACGAGTGTCTGGAACGCTGAACTCGTGGTTTTGCGACAGTCAAAGGGGAACGGAGAGAAAAAAAAACAACAAAAAAAATCCCCCCCATCTCTCTGCTCTTTGCGCAAAGCAGTTTTCATTTTGGGAGCCCAGGTGTGCACTGACAGGATCCTTGCCCCCAGTAAGCTTTGTCACCATTCAGCAGCTTGGGACAAATAATTTCCTTTAATCTGCCTGTCAGTAAACAGGGTAATGCTGATCCTTTGTCAGGATTTTTTTTTTTTTTTTAGTTGGCTCACTTAATGGTGAGCAAACAAGAGACTCCCGGGCAAGCTGGGTGCAATTAAGTTGTTTTTAAAACCCCCTGGAATTCTGTGTGTCAGCAAACATGTCAGCTCTTCCTGGAGCTTGAGATTGGCAGCAGATTTATTTACTCCAAGTGAAGTTTTTCAAGTGAGGTTTGAAATCATGAGGATGAAGAAGAGCTAATTTTGAAAGAGCAGCAGGTTTCCCATCTCACTTTCAAGTTCCTGAATGAAACTGTTCTTTGTTAGGGTTGTTCTCCGGATGCCCAATATGACAGTACTATGCTGGTGAATACAAAAGAAATTTATGCTCACTCTCCCAGAGTTTGAAAGGAATCCCAAAGGTCTGTGGTAGTTTTTTTTTTTTTTTTTTCCTGTAAGAGGGTTCCTATCCCTTTGGAATAGGAAATCCTCCTTTTAGAATCATTTTTAAGCCAACCTTTAGAGTTCAAGGGAGGGCTATAATTTTTTATTACCAGTTGGCTCGATAAAGCTGGAGGAATAATTTTAAATAATAGGGATTTGAGACTTGTTTCCTGATGACTCTGCATTCCGTGACTGTGTGATCTGCAGGGTATCCCCAGAAAGGGTGACAGAGTGTTGTGGGCTGCCTTTCCCTGGAGTCTTGGTGGCTTTTCTGCCCAGCAGTGCTCAGGGTTCTCCAGATGAACTGGCAGAGCAGCTCCGTGGGGCTGTGGGATCAGCACATCACTCCTTCATTTCCTGATGAGCGTTTGCACTATTTATAGAAGTGTGCAGTTAATAAAGAGAGTCTCAGCAAGTACCTGGGCTCTATTTATAGAGCCTGTCAGGCAGCCCAGACTGAACCCAGCTCAGGGACTTGCACCCAGCACCTCTCCACTGCTTCGATCCCTGCATTTTTAAAGATTTTCCTGGTCCTCCCCGTCTCTCTTGTCCACTGTATTCCCCTAACTTGGCACAGCATTAGGGCAGAACCAATTTACCTGGCCAGGTGTGGCAGAAGGGATGGGAATTGCCTGGATTGCAGGGAATCACAGAATCCCACTTGAAGCTCATCCAGCTCCACCCCAGCCTGTCCTTGGACAATTCCAGGGATCCACAGCTTCTCTGAGCACCCTGTGCCAGGGCCTGCCACCCTCACAAGGAAGGATTTTTTTTTTCCCATTATCCCATCTATCCCTGTCCTCTGGCACTTTGAAGTCATTCCCCCTTGTTCTGTAAAAGTCTCTCTCCATCTTTCCCTCCCTTCAGCTGGAAGGAACCATTAAATCACCCCAAAGCCTTTTCTTTTCCTGGCTGAGCATCTCCAACTCTCACAGCAGAGCTGCTCCATCCCTCTCCTCCCTTTGGTGGCCTCCTCTGGACTCATTCCAAGCACATTCCCAGTTTGCTCCTTAAAAATCCCAAATCTCCCTGTGAGACTCCTGGAAAACGAGCAGATTTCTCATTTTCCCCAACCTTCTTTATCTTTGAAGGAACCAGCAGCATTTTTAGCTCCATTTTTTGTTCCTTCCTCATAAATATCCTGCTTGCAGCAGCATTCCTGGCCTTTAATTTTGTTTGGGAAGCAGATTTGATTGCAGTGACCCCAGAGCTGCTGTAAGGACCACAGGAGGGATTTCTGCCTTATTTTCATCCTGTGACACTGCTCAGAAATCCTTCTCTTCAAAGGTTTCTCCAGCACAGGAATATTATTTGGCTGAGAATGAAATATTATGCAAGAAATCGTTGATTTCAGCAAACGTTGGGTTTGGGGAGAAATTGGAAAGTGAGGAAGGCATCTCCCATTTCCAGTTTTCACCTTGGGGTGATTTTCTTTGTTTCCTTTACTTGGATTTTTAGAGTAGAAATTGGAGCATATTGACTTGATTTTGGTGAATTGTGCTGTGTGTTATTTGCCTTTTCTTCAGAGGGAAAAAATGTCTGGGAGCTTTTCTTAGAAAAGGAATAATCTGGATTCTGTGTGGCTCTGCTATTAATGTCACTGATGTTATTCTTGATTTATCCTGATGGCAGAGGAAAATCAGGTGCCTGAACTTAAATTTCAAGGCTTTCATGGCTTTCAATGCTTCAATAAGTTGCTGGTATTTGTTATGACACACAATATTAATAAAAAACTGTTGAGATGTTTTAACCTGTGACTGCAAAGCTGTTTACAGCTGTTTAATACCGTTCTCACATTTCACACCCTTTGATTCACTCTTAAGTGTCACAGCTCCATGCTTAGCTGACAGGTCTGCGAGTGCTGGGATTACACCACATGCTCCATATACAAGAAAAGGAAGAATTTTGGAGAGTTAGGATTTTTATTTGAGGAGTCAGGGGGTTATTTTATTTTATTCTTTTTTTACTTGATTTTACTTTATTTAATTTTACTTTATTCTTTTTTTTTTTTTTTTTTTTTTTCCTGGAGCTGTTTTTCTCCAATTTTCCCTTCTGGCTGACCCAGGTGTTTTAATGTAAGAGAACCCCAAAATCTGAACTGCTCCATCAGGTAAAATCCAAGTCAATCCATCACATTCATGCCTGGTTTGCCATTCCACCTTTAGATATGAATGAACACAAACTTTGGCTGTTCCTGTGTGATTTTTAAGGAAGTTTCAATTAGAAGTTGTGGGCAGAGCCTTTTTTTTTTTCCCCTGTTTCAAGGAAAACCTTTTCTCCTGTTCTCTTTGTGTTTGATGTTCCACTCCTTTTCTCCTTTTGTGCAGCTCCAAAATGAGTTGTTTAATCACTTCTTTATCTAAACCACCTTGTTCCTTTTGATGCCTGAGCAGGACAGATTTCCCTGCTTGTCACCTTGTCCCCTCTGGCCTCGAAGCCTTTTAAGCTCCTCTTTGTTGTGGATCCAAACATCCCGGGGCAGGTCAGGAACGAGTGCCAGGGAGCAGCTGGAGAATTGGAGATTTGGATTTATCCACACCGATATTTCAAAGAGCCCTTTCAAAGGGTCCTTTCTGTGCCTTCAGCCTGTTGTTTTTACCTGTCCCACGATTTTGGGGGATTTAATGTTTCAGCTTGCTCTGCTTATCAGGGAATCATGGAATGGTTGGGGTTGGAAGGGACCTTAAGGATCATTCTGTTCCACCCCTTGCCATGAGCAGGGACATTTTCCATCCAACCTGGACACTTGCAGGGCATCCCCACCCTCTCCAGACCTCTGTGGTTGCTTCAGGAGCATCTCTAGAACCCCTTCTGTTTATGCACTTGGTGTTTTCTCTCTGAGAATCCCGTGACCAGTCCCTGTCTCTGGAGATCTCGGCTGTGTTCTGCCATCAGGGAGCTGCTGAGGAATTTCCACACCTTCCCTGCTGGTTTAATTTGAATTAGAGCCAGGAATCTTCTGTGTATTCTGTTTGAGGCCCCGCTCAGGTATTTGTGTGCTCTGAAAGAGATGATTCTGCCCCAGGGGTGGATCCTCTCTCTGGAGGGAGCTTTCAACCCTGCTTTGAACAGGGGAGGATTCATGGAAATGTTTTCCAGGTGCTCTGGGATTTCAGGAAGTGAAAGACACTCTGACCATATCTGAAGGGATGTGCTTACATTTATCATCGAGAGCTATTAATTTGTTGTGCTTTTTCACGTTCAAAAATAAGTTTGCAGTTCTGCCTTCCTTTAAAAAATATCTCGCTGTGTCCCAAGTGTCCAAACCTGGACTTTATTCCCAAATTCGCTCATGGAAATGACTGGACACTGCCCTGCTGTACAAAAGGAGGGTCCCTGTGCCCTGAACACACACCTGATCTAGTGGTGCCCATGGTGAAGATTCTTAAAGTGATGCCACTTCAATGTCCAGCATCCCTTGAGACCCTGAATTCTAAACAACATCAAAACTGGGACAGAAACTCGGAGTTGCTGGAGCCTGCAGCACTCACACAGAGCCCAGCACATCCCACAGCTTTTGTGGTGCCCAGGTACTGGAGTATGAAAGGGGTCTGTGATTATCCATAATTACAGTCCCGGGGATCATCACGGGTGGATTTTGGATACAGGACCAACATTTCCACATCCTGCAAGTGCTTGTCTGGACACCCATGGCAGCAGCAAGGTCGAGCCTTTTCTCCCTGTGGAGACCTGACAGCATCAGGTAATTATTCTGAAATAGGAAATATGCTTGGATTACAAGAGAAGCTTTCCAAATGTGGTCAAAACCTTTGCCTCAGGCACTTCCACTTCGTTTCCATTCATTTTCCTTCATTGTCGTGGATGTTACCCCCTGGTAGTGATAAGCCAGGTCTTTTTTCTTCCTCCAGTTGTTGCAACTCTGTTGCTATGACTACTTAACCCAATTTTTGTTCCTGCTAGCAGGCACGAGAAGAAAATCACTCACCAAACTTTCCCCTGCACGGCACAAGGAAATTTTCCCCAGGAACTTTGTCCGGGTGAGCTGTGGATAAGGGAGGGCTCAGAGCAGCTCCTTGCTCGTGGATGCTGAATGGCAGAGCTGAGAGGGACTGATGAGTGCTGCTGAGACAGCAGGCAAGGCTTTCAAACCACTGGTGCTCTTTATTTAAAAGGATCTTCTGGAGAGGTTTAAGTGCCTGTAAATTTTTTAAGCATGGAGGAAAAGTGAGCCCTGGTTTCCTTTGAAGATGCTGCAGGAAAAAAAAATATCCCTCATTCTGTAGGAGATTGAGTTGTTGGAGGGCGAGGGAGCTCAGAAGGAAGGAGAACCCAAGAGGAGATGTTTGCATTTCATGAAGACTTTCTGTAAGAAGTCAGAGCAATCAGCAGGGACTTGGGAGGATAAGGAGTTTTTCCCTTCAAAAAAGACGAAGAACCAATTCCCCAAAGTGACAAATTAAATGAGATTTGGGCCTCATATCCCAGTTGTGAGGCTGTGGAGGCTTCAAGAATCACAGAATTATTTGGATTAGCAGGAACCTTAAAGATCATCTTGATCCACCTCCTGCCACGGGCAGGGGCAACTTCCAGGGTGCTCCAAGCCCTGTCCAACCTGGCCTTGGACACTTCAGAGATCCAGGGGCAGCCACAGCTTCTCTGGGAAAACTTGAAACTGTAGATGTTCACTTCCCTAACCCCACACTCAACCCCAAGCTTGCTGTTCTAAAACCACCCCAACCACAGTGAGCTTTCATTCTACTTCCAGCCTTGATTTAAAGACTCTCCGAGTTGCTGAACTCCCTGCTCTGATCTGTAACTCAGCAGTTTTGTTGATAAATTCACTTTACTACCCCCACCAAAAAAAAAAAAAAAAGTTTAGATTTGAATTTTTCCCATCTCAAATAATTCTTCACAACCCCCACGAGAGCTGCTCTGAGGTACAAAGCAGGGGAAGAGGCAGGTTTGATACTGAAGAGCTCCTGTGTCCGAAATCTCAGCTTTGGGATGCAGTGGTTTGGTTCTCACACACAGAAATGTTGTGAACTTGCCTTGGCCAGAGCTCATAAAAGTTTTGGTGCCTCTTTTCTCCCTTTTGGTGCCTCCTTCCTCCCCTTCAGTATCCAATTTCTTCAGAGAGTTTCCAATTGAGCAAATGTGGCTTTGTCTGGGGAAAAAGCTGAGTGTGTGAGGCTGCTGAGGCAGGTCTGGCAGTGCAGGAGGAGCTGTGGGCAGCTCTCAGGAGGATTTGGGAGATCAGGGGTTGAGGCATGAGGGGCTCTCAGAGGTTTTTCGTGCTCTGCAGGAAGGGTTCTGAGCCATGCAGGGATGGCAGTGGCAGCAGGGAGGTGACACCAGCTGGGCTGCTCCTACGACTGAAATTCAGCTGGATTTGTGCTGTGAATTAAAAGGACCAAAGAAAAAGGGTTGCAGTTTAACCCAGGAAGAGATTTAACTTCTTCAGTTTGTCAAGTGTTTTTTTATGGTTCTGCTAACCTTGGTTGCAGGGAGCCAGAGGGTTTAACTACTGCCAGGAAGAAAACAACACAAAACAAATGAAAACCAGCACTGAAATCCTTGTTTTACCACTGAACTCTCTAAAGCTGAGGGGAGAAATCCCTACAAGTCTGTTTGGTGCTTTGAAGCCAGGTCACTGCTGTGTGTAGCATCTTCCATAAAGTTTAGTTCATGTTTCTGTCCTGGGGACAGAGAGGGGTCATACTGGAGAGGGTCAGAGATGGAGATTCTGGGGTTTTGGGGAGAGTTTAGGTGGGGTTTTAAAAGACTGGGGGAAGATGGACAGTGCCACAGTGCTTCATAAATAAAGGGATTTTTGGGGTGGAAATGGCAGAGAGGGTGTTGTGGGAAGGAGATGATGCTGTGTCCTTTCTGAGGTGCAGCAGGCACTGTGAGCACGACGGTCTGCTGGAATTTGGGATGAATTCTGACTTCTGTTCCCTCTGATGCCCACAGTGTGCCAGATCCTCCCCAAGGGTGTGGTGGGAGTCCTGGGACCTTCCTCCAGCCCAGCCTCCAGCTCCATTATCAGCAACATCTGTGGGGAGAAAGAGGTAAGTGGAGAAGTTCCTTTCATGGTTTATCACCCCTCCTCCTAAAGCACAGACTTTTGCAATGTCTTCATTTCTGCTTTTTCTTCCTCTTTTCTGCCTCCCCTTTCCTCTCTGCATCCCCTTCTGCTCCAACTCCCCTCACACCCAACACAGCCACATCCCCACAGGCTGAAGGCTGCAAACCCCAGAGCTTGCCCTGATGGATGCAAACCCAAAGCTCCGTCTGACTTTGTGCACATACTTGGGAAGCTTTATGTTTACTGCTGTTCCATCCAGTTCAACCCCTTTTTTTTATCTGTGTCCAGACTATGTGCTGGATTTAATATTTTATAAGCCTCGAACATCCTACACTGATCTGGCTCTGCAGTCGGAAGAAGAAATTGAGTTCTCTTCTCATAGTTCATTCCTTTAAAGCCAGATAACATCTCTCAACCATTTAGTGGCTCTCTCTGGAGCCCAGACTTCCAGGAGAGGAGGCTGGGACTGGGCACTGTAAATAATTTGCATTCACAAATGAGTGCTGGGCCTTGTTCCTGGAGTGTGGAAGAGAAGGAAGGGATATTTCAGCCCTGATGCATGGGGCTGCAGCAGGAGAGGTCTCCTGGGGGTGTTCTGTAGCTTTTTCTCTTGCTAAATGCCCTGGACGTGAGCTCCATCCCAGGAAAGGCAACTCTGCAAATGTGTTTCCTCTGAAATTCGGATTCATTCTGAGTCTGATCTGAGGCTCCTGATTTACTTTTTTTTCTTCAGAAAGGAGAGGTGAGTGCTGGTGCCCTCCTGAGGTGTTTGCTTCTCCCTCCAAGTGATGCAAACCTGCAGGAACGCCCTGGGATTTACATCCCTGGAGCATCAGCTGGTGCCACCGTGTCAAGCAGGACACAGAGCCCAGGCAGAGCCCCCTGTGCCTGCAGCCATCCCTCAGGGAAGGGGAGCAGTGTCCCCAGGTGGAGTGACTGATGATCTGGGGACGTGAACCTGTCCTGTGTTCCCCCTCTCGTGCCCAAAGAATCCCTTTCCCCCTTTCAGAAAGGGGAGTTGCTCTGGGGCAGAGCTCTTGGAAGGAGGGGAGGATTCCTGGGGCTGAACAGGGCTGTGCTCAGCTCTGGGAGCTGATGTGGTGCTGCATTCCTTCCCCTGTGTCTGCCTCTCTCTCCGAGTCCCAGGCTGGGTCTGGATCACTCCCAGGAGCTTCCCTGTCAGCTCTGGTTACAGGAATCCACCTCTCCCTCCTGGCTGAGGGCTGGAATCAAGGCAGATAGCAGCTTATTACTCCTTAACTTCTCCTCTGCTAACCACCAGCTCCTGCTGCCAGTACAGCACGGAGCTGCTAATGGGCTCTCCCAGGAGGAGACAGGGGCTGATGGCTTCGGAAGGACCAGTAATGGAGGGAGAGGGGACCTGACACGCTGCTAACAAAGTTGTGGCAGATGTTTCCCTTTCTCCGACTTCTGTTCCTTCCAGGATAATTCACGCGGCAGAAGAAAAGCAAGATTGCCTCTCTGTCTGTGGCTGAGGCCGCAGTGTCTGGGCTCCATCTGTGTCTCTGCCCACCCCTTCCATCCACTCTGCTCTGCAGGATGTGCAGCAGCGACCTCAGAGGGAGCTCTGCAGCTTCCCAGCTCCCCAAACTCCCCATGGAGCAGCATCCCGCTCCAGTGCTGCTCTGCTGGATCAATGACAAGCCCAGCACCATTGGTTCCAGCCCTGTCTGGCCTTCTGTTGATCACAAATGCCCAAAGCTTCTGTTCCTCCTCTGCCCAGTCTCGCCAGCACGGGCTCATCTTGTTCTTGCCTTCATCTCTGCTAATTAATGACCTGGTGGCACCTCCGTAGAGCAGGCAGGGCTGGATTCACAGCACAGGGCCCTGGATGAGCCCCCTGGCCCTGCCTGCCTGCACAGCGTCCTTCCCAAGCAAAGGCTGGGCCCAGCTACAATTAGTGCCCCAGCTAATTAGGTTGAACTCGCACGAAAGGTTTCCTGTGCTGTAATCACAATCCCCATTGCCTTTCACTGAGTGGCTCAGCAAGACTTTTCCTGATCCACTCCTTCCCGTGGCTTTTTGTTGCTGTGATAATTATTTTCCTCTGCTGCTGCACAAATCCCACCCTCCCCTCTTGACTCCAGTGATATTTCTGCAGTTTTATTGGGATATTCCACTTTCTGCCTGCTGTGTGTTTCACACCACAGGTCCTTTATCGCAGATTTACTTGTTTTCATTTCTACTTCCTCTTTAATTATATTTTCTTTCCTCCTCCCTCCGCTCAGGTTCCTCACTTCAAAGTGGCTCCAGAGGAGTTCCTGAAGCTGCAGCTCCAGAGGTTCACCACCCTCAACCTCCACCCCAGCAACACCGACATCAGTGTGGCCGTGGCAGGAATCCTGAATTTCTTTAACTGCACCACTGCCTGCCTCATCTGTGCCAAAGCTGAATGTAAGTGTTTGCCAGGCCGGGTTTGCCTGCCCCCTCTGCTTCATCTCTCTTTTCTTTTTTTTGGTGCTTGCTGGAGAAGGTCCCAGGTCCTCATGTCTGGTCAGAGCAGCCTTTTCTACTCCAGAGCAGGTTCACTATGCTGATGCCCCATGGAGGTGTTTTTCAGAGGAGGAAAGAGGATGGGAAGAGATTATCCTGCCTTCTGTTTGACCATATGAAGAGCGTTTTGCTTCCACAGATGGGGCTTTGAATAAGAAAAAAGAAAATTTAAAAAGGCATAGGCCTGTTTCTGGAAATTATTTTTAGGCAAGTAAAGCACTTTGGAATATGTCTTACCCAAAGCCACGTGCAGTCTGTGACCTAAAAGCAGAATTGGATAAATAGTCAGCACAGTGCACGCCCTCCTGAGCTCTGCAGCCTGCATCTGCTGGTGATTGTGCATCTGGACACTGGACTTTCCAGCTCGTCAGGATCATCTCCACCTGGGCAGGACCATTTCCACCTGGGCAGGACCATCTGCACCTCATCAGGGCCATCTCCATCCCTGCAGAGCTCCTGGTGTGGCAGCACCAGGTTCTGCATCCCAGTGCTTGGAGCCAAGCGCGTCCTGTCCTTCCTGAGGTCACTGTGTCCTAGATTTGGGGCGGCCAGTTCTGCTTTGATTGCCCTGGTCCAGACCCATCAGCTCTGGAGTTTGCCAGAACCAGCCTGGCAGAGGAGCTCTGTGGATGCAGGGGGAGCTTTGGGAATGCTGCTCTCTGACTGGAGAGTGAAGGAAAGGCAGCATCGTTCCCAGTTAGCCCTGGGCAAACTTCCCAGCAGCGGCTGGCAGGGGAATATTCCTGCACGGGGACACAAGGAGCAGGAGTGACTTTACCTTTTCTTTGTGCTCTGTGTGCCCTGGGGGCAGCAGGCGCTGGGCTGAGGTGAGTCAGTAAATCACCTTCAGTGAGCAGGCTCACCCTAAGCCCAGGAAAGGCCCCGGCTCAAAATGATGCAATTAAAATCATGCAGATGGTCTCCCACATCACTCCCAGTGCCAGAATTTTTCATTGTCTAACTTTAACCTTAAGCAAGAAGAGAAGCAAAGATAATTAAGTTTTCTCAGCTGCTGTGCAGGAAGCTCGGGGCTTTGCACCCCTGCCTTGATCCCCACTCCTGGGCCAGGTGTCTCCCACTGGGATTAATACGATTAATATGATTTTTATTTATCTGGATCAAACCCTCTTACCTGAAGCAATCCAATTTATTTCGTTCTGGTGCTGCTGGATAACTCAATACTTTCCCAGACCCGGGCAAGCAGTGGGACAGGAACCTTTCATCCATCCAGTTCTTTGTGCTCAGCAAGGACCTGATCTGAGCCAGGCTTGAAGCCCAACATGCCCTGACTGTAACAGAGCACAGACAAGGCTTAATTGAGCTTCATGTAGGAGCACCAACCCTGATTTTCCCTTAGGACATGCTCTGCTCCTAAGCACAATCCTTAAACAACTAACTGGAGGCATTTCAGGCTTTTGGAAGGTTCCCTTGAGGCAGCTGAGGGGAGCATAAGAGCTGCCTGCTCATCAGTGATGAAATGCTGTTTTGAGGGATGTTATTATTTAGATCCCAGGAGGGGCAAGCTGGAGCTGCTTTGGTTTAAATGTGGGCTGTGTGATGGGACCCCTGGGCCCTACCCTGCCACACTCATCCTGTCACATCCTTCCTCTGCGGACTGGCTGGGATTTCCCCTGGCAGAAGCAGAAAATGACCCTTAAAGCCAAAGAACTTGGGCCAGCCTAAGTGTAATGCCATGGGGAATGTAAAATGTAATGCCATGAATAGAATGAGATTTGTGTGATTCAGTTTGGTGAATAGAATTATCTGACTCAGTGTCTCTGTGATGTTCAAGAATTAGCTGGTTTGGGAACTGCTCTGGAAAGTTTTGTGTGATTCCACAGAAATCTTGACCCAAATAGGCAAAAAAAAGAGGATGTGTGGACTTTTTAGGAGCTTCTCTGATTGTCAGAGGGGAGGGAATAACACCCAGTGCTTGGGAAGGGTGTCCAGGGCACTGAGGTCCAAGGCTTTGTGCACATCCTTAATCCATTTATTTATTTATTTTTTCAAACACCCAGGGAGATGTTTGAAACAGCAGTGTTGGGATTAAAAGCGAGGATGGATGGGAATGAATGATGGGACAAGGATGAAAACAGGGATGTGGCACTCCAGGAGAGCTCCAGCTCCTGCCTTTCCTCCTTCCCAGGGAGCAGCTCTGGTGCTGAGAGCTCAGAAATGGGGCTGCTCCTGCCAGCTCCAGATGTTTGTACAAGGAAAACATCAAATCCTCAAGGTCAGGACTTGCCACAAGCCAGCCTGAGCCTCTCTCAGAGCTCCCCACGGGAGTGTTCAAGCAGCAGGTGCCTGGTGCAGCCTCTCTGTCCTCACTTTAGTACTTCAAAGGTGCCAGGAGGAGTCTGCAAGCCTTTGCTGGGGTTCACATCCCTCTGAAGTGCCAGTCTGGCAGCAGCAGCAGCAGCAGCAAGAGTCTCACATCCTCTCAGCATCAAAAAAAAAAGGGGAATCTCTGCACACAATAGAACTTCCCTGCACACAGCAAGAGCAGCTGCAAGCAGGAGGCTTGATGAGGCTACAGGTAGGATCTAACGTGCTGGAAATGATAATTTCCTCGAGCTGAAAGTGGAGATCAAATTATTCTTTTTTTTTTTTTTTTTTTTTTTTTCCTGGTTCCACTTCTTCCTCTCTGTGCCTGATTAGCTTTAGAAAAAAATTCCTGGTTTCACAGCAGCGGAGTTTGCTGGGATGAGCTGCAAGTAAACGTGGTAGTGTCAGGGCTGTAACCTGCAGCTGACTGTCTGGTCCCCTGCAGCCGTGGAATGAGGTGAAAATAAACCTTTCCCCATCCTCAAGGGTCAAATGGAGGACTTAGGTAAAATTTACTGCACTCTGGAGTTAGAAGACTAAAGAAGTATTCTTTATAAAGAAGTATTGTGTGCTATAAGCAGAGTGAATTCTCTGCCTGGTGAGGAAGAAGAAGCTGATGTGACCCAGACAAGTCCCGGCACAGCAGCTTTTCTAACCCCTTGCTGTGCTCCTACCTGTACCCAGAGAAAAGGTGAGAGGCAAGGGCATTGTCAGGAGTGCTTTAAACCTCTCCCTGTGAACCAGAGGCTCCTTGTCTTGGATGTGTCCCTTTTCCTGCACTGATGAAGTGCTGGCAGTCTGCTGGAGCAGAGCTCCAGCGCTGATCCCATCCCGCTGTGTCCCTTCCCTGCCTCCTGATCTGCTGGAGAATGAGTGGATTCATGCAGTGAAAAATAAGTCAGATTAAGAGTAAAACTCTGACTTGAGGGTTAATTTGCCTCCCTACCAGCTGGGATGTGATCCTGCTGATAGTTCTGTTTCTCCAGCTCAGCTTTCCCCCCTCTTTTGGGGCTGTCTTCCCATGGGGATGGGATGTGTGGCTATGCTGTTTGTGTCTTGCTGATGATTCCATCTATTGGTCCCTCAGGTCAATCAAACTTGGCAGGAGGTTACTTCTTGATGGAACTCAGCAGCTGGAAAGAAGAGAGGCTCTATCGAAGCTGTTTTCTTGACTAACAAAATCTGCAGCAGGAGTTTTGACATCTTATTAGGCTTCAAGGCAGCTGGGTTGGAAGCAGCCCTTGACGTGCCCATCCTTATTTTTGACAATTTTCTAATGTTGTATTTTTGTAGTGACCTCCAACTCTCGGCAGAGCTTCTCATGCCCTTGGAAGGGAGCAGCAACCCATCCAAGTGTTCCAAGATCTCAAAAAAAAAAAAAAAGCCGCAGCTTCCTGGGCACTTAATTTGGGGGCTGGAAATGCACAGGCTGAGGGGAAGGAACAATCCTCCAGTAACCACAACAATCCCAGATGCAGGAAGATAATGGAGAACTTGTCTGGACCTTGTGTTGAAGGTCTTACCTCTTCCCAGGAGGAGTTTGGGGCCACTTTCTTTTCCTGGAGAAGAGCTGGAGTAGCTTCATCACTTCTCCTTCCCTGCTGGATCAAGAACTGAGCCCCAAATCCTTTTCTTCCACTCTCTTTTTTCTTTCTTTCTTTCTGGGGAACAGTTGGAATAGCTCCATCATTTCTCATTCCCTGCTGGACCAAGCACTGAGCCCCAAATCCTTTCCTTTGCAGTGCACAGACCCAGAACTTCAGGAACGCATCCTGTCATGTCTCACTCTGCTCCATGGGAGAGCCTCACATGAAAAGGGATCTGTTCTTTTTCTCTCTTTTCTTCAAAGGCCTTTTAAACCTGGAGAAGCTGCTGAGGCAGTTCCTCATTTCCAAGGACACGCTGTCGGTGCGGATGCTGGATGACAGCCGGGATCCCACCCCGCTCCTGAAGGAGATCAGAGATGACAAGACAGCCACCATCATCGTCCACGCCAACGCCTCCATGTCCCACACCATCCTGCAGAAGGTGAGTGTCCATCCCCTGCCCCTCGGGGTGCTGCTGCTCCCCACAGCCAGCTGTCGTGTGATCCTGAAATGTGAAAATTCCCACAGCAGCGCTGGGAGTGGGCTTTGCCCAGAGGGTGATGCCTGGAGAGGCTGCCTGGAACAGAGGTTGGACTGGGTTAAAGGAATGAATCAGGGATTTATTAAAATCCTTCAAAGGATTCACCTTGGGCAGTGCAAGAGCCTGGCAGTGGCTACACCCAAGATGGACCCTGGGCCAGGATTTCTCACACTTTTATCAGTTTGGGTCCATTCCCACCTTGGGGTTCAGTGTCCCATCCCAGCTCCAGGTTCTGCAGTCCCACCCTCCCAGATTCTCCCCTCAATTCTCTGCTCTTTGCACTTTTTGGGGCTGGAGCTGCAGCGGTGTCCTTGGTTCTGGGGCTGGACAAGGATTGTTTTGTGTGACTGAGCTGAGGAGAACTTGGAACACTTTGTATGGAGTTCAGAGTCACACACTAATACAGAATCTCAAAAATATGAAAGCTAAAACTTAAGACATCAAGGGAATTGCCACTGATGGAATTTCCAGGGCAGGATCTGTGCAAGTGATGGTTTAATTGCTCTGAGGGGATGTGTTTGCTCTCCAGAAGTGGTGTTGCCATCAAAGAGCTGTGAAGGACTGCTCAGCTCTCTGAAATGACTCTTGTGCCCCCTTTTTCCCCTCCCATTATGTGTATAACTTTTTCCTCCTTTATATTTTTATTGTCTTATTAACCGAGATTTTATTTTAATCCTGTTTATTTTTAAATGGTCTCTGGCTGCAGTTTCTAGAGCATGTTTTGATAGCCTGCCTCAAAACTGAGCAGTGGCTCCAGATGGAGCAGAGTTTCCCACATCCTGGAGGGAACAAGAAGCACATTCCTGAAGGGAGGCAGGATCCAAGCCCTGGGATGCCCCTGGCTGGTGCAGGCATTCCACACTGTCCTGGCTGTCTTGTCACAGAATGTGTCATCCAAAGGCCTTGCCCGTGTCAGATTTATCCCTGATGGCATCCAGCAGGGATGATTTCATCGTTCCTCTCTCCCCCTAAAATATTTTTATTCTACTACATGCAATTTTCTTTTCTAAATAGACAGTTTGGGGAATTTTTTGTGGGGGTTGTCTAGTCAGGATGGGGGATTTGGTGTGGTTTTTTTCCCCCCTTTTTCCCTGTTGCTGCCTGGCTGCTCAGGGCTGTCCCCCTCCTCTGTTGCTATAGTGACTTCCCACAGGCTCCCAGCTTCTCTCTCCAGGCACCCACATCTCCCTGCCCAGCTCCAGCCTCCTTCTGCCACCTCTGAGAAATGGCAGAAACTACCAGCAGTTCCCAGTAAAACCCAATTCTTCCAGTTAGAGGGCTGTAGGAATGGAGGGTAATAAATAAAGAAATCCTGTTCCAGCAACTTCTTGCACTTTGGGAGGCTGGAAAGTGTTTTATTGATAGAGGTGGAGCCAGGGATATGGTGGTGCTGAGCATCAGGTGAATCCACATCCTCCCCCACAGGGCAGCAGAGGAAAAACGCTCTGCGGGTTTGCTGGGGCTGTCCCCGGAGAGCAGCCCTGCACAGTGAAAAGAATTCACAGTTTCTCATCCCTCACCCTCCACAGATGGGCTGGAGACACTTGGATGACTCCCACATTCCCAGCCTGTCCTGCTCCCAGCTGCCAGGGCCAGGTGAATGGATGGGAGAGGCGCTCTCAGGCGCAGCTCTGCTGCTCACCTGGATTCTCTGCCCTTGAAACCAAACACTCTGACCTCAAAGTGGGTCACAGGGAGAGCTGCCATTGTCACTGTCCCCAGGAAGGGATGAGGAGGGGGAACTGGTGCCAAGTTTTGCTGTGGAAGGGGTGAGAAATGAGGCGGCCTCCTCTGGGTTCAGGGGACTCCTTGGCTTTGTGTGTCTGTTGTGCCACCTGGGCGAGGGACAGGGTGAAAATGTGCACCCAAGGGGCTGGGGACAGCCAGGGCTGAGCCACTGAGGCAGTGGTGGTGGCCTCAGGTTTGCACAGGAGCAGGTGAAGGACAGGAAAAAGGAGAGGTACAATCCAAGCTGCCTCTTTCTGTCTTTCCTTCCCTCACTTTCTGCTGTCACAGCTTCTGGGAGGGATAAAAAGGGACTCACACCAGGAGCTGCTGCCTTTGGTCCTTCCCTCCTTGCCTCCCATTGCTCTGTGTGGTCTGGACTGCTGGGAAAACCTCTTTGCCAGGGTCTGGAAACTTGATTTGAGACCAGCTGTGCTTGGCAGTGGAACAGAGGCTTCCAGGAGCATCTGTAGATTAATGCCCCACTTTCCCGAGCATCTGTTCCCACGACCAACTCCTTGTGCAGCGAGAATTTTGGGAAAGGGCTTCAGTTATATGCTCTGTGATCTCTAGAACAGATCATCCTCATGGAAAATTCTGTGTCCTTCTCTCTGCATCCCTGGACACTTTTGCCCTGTTTTCTTCTACTTCTGTGGCCAGCACAGCCCTGTCTCAATTCTGGAGAGCAGGCTGAATTATTGGGTCTCATCCATGCTCATTAATTTGTGGGATCTGAGCCCAAATCTGACCGATAAAACTAGAAAACCACCAGTGGCTTGATTGTCCTATTCCTGTAACTCCCAAGAGCTTTTCCTGCCTTTCTCCAACACGGGGTTGTGGTGGAAGGGACAAACCTGGAGCTCTCAGCTGCTCCTTTCCCTCGTTATGTCCCAAAACAGGACCAAAGCAGCATCCACACACAAAGCAGAAATCCGTGTTTTCCTCCAAAAACATCATGGAATTCCTCATCCCAAGGGGTTCTGGGGCTGCAGGACCCCCCCTCACCTTTCCAGTGTCTGTGTGCACCACTGGGGTCTGTCAGGGGTTCAAAATCTTCTGCTTTCCACAGACATCTTCCTTAGAGGTGATCCTTGCATGGGTGCACCTGCAGGATGCAGAAATCCCTGAATTCCACCTTGGAATGCCATGGAGAGAGCAGGGATGCTCCCAGGGGTCTGGAGCTGGGTCATTTCTCTCTGTGCAGGAGCTTTGTCAGGGCTGTTGTGGGCAGGAGACCCCAGGTAGGCTCAGTCCTGCTGAAAAATGACTCCCCATGATTTTCATTTCCCTGGTCCAACTGTTGTGTCCCACCCTCCCTTCCTGCAGGGAGAGATAAGTCTGAAAAAGCAGAATGTGGCCCCGGCTCTGCCTTGCTGGAGATTGGAGATTGTCAGGCTCTGGTTTAATCTCTTTTTTTCCTCTCCTTCACAGGCAGCTGAACTGGGGATGGCATCTGCCTATTACACCTATATCTTCACTAATCTGGTAAGGAGTTTTTCCCAGCTTTTCCTGCCTGAGTTTGGAGTCATTTTAATGGGAGCTGATCCCCCTGACCTGTGGGATCCTTGGGCAGAGCCACAAGTGTTGGGGAGGGAGTGAGGGAGGCAGGCAGGGATGTCACCTGCTGCCTAGAATCAAAAGGCAAAACCTTCCCAAACAACGTCAAGAGTAGCAATTCCAAAAGCAGTTTTTGTGACAAAAGCTTTCTGTGCAGACAGGCTATTGGATTTCTACAGTTTTTATCAGGTTAATTAATTAGTTCATCTAACAGGTGCATCCAACAAGAGGCCAGTTGCCCCAGCAACCCACCCTTGGGTCTGCCCCTCGGAGTTGTTCTGCCTTGTTACATCTCTTAAATTCTGGTGCAAAACAAGATGTCCTCGTTAGAAATTCCTGTTGTTAAAATCAGACTAATCAGAATTTCAAGGATGTGTTAGGAAGGGTTGGCTTGTTGTTCCAAAACGTGAGAAAGGGCAGGGAAATTACTAGAAACTCTGGAACTGCATATTAAAAAGCTATGAGGCTACAAATGTATGAAAATATATAAAAAGCTAAAAAAATCTTTAGGCATCATTCCTGCAAAGCTGGGGAGGTCTTTGGGAGGTGGAAAATGATTGGTGCAGGATCCAAAGGCAGGAGTTGTGGACACTGTGACAGGAGCTGGTGCAATGAGATGTGCAGGTCTTTGGGAAGCTCCAGAAGATGGGTGGCTCCTGATTTTCCTGATTTTCCTGATTTGTGGGGTTATGCTGGTGTTGTCACACTCCGAGCCCATTCCCTAGATTGGAAAAGGCCAGGGATGAGCACCTGGAAGGCATCACAGCCCCGTGCCCTGAGACAAAGGAAGGATGATCCCATCCTTGTTGAGAGCAGGGGATATCTCCAGCACGGTGGTTTGGCTTTATGGCCACAAATAAAATTAACGGGGGCATCGTGTGGTTGAACCCCTCAGTGCTGTGCTGAACAAGGAGTGATGGGCTGAGGCAGAAGCGGGGGAAAATCCAGAATAAACATCAGAGAAACTTCTGCTGCTGCTTCAGCAGCTCCAGGGCTGCCATGGGGTGTGAGGGAGATGGCACCAGGAGAGCAGGACCCTGCTGTTAGTGCTGCTGATGGAAACCTGGGGGTTAAGTGGAGGTGCCTCCCAGCCCAAGTGATTCTCCTATTCTCTAATTTCTATGAATATTTCTGGCAGGGAAGCCGAGAGCTGAATCATGCTTTGTGTTTGGGTGGGAGACAGACGGGAAGGGATGGAGCCAAACGTGTGGGCAGGGAGCTGGAGTGGAGAGGAGCAGGGGAAGGAGGGAAATGGAGGGGTTGGGAGCAATTGGGGCACAGAATGGAGAAGGGATGAAGGGAAGGAGGTGTCAGAGAGAAGTGCAAGGAGCAGAAAAGGCCACGAGGCTCCTGGCTGGGCAACACTTGGGCTCCTGCTCAGTGTCCAATCCATAGGTCAGTCCAGCAGGACAGGCTTCACTGATGCTGTTCGTGCCCATGGAAGGGGCAGGACAGGCAGAGGAAGGGATGTTCCTGCAGGGATCAGGCAGGGATGGAGCCTGGGGGCTGTGGTTTGTGCCCCAAGTCACGGTGTCCCTGTGCTGACACAGCTGCAATGGGGACAGTGGGATCCCCACAAAGGGACAAAGGGACAATGCCACCCCCACCAGAGCTGCCCACAGTGCCAAACCCGGCCGTTCCCACTCCCAGCAAGGATTTCCAGTGCTCCCAACAGCTCTTCCTCTTCCACTTGCCCTCCCCAGCCCATTCCCAGTCCCAGAGGGCAGGGCTGTGCATGCAGGGAGGGATTTCCACCTGCACATCACCAGCACAGCAGAGCCTGCTCGTGGATGCTGCTCAGACAACAGAAAACTCTAAAAATGAAGCTCCCACCTCCACCCCCACCCCAGTCCTGAGCACGAGTGTGATTAAGCATTTGCTGGAGATGAAATTTGCCTTTCAAACCCATTTATCTTGTGGAATGCAGCTATGGCAGGTGAGAAAGAAATGAGTTTTGTTGCCATTCGCTCTCTCCGGGTATTAATCTGTTTATCCAGGTTGTTTTACCACTTTTTCCCATAGCCCAGCCCTTAGCAGAACTAACTGGATTTTTGGCAGGGATCATTATGGAAAGGTGACATCAGACAAAATCTGGGCAGATGGAAGAGATGTTTAAGGAAATTAGTAATATTTAAATGGGGATTGGAGATGGGAGTGAGCAATTTAGGCTCATAAATCTGGAGGGATTATCAAGCTCCTAATGAACCCTCTGAGGTTCTGCAATCACTGCCTAATAGAAAAGATAAAATCATAGAGAACTACTGTCAAGGGGAGCAAGCAAAAAATGGCTTAAATGGAGAGAGAACCCATCAGAAAAGGGAGTAGAGAGTCTGTAGAGCACTGAGTTGCTTGGAGATGGAAAAATATCTCAGGGAAAAAAGACAAAAAAGAGGAGAAAATAGGATAAAATGCTGAATTAAACACCTGCCCTGCAGCTCTAGAGGGGAATTCTGTTTCTGTCTTTCAGCATTAATTTTATTTAATAAGCACATCCCAGCCAACAGCTCATGGTGTGGTGCAGCTCTGCTCTCTGTGAGTGTTAGAGGAGGGAATTCTCTGTGTGCTGGGACACAGGAGGGGATTTTTGGGGTTAAGGTCCCTCTGTGCCAGCCTGGTGTCTGCAGGGAGTGGCACCAGTGCTCTCCCAGTAGATCACTGGAGCAGATGAGGAGGAACCCTCAGGCCCTGATGCATTTCCATGGGAGCCGAGGCGAGCAGCCCGATGTAAAAATATCCACAGGCTCCTTTCCTGCGTGTAAATTCATTATCAGCCTCTTTCAGCCAGCTCCAGGGACCTGCTTTTGTCAGCAGCAGCAGACTGGCAAATTTTCCAGGAGTCCTAATGGAAACTCTCAGGTCTGGAGCATTTGTCTTCCCCACCTCCATCACCTGCATTTGGGGCACTCCTGGCAGCCCTCCTGTCCTCCATCCCCTGGCAAAAAAATCCCCATCCAACTCAAGTTTCTCTCTGGCATCTCCACGTGGTGATGATTCCCTTGCTCTGGGACTTTTGGGAGAGAGGAGATTGCCTGAAGAGGTGCTGGGATGATCTCAGAGCTGTTCATCCTCCCTTCTCCCTGGCTGGGCTGGCTGTGTCTCCACAGAGCTCATGGCCATGTGAGGGGGCAATGATGTGCAGAATAATAGTAATAATAACAATAATAATAATAATAATAATAATAATAATAATAATAATGCACAAATAGATTGCAAGCAGACTGCTGTGCATTGAAAAAAATGTTCCTTCCAAGCCCTGGAAATCCCTGAAATCACCAGCACAGAGTAGGAGGGGTGTTGGATGCCTCCAAAACCCCACACTGCTATTAATTATTTTAGCTTGTTAATTCTGCGTAGCTTGTTGTGTTTTGTGTTTTTATTTTCTTCCCCTTTCAGTTTGGTTTATTATTGTTTTTCTTTTTTTCTTTTTTTTTTTTTTTAATAACGTCCCAACCTCAGGCTGGGTTTAAATTTCAAAATATTTGTCAAGGCGATTAGATGGGAATAATTGGAAGAATTATATTTTTTACTGTAAGGGAGAAAAGGTAAAGGATGTTTCCCAGTGCCTTAAGCCAGGCAGGGCAATTCACTGGGTGCAGTTTTGTTCCCTGACAAAACTGTGTGCAGGTGCTGCTGCTGATAAAACAGCTGTCGTGTTCAACTCCCACAGACCAGATAAATCAGTTCAGGTCTGGGGTTTTTTTGCCTTGTTTCCTGCTTTCTCTTCTTTCTTTGCTGATTTATAAAGAGGTCTTCATACAGGATGAGGCTTTCAAAGCTGAATTGTCAGCCTGGAACTGGAGGGGAAATTGGTGTCCAAATCCCCCAGGGAGTGTCACACATTTCTGCTGGAGCTCGTCAGCAGGGTGACATCCCTTGGGAGGAAGAGATGATGTCAGAGGGACAGGCAACTACAGATTAGGCTTTGACCAAGTCTTGTGAAATTACTTTTTTCGGGTGAAATAATCTTATTTTTCGCCGTGAGCGCACGTGGTGTTTGCTGCCAGGGGCACGTCCCTGTCCCTTGCCCAGGTGAGGAAGGCAGAGTCTCTCCTTACCCTGTGACAGATTTCCTCTCCCAGCCCAGCCAGCCCTCCTGATTCCCAGCAGCTGATGCGAAGTGTTCTGGAGAGCCCCGATCATTGCTGGGATTTATGGATCATATTTTCAGTAGCATGTGGTAGCAGGGCAAACAAATCAGGTTTTTGCAAGGCTGCCAAAGCAATTTCTCCTCGTTCTAGTTAGCATGAGGGAAGGAGGGTTTAGACAAAGCAGTGACTCTGCCTCCCTGCCTGAGTCTTCTTTACTTTCTGACCAGATCCCTGTGCTTGATTCCCAGTTTTGGGTAAATCATTCTCTCAGATACACTCCAGCCCCTCTGAGGTGAGGGCAAATCTCTCTCTTTGCCTCTGTCCTACTTCCCACCCCGTTTTTTTTCCCCAAGAGCTGTGTTTTTTCAGGTCCTAACATTTAGCACTTGACCTCTTTGGGGATTTGTCTCCAAATCTCAGGCTCTCTGCAGGGAAGTTGAAGTTTGGGCAATGCATTTGCCTACAAGTGCTCTTGTTTGAAGAACAGCCTTCAAAATTTGACAGCTGGCCTTGCATGAGCAGGTTCAAGACCTATAAGGCACATTGATGCTATTTTTGGAAGAGAAATCCAATTACAGATATAAATATGGTTTCTCTAAATTGTCCCTGAGCTCACTGAGGTCTCAGCTTCTCTTTCCCTACCTGAACGTCCAACTAGCATTGCCTTGAGCAGATCTACTCCATCCACTTACCTACTCCAATTGTTGCTGTGATGACTTTTTTTCCACTTTTTTCCCCTTCTAGAGAAATTGATTTTTACATGTGGCCCATTAGAAACTTATTGACTCTGTCTATAATTTATAAATAAATGGAGCCTTTTAGGAAAACCATAGAAAGCACTTAACATAATATTGTCCACTTGAGTAAACAAATAAATGTGTTCTGAGCAGAGCTTTGGAATGATTTACAGGCTTGGCAACTCAGCTCTGAGGGCAGCAGGATCCAGAGAGGAAAAGGCAGGAATTTTCTCCACCTCTAACTGAGGAGGTTTGGTGATTTTTTGGGACGAAAAATTGGTCACTGGGGCTGGGGGATGAAGAAGTGACCATTGCAGGGTGAAGCTCCTTTTGGGTTAATTTAGTTCTGCCTTCCATGACCTGGGGAGAGTCTCCCTGAAGTCCTGTTTGCCCAAAGAACCTGCTCTGGGACACTTTATTAACCCTAAAATGGGGAATAATGTCACCCACTGGTGATGTCACCAGAGCTGTGCTGAGTTGACACTGCAGGTTTGGCTCTTGCACTGAAGCTGCCAGGAAATCTTAGGATGGACATTGCACTCTGGGTTTGGAGAGCTTTTCTAAGCACCAGATACTCAAAGATTTTGCCAGAGAGAGGGTTTAATAGAGAAATGGAAGCCTTGGCCCAGTGTTCTCCTTTCCCATCCCACATTAAAAAAACAAAAGAGAAAGAACAGCACAGAGTGTCCTGGGCCAGGTGTAAATCAGCTTTTGGTGCTGTCAGAGGGGCTGGAGGGGAGTGAGGTCAATGCAGTCTCTGCTGAGTTCACAGCAGTGAGTTTCTCCTGCTGAGCACAGTGTTGGAGGGTGTTTTGGAGGCTGTTAATCAGCAGATCAAAAAAAAAAATCCAATAAAGTCCTTGCAGTGATTAGAAGAGGAAGATAAAAATGTGTGTGTACAAGAGAGAGAGAGGAGGGGTGGAGTGAGCATCTTGCTGTTGGTACAGCCTGAATTGAGCAAGCCCTGCTCCTCCCAGACCTTTGGGATGAGGCCAGACAGGGTGTGGGAAGGTCTGTGTGACCCTGGCAGTGAAAGGAGCCCTCTTTAGGCTTGTCCTAAACACCTCCTTATGGCAGCACCGCTCACTGCCTCCCCGCTGCCCAGGCACTCCGGGTTATTAAAGACGAGATAAGGATCCAGGTCCTTCACGCACACACAGGCTGCAGAACAGCATCACCTGCAAAATCGATGCTGCTGGAAGGAGCTCAGGAGCTGCTGCAGTGCTGAGCAGCGCAGAGGCTGCTGCAGGGGCAGAAATTACCAGGAGCCACTCTCCAGAGGGACATCCCAGCGTGGTGGGGCAGGGGAGGTGGCTCCAGGCTTTAAAATGTGGGGTTTTTTTTGTCAGGTAGGATGCTGTGACATGGATAATTTCCTGCTGGGCTGGCCCTTTCCACTTCTTGGGAAGCAGTAGAGCCAGTGGTGAGGAAAGAACTGGCCATAATCTCTGGGATTTCCTTTAGCCTAGGAGTTGATGGCATAGCTGCAGGTTTAGGATGAAGCCTAATTAGTGAGATGCTGATAGATGAATGCTGGCTTTGATGTTTTGCATTTTAAGGCAGGTTTTTAACCTGCATCTCTTTTGGGCTGCTCAGCCTGGAGAAGAGAGTCTTTGGAGAGACTTACAGCACCTTCCAGTGCTTAACTATGACCTACAAGAGGGCTGGAAAGGGATTTTTACAAGGGCATGGGGTGATAAGGAAAGGGGAAATGATTTTAAGGTGAAGGAAGGTAGTTTTAGATGGGATATTGGGAAGAAATTCTTCTCTGTGAGGTAGGGAAGCCCTGCACAGGGTGCCCAGAGAAGCTGTGGCTGCCCCTGGATCCCTGGAGGTGTCCAAGGCCAGGCTGGATGGGGCTTGGAGCAGCCTGGGATGGTGGGAGGTGTCAGGGTGGAATGGGATGCTGCTGAATGTCCCTTCCAGCCCAGAGCATTCCATGGAGAGCTGTGCTGCCAGGTATAAATCTCTTGATGCTTTTCACTCTGCACCTCAGTTTCCCCCTCTGTATTCCAGGCATAAGTAACTCCGAGGCAGGATTTCCACTGGGAAAAGGCAGCTGGGCTGTCCCACACTGACCCAGTGCCACAGTGGGGTGTCCCAGAGTGACACAGGCAGGACAGGAGGGACAATTCCCTCCCAAAGTCAGGAGCCAGCTGAGGTGGGAGAAGGCTTGTGGGTGCAGAATTCTGTTTGGGATCAGCTGATTGTCCATCCTGACCTGCAGAGTAAGACTTGCAGTGAGGAACACTCTCCTTCCTGATGGCTTTATGTCCCTAATGGAACGGGGACTGTATCCTGCAGATCTGATCATAATTCACACCCAGCCACGCTGCAAAATCCAATCTCACGGCTTTAGGATCACAGAGCTTGGCTCTGTGGCTTTTATTAGCCAGGTCCTGCCAGTGACCTCAGTGCAGGGGTTGTTCCACGGGGTTTGTGTGCAGCTGGAAAGTGAGAGCACAGGTCGAGCGGTGCAGAAATCTGGGGAGTGACTTCATCCTCTAATAACTCCTCCAGCTCCATCTCCCAGGGAACCCCGTGGAATTCAATTAGCTAATGTGTGCCTAGCACTCGGAAAATATAGCATGCCACAGAATTGCTAAGTGTTGTTATTTAACAGCACACATTTCCTGGTTGCAGCCCTGTAGTAGCAGTCAGAAAATCTACACCGTAATTGCCTGCTGGTGCCTGCTGCTGAATTTGCTGTGATGGGAGTAAGGCCTGGGGATTTTTCTTTCTGTTAAAAAGTTCATTAATTTTGGCTGCAGATCCTCCGGGTCTAATTTTTTTTACCGAGCTCTCTTGAAACAGAATATTGACATGTGGTGGGTGTTTTAAAAAACAGAGTGGGGGAAAAGGGGGAGGAATTCAGGCAGCCAGGATTTGTGTGCCTGAAATTCACCTTGATGTGATTCCTGGTGGTCTTCTCTGTGCCTCACGTTGGACTGAGACTGAGGGCCACGTTTTGGGCAATTATTGCAATTCCTCTAATGTAGGGAGAGGGATAAACAAAACAATGGAATAGGAGAAAATGAGGGAGCTGCTGTTTGCACCCATCTTTTTGATGGCATTTTTCTGAAAGCCTGTGGTTACAAAGCTGTGTTTGCACAGGTGGAGGAGGCGTGGAGTCCCCTCTTAAACAGGATGTCAGAGTTATTTTCCTAATGGCTCTTTGCTCTTGTTGCATTGGGAATCTTGTATCCTGCAAAGCTCCAGCCAGCACTGAGGATGAGGGAGAGTAGCTCCAGGAGGAGAAAAAGGCAGCTGGGGGAAAGTGTTTTGTGTAGGAATTAACTTCACTACATCTCAGAAGGAAATCCTTGACTCTCCACCTGAAAATACCCCTGAGATCAGTTTTCCACCCCTTGTCCTGCTTGTGTTTGCCTCTTGCAGCATGGGAGGAGGGCAGGACAGGTGGGAAATCAGCTGAGAGGTGCACGTCTCGAATAGCAAATGAGGGTTTGTTTCCAAAACGTGAGTTTGGAAATGTCAAGCACGGTGAATGAGTGTGTAAAAAAAGAAAAAAAAAACAAAAAAACCCAAAAAACCCAAACCAGATAGGGACAGAAGCTGAGCTGGCAGCTCCAGGAGTATCTGGATGCTCTCACCCCTTTGCCCTCTGCAGCAAATCCTGACCTTACCAAATCTCTCTTATCCCACTGCAAATGAAGTGTGTCCCCCTCGGGTGGTTTATCTCCATCTCATTGTAGGCAGCTCACGGCTCATTTCCTCCTGACCCGGCTCTGCTGGCTGCTCTTGTGCTCATCTGATGGAAAGGCTTTTCATGGCCAAAGATTGGAGCTGGAGCAGAGGGAAGGGACAGGGAGCAGTGGGCAGAAGGGGTCGGGTGCAGGCTGTGCCACCCCTGTGTGTCACAGAGGTGATGCTTTATGGACGTGACAGCCACAAAAATGGGGTTTTCTGCAGCTGGAGGCTTGCCTGGAGAAAGATGGATATGGAGAGGGCTGGCTGTGGGAAAAGACCAAAGCTTGCACAAAGCAGCCAGTGGTGATGGGAGCTGGGCAAAGCTGCTGGTGATGTTTGAACCAGAGCAAATTATTTTCTCTGGGAGAGCCTGTTGGGATCTAGCTGTGGTTGTTTTGCAGGCAGAGAGTCCTGGCAGCTGCCTTGGGGCAAGGGCATGGAATTTACCCAGGGAAAGTTGGAAAAGATCCCTTCAGGGGTCTGGTTCTGACCATGGCACTCAGGCAGTCAGGGCAGCAGGACCTGTGGCTTCAGCCCTGTGGCTGTGCCTGGCTGGGGTGAACCTCACCCTGCCTCAGTTTCTCCACATGAAGTGAGACCACTTCATTTCCTCACCCAGTAATTGCTTATTTGAAGATCAGAGCGTAACAAAACCTTCAACTTCAAAAACTTGGAAATGTTTTCAGAGGAGAAAAAGCACAATAAATAAATGAACACACTAATTTCAGCCGCCCTGATGAAAAGTGAAACCTTGGATTATGTGGCTGTTCCAACACAAAACATATCCTTTTCCTCCCGAATGTCCCAAAGCCAAGAGGGCAGTGGGGCAGCTGTTTGCTTGGTGCCCTGCAGGATTTTCCTCGAGGTTCTGGCCGTGGGGAGAGAGGATTTTACAGGGGTTTAACATCCCTCCTGCTGCTCTGCCTGCAGCCAGCATCTCCTCAGACCCAGCTCCTCATTAGCCATCTGCCCTGGCTGCTGGGGCTGACAGGATGCTGTGGGTGAATGGATCACCTGTCAGCAAGGCAGGGGGAAAATATCATTCAAATGAATCAATAGCTCACAGGCAATTTCACGTTACCCAACGTTAACATGTCCAAAATGTGCTTCATCCTGGGTTTGACTGCGTTCCCGTGGGTCTTGGCCAGCCTGGAATAGTCCTGTAAGCCCCATGTTCGGGAGATTTACAGGAATTGCTCCTGTATCCAGCAAGGATAAAAAATGGCTCGACTTGCTGGAATCTCATCCCCCGGGGAGCCCAGGGACAGCTGTATCCGTGATGGGCATCCAGCAGTTGCTGAAACTGTCACTCCCACCTTCTCATTCCACTTCAGCAATTAGTAGAAGAGAAATTAGTGAGGAAAGTGCCATTATTCCCTGCTAATAGGACAAGGAGGGCTGGACTCTTCCCCAGGCTTTCTTTTGCATAGCTGCTTCTGTGGATGTGAGGAGCAAAACACAGCCCTCTGTTTTTGCTTTATTATTATTTTTTTTAATGTAGCTGTTTTTATATTTCTTACCACTTGCAGAACTGCAAGAGGAGGCTCCCAACTCCAAAACTCACAGTCAAGGCACCCTCCAACCCTCCCCAGGGCATTAGGGTGGCATCTCCTCCTGGTGCCTGGCAGCAGAAAGGAGCAGTGCAGGATTGGGGTTTTTTTAGGCTTAGGTAGAATTTCCTGTGGGAAAGAACTGATTTAATTTAACAGTTGAAACTTGGTGTCACCAAATTGGATGTGGTGATAGAACAGCTTCACTCAGCAGGTGAGTGACACCCTCTGGAGGGTTTTGGGTTTTTTTTTTTTTGGGTGGAGTTTGGCCAATAAAGTACTGGACTTGGCTGATATCTTCATTAAAAGCCTGTGGTGAGCAGCACCCTGAGTCTAATCCTGGTTAAAACCCAGGCTCTTACCAAAAGCTGGATGGGTTTCACATCCAGGATCCCACAGCTCCCATTCCCTTCAAGGGCACTGAGTGGGTTTGAAGCTTTCAGTGCCTGTTTCCCCCTCTAATCCCAATTTATTTTTTGGGCTGCCGTAGGAGTTTTCCCTCCAGCGCCTGGACAGCGTGCTGGACGACCGAGTTAACATCCTGGGCTTCTCCATTTTCAACCAGTCTCATGCCTTCTTCCAAGAGTTTGTCCAGAGCCTCAACCAGTCCTGGCAGGAGAACTGTGACCACGCACCTTTTACTGGGCCAGCAGTAAGTAAAGTGCATCCCCAGAACCTCCCTGAGCTGGGAACTGTGATAGACCATGGAAAAACCTTGTGGGAAGAGCTTCAGGATGGCCCTGAGTAACGTAGGGGTAGAAACTCTGGTCTCAAATATTTTTAAAAAGTTATTTGAAGTATTAAATAATTTAATTCTTTAATTCTATTTAATCTTGTGCTAAAGGGCTCAGGGATATCCCCAGGCTGCTCTTGTACCTTGGATTGGGTTTTGTGGGGAGATGCTGGTCCAGGAATGGGAAGGAAGAGCCAGAGCAAAGCATTTTTATTAAGTAGGTAGGAGGGGAATTGAGCTGTCAATCTGTGACTTACAGAGGAGTCTCCTGATGTGGAAAATCCCAAAGTGACCCTGAAAGTCAGAGCTTCCCAAAGGACCTTGGGGTGCAGAGCTTAGCAGAGCTTCTCAGGGCTGGAATGGAAGCGCAGCTTTACATTCAAGCCTAACCTTGATTTGGATTGTACTTCTCTGAGGGTGCAGGGGATGATGCAGCTCTGATTCGGTGCTTCCCTCGGGAAGTTTATCCCTGTGTGCTTCAACTCCAGGCAGATGGCTCGTGGTGGGGGGATTGTGGCTGCAGATGGCACAGGAAGGGCTGGGTCAGAGATGCTGCGGGCTGAGCTGTGCTCTGTGCTCCAGCATCTCCCTGAGCAGTGTGCACATCAGCACTGGAGTATTCCCCAGGGATTCTCCACAACTGGGAGAGTCTGCAAAGCAGATTTGCCACATCAGAGCTGCAGCTACAGGAGGGGAGAGAGAGGGAAATATCATTAGCTGAACCCTTTGCATGGATTTTAATGAACTCTGAGCCCCCTTGACAAGCTGAGCTGCTGGAAACCTCCTTATTGTCACCACAAAGGGATCCTTAAGAGGCAAAATAAGATTTTTGCTCTTTGTGTCCACATCCTTTGGCTTGACTTGAGCTCAGGTGGTGGGACCATCCTGTCCCTCCCACGCAGAGGCAGCTGCAATCAGCTTGCCCTGCTCAGTCTCCATGGGATTTCTACCAGGAAGATTCCTTTTTGGACTGCTGGGGCTGTTGAGAGGCATTAAAAACAAATTTCCTCCACCTAGTGCAAACAGGAGACAGCAGGAACCAGCAGCAGGTGCAACGGGGAAATGAAAATTCTCATTTTAGGTTCTTAGCCCGTGTTGTCTTGAGCATCCAGCAAAACCTGTAAGTGGGAGGATGTGAGATGATGCCTGGGGGGACTGGAATTCTTCAAGATGCCACGTCCCAAGTGATGGGAGAAGGATTTGAGGGTAGGGACCTTACAGAACAGAGGTGAAATATTCCCAAGCAGAGTTTTGTTTGTCTCTGAGGTGAATCCAGGACCTTTCTGCCTCTGCTGTTGGAAATGTGGCAGGGAGCATCTCCCTGTGTTAGAACTTCCCCTTGTAGTCCTGGAGAGGAGTTATCCCGGGGGATAACTCATCCTAAAGAGAGAAAAGGAAGTTCAGCAGCTGGAAGTGACAGGAGGGAGGTTTCCTGTGAGCTGCAAAAATCCCAAGGCATTCTTGCTGGAGCTGAGGAAGCATCTGACAAAGGAGGAGAGAGCTGCCTGCTCTAATGCCATTCTCATTAATCACATTGCAAAGAAAGGAAATCAGAGAAAATCATTCAAATTGCAGATGGCTAGATTTGGTAATTAGAATTTAGGCTAAAACAGATGTTTGTAATTAAGTGTTTATGTCATTGAATAAAATCCAGATTGCAAAGTCTATTTCACAGGGTTTTAATGGTTTTAATTCCCCGTGTTGGGTTTGGGGGCAAAGATACAGCTGATAATGTTTTAGGGAGGGAAGAAAAACCCCACATGGCAAAACCCAGAGCAGCCAAACCTGTTCATGTTTCAGTGTCAAGAATTGTTAAGAATTTGGCTTTGGGGATTGAGGGAAGTCCCCCAAGCCCCACGGATTTTCCACAGGGCTCTGATGTTGCAGAGGGGCACAAAACCAACAGGGCTCTGCACAAATCAGACAGTGCAGGCAAGGGAGAGAATCAATTTGTTAGCAGACAAATTGGCTTTTTTGTGACAGAGGGACAAAGCTGTGGTTTCAAATGTGAATGTAAAAGTAGAGAGAGGTTCTTGTAGGTGACAGGGGGAAAGTGGAGCAAGGCACAGGAGGGCAGCAACAGATCCCTCTGGCCTGGAGAATATCCTAAAGATCTCTTTTCACTCCTTTGCTGAAGGTTATGACCTCAAAACTTTGTGGTTTACCTCTGTTCCATGCGAAGTCAGGCTGCAGGGAAGGGATTCCAATTCCATGCCATGAGGACTTGATCCTGTGTATCTCCACACCCTCCCCAGTATTCAAATTGCTTGAAATCATAAAGGGTGCTGGCAGAAATCCTAATGAATTTTCCAGAGTTCAGGAGTAAAACATTCCAATCAATAATGTCAAATGCTTCACTGAGATCTACAAGTCTCTTGCTCACCAGCTAATAAGGGATTAACTGCTCAGGGAAAATGGAAATGGAAACCCAGCAGGAGAAAATTAAAAATGCTGTGCCAATATTCTGATTTGGTAGGAAATGGGGGAAACTCTGGGATGGCAGGGGTTGTGTTTGGTCTCATAACAGTTTCATTTGTCCAGCTGATGTTAATATGGTTCCTGATTCAGGAAGGGAATTGCTAATTGGGTGTAAAATCCTGAAACCTGAATGGGGTTAAAATCATAATTAAAATTAAGTGCATGGAAAGAGCTTCATGGAACAGGGACTGAGGACAGGACAGGCTGGAGAAGCCTGGTTAGGCAAAGAATTTATAGAGGGGAGAAGGATTTATCAGGTTCTTTAAGAACCTCTGGAAAAGGCTTTCCAGAAGGAGAATGTTTAGGTCAGCCTTAGCAGCTCGGAGGAGTGAAAGCTCACTGGTGTTGTCAGAGCTGGAGTTTTGGGTTTTGGTGGCATCAGGCTGGAATCCTGCTTTTTAGTTTAGGATGACTTGTAGGTTTTGAGGGTTTTGTGCTTCT
The DNA here is from genome assembly GCF_963662255.1 of Cinclus cinclus. Lineage (NCBI taxonomy): Eukaryota > Metazoa > Chordata > Aves > Passeriformes > Cinclidae > Cinclus > Cinclus cinclus. Next base: position 4,835,251 of record NC_085070.1, on the reverse strand, counting down.
TTTCAAGTGTTTAATCCCACACCAGTGTGGTCAGTGAGACCTCACTAATGGTCTGAGTGAGACCAAGCAGGGTTAAGTCCAAATTAGCGACAGAGTGGAAGCCCAAGGTTCACTGGGATCATTGAGCTGGACAAGATTGACCCTGCAGGGCCACTGGCAGCAACGAATCAACCTGGGCAGTCTCTGGGAGGAGGAGAGGATGAAGAAGTCACTGCAGGGCTGGAAGTCACAGCCGGGGTGAGGTGGGCAAAGCAGCTCCAGGCTGGAGACTGAACCCTCTGCCAGGAGCTGGGATGGGAAGAGGATGTTCTTGGAAGTATCCATGAGGAAAATGCAGCCTTGATAGTAATGAGCTGCAACTGCTTAATTCCAGCAGAGTCAGGAGGTGACAGTAATTAAAAGTGAAATCTCAGTCGCAACACTGAGCACGAGGGAGGAAATAGCTGATGGTTAACGAGCCCAAAACCATGGAAACTGCTGTGCACGGGTGAGAAACCAGGTTTGTGAGGCTTGGTGGGCAGAGAAACCTGGGCAAAGGCAACCAAAGCCAAGGTGAGCAGGAGAGGGGACGGGCTCTGACACTCCGGACATTGTCTCAGCAGTGCTGTTCCAGCAGGTTGTAGCGAGGGATGGATGATCTCTGTGGGGTCTGAAAGGCAGGATTTGGCTGCTGGACAAGCAGGTCTAACAGAACCTCATTTCTTGTGGGTCTGCCTTTCAAAGAAGTGATTGAAGAAGATCACGATGGCTGGAGCAGCACAGTTGAGTTTCCTTCTGTAGGAGCAGGCATCGGATCTCGGGGGCAATTCCTGCTTCTCTCAGGGGCACTCCCCCTGACCAGCAGATTGATCAGAGCCACCAAAACGCTGGAAAACCTCCCTTGATTAGGAAAGGAAAACGGTGCTAGAAACTGAGCTAGAAAGGATGGGGAAGGAACAAGGACAAGCAGCGCTAGAGACACGACAGAGATGGATGAAACAAACCCTCACAAAGGACATCCCAGCTGACCCCAGGCTGTGCACAGGGCACTCTCCAGGAATTCTCTGGGGAATTCTTTGCGTTCCAAGCTGACTTTCCCCCTGCCTTTCCCCCCAGCTGTCCTCAGCGCTGCTGTTCGATGCCGTGTACGCCGTGGTGACGGCGGTGCAGGAGCTGAACCGCAGCCAGGAGATCGGCGTCAAGCCCCTGTCCTGCGGCTCTGCGCAGATCTGGCAGCATGGCACCAGCCTCATGAACTACCTGAGAATGGTGAGAGGGGGCTGAGGGCTGCTCCTCGCTGCCAGCAGCACGGCTGCCTGTGCCCGGGCTCTTTGAAGGCAGCGAAAAGAGAGATCTGAGGGTTTGGGTTCTCACCGGCCTTGGAACGACATGAAACTCTCCCTTTTTCGGGCTTTGCCGTGGAAAAAGCTGGAATTCGATTTTTGTTTTTCAAAGTATGGATGTTTCTAAGTGATTTGAGCTCTGACTTGAGCTGATATGAGATCACCCAGTACAATTGCTCAGAGCTCAGGGGCAAGGTGCGAGTTCCCCCACGGGTTTGGGCTCCTTCGAACCTAAAATTGACATTTCTGGAACCAAACAAACCTAAATCTGGCACCAGAACACTCTGAAATTCCATCCTTGTGAAATAGTTGGAGTTTGTGGCTCCTCAGAGCTGAGGTGACCATGCAGCAGGAGCAGTTTTCTGAGTCTGTTTGGGTGTAAATGGAAAAGGAAATTTTAGAAGGGTTTTTTATTTATAAGTTTCATTTTTCCCCCCGAAGGAAAGCTCAGCTGAACGTGAGCACTGCACCACTTTGGCTCATTGTTTTAAATCTCACCTTTAGCCAGGGACAACAGAATCCTCCAGCTCCCCATAGCTCTGCTGCTCAGAGACCCAGTGGTCTTGGGATGGAGGGAGGCAATGAGGAGATGTTGAACTGTTCTTTTCCAAAGCAAGGAAATGTGGGGACACCTGCTCCTCTCCGTATCTTTTCTCCTCTATCCAAACTCCAAAACCAATCAGGATTGAGCTAAGAGGGTTGCATTGCTGTTCCTGCTGGGAGTGTGGGGTGTGTGGGGCTGTCTCTGGGGGGCTCCTGGGGTGGGCCAGCCTCGCTGGGCGCTGTAACTGAGTCTCTCCTGGACAGGTAGAATTGGAAGGTCTCACCGGCCACATCGAATTCAACAGCAAAGGCCAACGCTCCAACTACGCCCTGAAAATCCTGCAGCACACCCGTGCTGGCTTCAGGCAGGTGAGAGCAGCCAGGGGAGCCTGGGAACATGTTCTGGGTGTCCTCAGCCCGGGGGGATGCTCTGGGGACCAAAAGGGGCTGTAAACCCCCCCCTCGTTTGCACCATGAGGTGCTCGGGGTGTCACTTAGCTCTGGCTGAGCCCTGGCTGCCAAACTCAGTGTTTGACTTGGTCAGGAATGCACCTCAGGATAATTTGGATTTGTCTCAGTCTGTCAGGCCCTGGAGGGGTGATTTGTCTCAGTCTCTGGCCTCTCCCAGGTGCTGACTCGGGGCAGGGAGTCTGTGCCAGGTTCAAGCTCACACTCATCACCCTTTAGTTCTTAAGCTTGTGGCTGCATTTGCTTAAAATTATTTGGATGGGGGGAAATGGGAGAATTTTCTATGAAATGGGGAAAAATGGGTATTGTGAACCTTTTCAAAGTGTTTCTGGGAAGGAAAGCAAATGGGGCAACCCCATGTGAGGAGCTCCCCATCATCTCTGCCCTGTGAGGGGAAGTTCAAGCTCATTTCACTCTCGGTTTTTGGTTCCTCTCTAACAGGTTTGCTCAGCTCACATTCATTTACTTTTTGTCTCAGCGCTCGTGGGTTCCTCACAGCTTTCCTCTGCCCACAGAACACCGAGCAGATTTCATTAAAATCATTAATTTGAGTGGTATTTCCTCATCTCACACTTTCTGCCTGAGCCATATTTTCTGACTTGAGCTGAAGTTGAAGATATCAGACTGGTGAGACTACATGACATAAATCCAAGGAATTTGCTGATAAATCCAAACCTTATTCAGGAGAAAAAAAAAAAATAGAAGTCCCAGGGAAAAAAAAAAGTGGTGGTGGGGGGGCTTTCATCTGTCTTTTTTCTCTGCTGCCCTTTTCACAGAGTTTTCCACTTGTAGATGCTGGCAGAGAACAAAAGCTATCATATCCTACCCTCGCCACCAGAGCATTTTGGCACCAGGAGCCCTCTCCTGGCCTGGCAGCAGTGAATTTCAGCCTTGGCAAGGATGTTACCTGCCAGTTCTTACCTGTCAAGTGACAGCTTGGCTTTGATGCTGCCTCTCTCTGGGTGAGCAGGGGGGATCAGGATGGCATTTTCACCACAGAGATCTCTCACAGCATCAATGCCCTTTTAATCCTCTCCCAAACCCATCACCCTCTGAACAGAAGTGACAGATCCAAGCCCATCTGCATTAATAAGAGCACAAATTCAGCTGGATTCAGGAAGGCAATGCTGCAAATCTCCCTGTGACAGCTTTGGTTTTGATGTGTTTGAACGTGGCAGGGACTTCACGTTAAACTCACGGGTCCTCTTGGAGCAGAGCTTCTCCCAGAGCTCCACAGGGAGCTGTGACTGCAGCCTGATCTGCCCTGAGACTAAAGGCTCATCTCTTCCCCATAAACGTGGTGTGACAGGAGAAAACCTTTGCTGACCTGTTGGAACAGCTCGGTAAATGCAGAGCTTCATGTCAGTGAGATGTCCAGGACAGCTGCGCTGGGATTAAGCTTTGCAAATTCTCCATCAGGCTGCAGGGGGGATGAAACACTTCCAGCCCCAGAGAAAAAGTGCTGGAAGGACAGGACAGTCCCTTGGGGGTGGCTGCAAGCCCTGCCCTGTCACAAACTCGCCACAAAAAAGCTGTTTTTCATAAAACTGCTCCTGTGACAGCTTTTCTGCCTTCTCTCCCTTTCTCAGGGAGCTTTCCTGATCCACAGCAGTGCCCAGAGGGGTGTCAGGGCCCCTCGCAGCCTAAAGGAGTTGGTTGAGATGTGTTTAACTGGGAATAGCATCCTCAGGGAGCTGAGAGACCCATCCTGCCCAACCTGCCTCCCCTCCATCTTCCTGCAAAGGGAAGCCAAAGGCAGCTCTGCTGTGCCATAAATGGTTATTTTCTTGTTGCCAGCCTGACTTCTTTTAATGAAAAGGACTAAATAAATCATTAGAAATATTTTAATTAAAGGAACAGGGTAAAGAACAGGCATTCACATCCTGGAGACAATCTTGCTCCCAAGGGCTGTATTAACTGATTTGTTTGAAACACTTCTACTCCCTGCTTAGTTTTAACCAAGCTCATTTTAACTCTGCCTATTCCTCTCTTCCTCTTTCCCTCTCCTCCTCTCTCTCCTTCCACCCAATGAAGCCACAGGGACTTCCAGCTCATCAGCTTTGATGGAGAGTTCACTGAATTTTGAGGCTGATCCAGCCAGCAAGCAAATTAGAGACACTTAGATTTTCTAACTTGCTGCTGCTTTTGGGCAGGGAGAGGCAGGGCTTTTTGACATCTAATTTTTAATACATTTATGTAATGCACCAAACACGTCTTTGCCTGATTTAGCTTAACCAGAAGAATTTTTTCCACAGCCATATGAGAGCTGCTCTCTCTGCTCACAGGATGCTCGATAAAGCACAGGCTCATTAATGTGCTGGTGATCTATAGATCTGACAGGGGCTGGGTTTGGTAAATGTCATCTTTTTATTTTGTTTCCCCTTTTTCTTTGCCCCTCTAAAAAACACTGCAAAGTTCCATTGACTGTAAATCACGAGCTGAGGTTTGGGAGCTGCACAGGGGAAGGGAGTGAGGAGGGGCTGTGATTTAAGGATGGGAAGGGGAAGATGCAGACCCTGACCCCAGCTCTCCCCATCCTAAATGAGGTTGATCAGTCTCCACTTTACCACAAGCCCTGCTGGTGTCCTGAGCCAGAGCAGTGGAAGGGCTGGGGCTGTTAACTGGGATGTTGATGAGATACAGATGAGTTCCCCACCAATAGCTCTGGGACCCTTTGCAGTCCCCACATCAAACCTTTTGAATTTAGCAGCAGCTAATCAGCCTCGGAGGGACCTGTTCCTCTTTAGCTGCCACCCCCAGGAACAGCCCGGGGACAGCTTCTGCCCCCTGGACCTGACAAACTCAGTGTGAGCCACAGCCCTGCCTGGGCTGTGCCAGGTGTCAGTCGTGATCTGGAGGGGACATCTGGGGGATGCTGGTGGCCTCAGGGGTGGGGTGTGCGTGTTTCTCGTGGGTCTTTGGTTTAATAGTTGATGCTCTCAGTGCTAATTTCAATGCAGGAGCTTTTGCCTCCTGGCTGTGCTGGCATCAGCGGTGCCACTCAGCAATCCAATGCCATGGTAGCCCTGGGCAGTGTCCTCAGGGGAATTTCCTTCATTTATTTGTTTGATTCCCTTTTCCTCTTCTCAGTCACTCCCAGATTCCCTCTGCTTGGGGCATCTTGATTGCATTGTGCACTCCTTCCTTTTCCTGGGGACACGGACAGGAGGAGATGTTGGCTGCAAGCTGTAGGACAGCACTTGTAATCAGAGCCCAGAAGGTGCCTGTTGCTGTCTGCCTGTTCCAAGATCTGGATTCAGGGCTGGCTTTACCCTCATTTGAAGCTGGGGATGGAGATGGTAAATACCTGTGGTGCTCCTGAAGCTAGTGGAGAAGCCTTGTCCTGTCATCTCTGTGCCTGCAGGATAATAAGCGGAAGATTTCATTAAAATCATTACTTTGAGAGGTATTTCATCACCTCACACCATGAGGAGCCTCAAAGCCTCTGCTCACAGGATGGAAGGAGTGAGCCAGGAATGCTCCACGTGGGGATTTTCTACAGAGATGAGAAATCTTTCTGTGCCACCAACCCAAATAACACTTTTTTTCAGAGCAGCTAAATTGAGGCACCTCATTGCCTGTGGGGATGGAGCAGTGGCATGAGCAGTGACACTTCCCTGCTCGTTCCAGGCTTTTTGGGCTGGTTCATACTTGGAGTTTCACAGTTTGCGTTTGCAGACCTGCCTGGAGATCCTGTGGATGTTTCAGGCAGGGCTGGATCTCCTGGGGGCACAGGGAGGTGCTGGGGGGTGCAGAGATGATGTTGTGGGGGTCACACATCCCTGAGGACACGGAAGGAACTTTCTCCACCCAGGCCCTGGGCTGTCACCTGTGACCAGGTCACATAATCCCTCTCACAAAGGTGTTGAGCTCCAGCTTGCACCCAGCTGGTTTTGCTGCCCTGGTTGTTCTTCTGAGGAGAGGTGTCACTCCAGCTCCTCTGATCATTAGGAACCTCTCCCCTGGTTTGTCAGCCTGTTTATTTCTGGCTGGTTTGTATGTATTTATTTTTGTGCCAACGCCATCATTTCAGCTTCAAAAAGCTGTTCTACCTCTTTGCTACAGGCCTCCTCCACCTGGAGTATTTATACAGACCAATCATATCCACTGCTCAAAAACCCTGAGCCCTAAAAATCCTGAAGTCCTTGTCCAGAACCTTAACAACAGGATGGTCTCATCCACATCCACGTGGAGCATTTGATTGTTTTCTAAAAAAACTTTGCAGATGGATGTGTTTTCTGTTTTCCAGAGGCTCTTTATATGTAGATAGAGATGATTAAAATCACCTTGACATCCCTCTTGCAGAAGAGGGATGTGAAGGGACCAGACACCCTCTGACACTGCAGAAACAGCAGCATGAGGGGCTTTGTCAGCCCATGAGGGGCACAGGGGTGAGCTGGGGCCAGCCAGGATTTGGGGAAGTGCCCCAGCACGTGGGATTGTGTGGCCTTGATGCTTTTAAAAGCAAGGTCAAACCCACAGCACTGTCAGAAGAGGCAATTAGGCTGAGCACATGCCAGCAGGGGAGGGACAAATTGGAGAACAGTGAGGGCTGTTAAAATTAAAGTTAATCTGTCACTAATCTTTGGTTGAGAAATCGGGGAGGGAAGAAAAATTAAGCAATGTTTGTGAGTGATGACTGGCTCTGAGAGGCAATTGCTGCAGAGGGGCTGCTGTTCAGGAATCGGAGCAGAGGTGGGGAATTCAGGAGGGATTCATCCTGCAAGGATTCAGACCCTGTGCAGGCCACTGAAAGCTGTGCTCAAGGGGCTCCCTGCCTGTGAAATAGGTGGGAAATCTCCCAGTTTGGGGCCGTTGTTCCCAGAGGTGACCCCTGCACTGGGAACAGTCATGGCCATTCCAGGAATCCAGGAGGGTTTGGACAATGCTCTCAGGCACAGGGTGGGATTGTTGGGGTGTCTGTGCAGAGCCTGGAGCTGGGCTTTGATGAATCTGAGTGCAAAGCTGTGCTGCTTGCCCTTCCCACTTCTCCCTGTGCATGAGGAGAATGGATTTGGGACTCCTGACAGATTCCCACTGTGGCTTGTTGGTCACTTGGGCTGGATTTGCACCGGCACCTGGGAGAGGAAAGGACTTGGACAGACAGAGGGATTTGGTCTGTGAGGGTGTCTGTGCTGGGCTCAGATCCAAGTCACCCCAAATTCTTGAGCCTTTGGTCACACGGGAGGCCAAGAGCAGGCACAGAGTCAATCCCAGGGCTTCACACCACCTTCCCTCCCCTCCTTGGATATAACAAGATTAACCCACGACAGAAAGGAAAATCAATTTGTTCCTCCCACCCTGACAGTGAGAGCATAGCCTGCCTTAGTCCCAGGCTCACAGGAGGGAGCTGGGCATGGATTTGCTCTGGAGGAGCTCTGAAGAGCCCCCCTCTGCGTCTCTGGGGTCTCCCACTGCCTCTCAGGGCCACAGCACCCCACTACAGAAACACCAGAGGACACCAGCAGAGTGCTGGAACATGATGGGACAGAGGAGAAAAAGGAGGAGAAGGTGTTCAGAGCGAGCTGGGCTCCTTTAGCCCCCCCTCCCTCCTTGTATCCACAAGGAAAAGCAGAGGAGGAAAAGCAGAGGAGGAAAAGCAGAGGAGGAAAAGCAGAGGAGGAAAAGCAGAGGCTCTTTTAAGGACAATAAGAGAGCAAGAGTTTAATTTGCACACTCTGAATGAGCTGCTGGAGGTGCTGATCTCCCTGGCCAGAGCTCTGAGGGAAGGAGATTAGGCTCTTGAAGTTAAAATTAGGTTTTGTGGAATATTCGTCCCCTCTGGCTGAAGGCAGTTGTGTTACAGCTGAATCACGATTTCCTCCCGAGCACTGGGGGGAACTGGTTCCTGCCATCCACGCTGGGACTTTGGGTTTGCTGCAGCCACACTGGTGCTTGGATGGGTAAATTGGGCTGCTGGCAGAGCTGTTGGATGTGATGAGCCTGAATCCAAGCTTTGGAAGTGCTTAATTGAGGTAGTAAAGAGCTGGAAGAGGAGTGGTGGGAGCAGCACCACTGAGAAGGTGGCTTTGTCCCCTCACCTGCCACCAAGGTGGAGGGCAGAGGCTCCCAGCACCACCCTGGGAGGGACAAGCCCACAGATTGGGGATTTTAAGATGGACCCATTTGGTGGCGTGTGGGGACAGCACACAAGGCTGTGTGGCTCCCAGGGAGCCCCCAGGTCACAGCCTTGTCCCCGTGCAGGGCTCTGCAGGGAGGACATGTGGGGAGGCAGCACAGGGCCAGGCTGGTGGCACTGCAGAGCAGGTGGGGCTGTGCACAGAGGGTTAATCTCTCTGCTGACCCGTTCTGGGGTGTGTTGTGAAGGTAATGGAGCGTCCCTAAACAGGTCAGCTCGAGGGTTGTCACTCACCAGAGCCATATGGGCAGTGACTCGCCCTATAAATCCCCTTATTGTGCTTTTTATCTGTCCAGATTGGCCACTGGCACGTCTCTGAAGGGCTCAGCATGGACAACAGGATCTTCTCCTCCAATATATCCGACAGCCTGTTCAACACCACGCTCATTGTCACCACCATCCTGGTAAGGGAGGGGGGCACCTGCAGTTCCCATCAGGCCAGCCCAGCCCTCAGGGATGGGGTCAGTTGGAATATTGCTCCCTGGTCCTACCCCTCAGCACTGCACTGTGCTGATTTCTCATAGGACATGCGAGCAAATCTCCATTTACAGCGTGGGGGACCTTTCCTGGCAGAGTTAATTTAGCACTGAGTGGATGTTGCATATGGAAATGGTATTTGATGGGTTCAAAGGGGGCTGGGATGGGCACACGCTGGCAGTTTGCATCCAGCCCGGAATGGGGTTCTTGTTTGGTGTACAGCTGCTGGGTTGGAAGGGACAGTTACCCCTTCTACCCATAGAATTATAATAATTGACCAAGACGGGCACAATTTTAATGAAAACTTGGCATGTACAGGCACCACTGTCTGTGTTCAATAGGTTCCCCTCCAGGTGCTGCCTGTCCAGTGATTTTTTTTTTCTCCTTCTTTAAAGACACCCAAACTCCTGACTGTCTCCTCACTTTTTGAAAAGGGGGCAGACTGGAGAAGTGGCTGTGTGCTAGGAGAGTTTGAAGCCTGGATGTCCTGGTGTGGCTCAGAGAAGTCACTGGGCTGCTCTCGCACGTCCCAGTTGGAAACAGCTCTCAAATCACCATGCCTTAGCTCTGCTTGGTTCCCTAAACTGGGATAAATCTGCTGCACCCCCACACAGCAGAGACCGGGAACACCAGCTCTGAGAGCTGGGTGCCTCAGCTCCCTTTCCTCATCAGTTATACCCAGTTTGAGAGGGCTGCATTGGGCTGGGATGTGTTTTTTGGGGTTGGAACTAGATGTTTTTTAAGGTTTCTCCCAACCCAAGCTACCCTGCGAGCCTCTGGCACGGCCCTCCCTGCTCCGTGCTGGCGGGACACCTCGGCTAAGATGGGAATGACAGCTGCCCAGTTTCACTGCAGGAAAACCCTTACTTAATGCTGAAGTGGAACCACCAGGAGCTGGAAGGCAACGACCGCTACGAGGGTTTTTGTGTGGACATGCTGAAGGAGCTGGCGGAGATCCTGCGCTTCAACTACAAAATCCACCTGGTGGGGGACGGTGTCTACGGAGTCCCCGAGGCCAATGGCACCTGGACAGGGATGGTTGGGGAGCTGATAGCTCGGGTAAGTGCATGAGCTGCTCTTTTGAACTCTGCCCTGCTGGGATTTGGCGCTGCAAAGCCCTGGTGTTTCGTGATGATGAGGATGGACGGGGGTTTAGTCTGTTTGGGAGGTTCGGAGAAGAGGATTTCCACATAAGGTGTTCTCCTGATGGAAAATGTGTTACTTGTGGTGGTGTGACAGTGTGGGAAGAAGTCAGAGCAAGAATAGAGCCATGGGATGCTCTCAGGGGTGCTCACTTGATTTGGACTCTGGGATCCTATGTAAAAACTCATTACAGATTAGATTATTTTTTTCCTAGCAGAAAAATTAACAAAAACTTGCAACAGGGAAACACAGAGCTTGGTAGAAGCTGATTTTTTTTACAAAACAACACCGGGATGGAAACAAGTTAGAACCCCATTTCTGCCTAGAAAAGTTTTGGCAGATTCAATTCAGCTGCTTAACTCTGTTCTCTTGGAGAAGAACATTTCCTATCTCCTTGAAGTGCATGGCTCGAGGTCTTTTCACTGCTCTGCTCTGTGGAGCTGCCGCCCAGCAGCAAAGCTGAAACCTGAATTATTTTGCTGGGTTTGACAATAATTCTGTGTATCCACCTGGGCTAAGCCAGCCTGCGCCCTCCTCCCTTCTCTTTGTTTTCCTCTGTGGTCCTTCCCAGGCTTCCTGAAGCTTAAATACAGCTCACAGAATGCTCTGAGATCCTTGGGAAAATAGATTTAGCCACAGCTAAGGGTGGGATTGACGCTGTTTAAGCTAATACTTCCTCACTGATTCCTGCCTTGTCATTACTGACGTGCCCATGAGAGCTCAGTGCCACTTTCCCAGCTGGTGACAAATCCATGGTGATGTGGATTGGTGATAATCCCCCTGCTGTGGGAGACGAGACCCTGGGTCATTTGCCTTCTGCAGAGCAGAGGAGCAAGGGTCCAAATCCATCCCCTGTGGCTCCAGGCAGGAATCTGAGGCTCCTGCCAGATCTTTTCTCCCTGGAAAGTGAGCATCACTTCACTCTGTGTTTTATTTGGCACAGTGGAATTTGGTTAAAAGTGTGGCTTGAGCATTTTGGAGGTTTTTTCCATGACTCTGGTCTTTCATGGTCCATGATCTCTAGAAATGTCCACTGGCACCTTCTGCTTCTTCCCCACATGGTGAAAGGTGCTCATCCCACTTGAGGAGTTTGAACTGAGTGTTTGAGGTCAGCTGGGACAGCTCTTTGTCTGCAAGAGGGAGGGGTTTTGGGTTTTTCTGAGGGTCACAGACAGGACACTGAACAGACTGGAGACTCCCCTGAGCTCTCCCTGTCTCCTGGGTCACCCTTCCCTGAACAGTCTCTCTCAACGCCAGCTGAGATCCCACCTCCATCTGCTCTTTTAAAAGAGCTTCTGTGAGGCTGTTTGCAAATGCTCCAGGCTATTGGCATCGTTTTTATCCATCTTTGTGTCTCTGTGTGTGTACATACACACAATTACACTCCTGCAACATTCCTTTGGGGAAGCAAGAGGGAAGGAGCCCAGAGTAGCAGCTGATCAAAGGAAGGGAACAACCATCAACCTTTTGGCCTACTAACCTTGGCAGTGTCTCTTCATTATAAAGGACCTTCTGGAGGGTTGTTTTGCTCCAATGATGAGTGTTTTAACTTCATCTTCACACAGAAACTGTTTGTTTCTTCTGCAGCTCAAGCCTTATTTAGGGAGGATTTTTTACTTCTGCTTTCTGCAGGGCAGAGTTGTCAGAGCCTGTGAGGCTGGATCACAAATTGGGGAAGAGAAGCAGCTTTGTCTCTTGTTCTCCCTATATCCCTGAGAGTTTGTATAATGGTTTCAGCGAGTTTTTGATCAATCTCAGGGACCGGGCTCAGGTCAGCCAGGGCAGAGCTGTGTGCTTGGTGGTGTGTTTATTCAGGGCTGCCTGGGATGTTGCTTTTTGAGGGCATTTCACTGCCCGAGGGGGTTCTGTCCATCCTTGACAGACAGTCCCCAAGGGAGTTTATCCTTGATTCCAGCCCCTTGTTCACCTCTGTTCTGTAGGATCCAGCAGATCCTGTGTTGGGTGCACATATTCCTCTTCCAGTGGATTTATCCCCTGGGCACTCTGCCCCTTTTGGACAAAAAGGGGATCAGTTTGGCCACAAACCTCTCACAAAAGTCCCAAATCCTTCCCAAAAATGAAAGCTCTGCCTCTGCCCAGCACATTATCATTGTAGGAAGATAATTCCTCTTTGATCCTGATCAACCATCAGAAAATAAGGTTTGACTCACTTAATGTGCAGGACCAAAAGGTCACAGAATTATCCAGCTCCATGCAACTCCACCCCTGTAATCCCTCTGTGGCACAGAATCTCTTCAGAGCAACTCTGGGCTATTTGGGAGAAAATGTTTCATTTTACTGCTTCTAAATTAACCAGCTATTGATTTATTCTTGAGGGCTGGGAATTCCATTATAGTTAATTGTGCACCCTGATATGATTGAGCAGGATGCTGTACAAACATAAATCTGTTGTTGACCCAAATCCAGCAGTACGTATCTTATTGACCTGCTCACAAAACAGGCTGGGAGGTGAAGAGGGGGGGACTGGGATGGCTTAAGGAATCCTGTAGAGTTTGTGATCAGCTCATGGAGGTTTGGCTTGGGAGAAGTCACTTGGAAGGACTCAGAATCAAAGAATGGTGATTTAGTTTCAACCCCCTTTGCACCTTCCTCTACCCCAGGTTGCTCCAAGCCTCATCCAGCCTGGTCTTGGTCATTCCCAGGGATGGGGCAGCCCCAGCTTCTCTGGGAATTCCATCCCAGCTCCTCACCACCCTCACAGAGAATTCCTTCCCAAAATCTCTTTCAGTTCAAAGCCTCTCCCCCTTGTCCTGTCCCTCCAGTTCCTGATGGAGTCCCTCACACCTATTCTGCAGTGAAAGATGTCACAAACACAGAACAGCCTGGGCTAATTTGTCCCTCTGAGCATGCAGGGAGATTGAGCACCCTGTTCATCCCTGGAGTGAGCAGGGCAGTAAAGCCACCCTCCCTGTCAGCTTTCCTGGCTGTGCCACAGACAGACAAACAAGGGAGAACAGCAAATCTTCCCTTCTCCTCTTTTTCTGGCATCAGAGACTTAAAGGGCATTTGGGCTGGAAGAATTACATCCTGCTCCTTGCCTGCAGTGCAGTTCTGCCTCAGAGTCCCTGATGGTGTCTGCTCTTCCCCTTCTCTCTCCCTCCAGTACATCCTTGAGCTGAAACGAATTCTCTGGCATGACACAAACCAAGGGATGTATTTCCATAGCACCATGACAGACTTAGCCTTGTCCCACCATGCCTGGCTTGAATCTGGCCAGGATCAGTGGTGGTCAAAGCTCTTCTTGAAGCAAGGGACATAAAATTGTCCATCATGTCTGGCCTCAGGAGCAGAGCAGCAGCACCAAGAACAGGAAACCCTTTAAAGCTTTGGGGTGCTGGTTTTCCTTGCTGGTGGCCAGGTGCTGCTTCCCCTTCAGCTGCTCCAAAGCTGGGGAATGGCAGGAAGGGAAAAGGAGGGAGAAGGCTCTGCAGAACAGGCAGAGTCCTTCTCTCCACTCACAGCGGGTGTTGGTGTGTGGAGAGAAAAGCTGTGTGTGAGTGAAGGGAGACAGGGGCAGAGTGTTTGCAGGCTGTGGTGGTGGCAGCTGTGACAAGGGGGCTCCAGGAGAGGCTGGCAGGTGAGGGGCTGTGGGTGGCAGTGCAGACACGGCGAGGGGACGGGCAGAGGGCTCTGCAAAGCACTGCTGGAAAATCAAACACAGGCTGGGGAGGGCGCTGTGAGCTGGGCTGGTCTCACTGCTGTCCCTGCGTGCTTTGGTCCCCGTTCCTGCTGCTTCACCTCAGCTGGCTTTGCCACGGGCAGGGTGAACACCTGGCACAGGCTTTGGCCCACACAGAGAGGCCAGGTGAAGAGAGATGGGCGAGGGCAGACTGGAGGCTGGCACCTGCACTGAGTGCTGGTCACCCCAGCCAGGCTGTGGCTTGCAGGGACAGCTGCAGCCTCCAGGGTTTTCAGGCTGTCACTTGTGATACGGCAGAACTCGTGCTTGTCCTTAAAACAACCCCAAACACCTGTTTGGAGTGACCCTCCTGCCTTTAAATGCAAGAATAGGCATCTGAGCATCACGGAGCTGCGTGGAACAGCAGAAAACCTGTGGAGATCATCCTGCAGAGAGCAGGGTCACCTCCAGCTGCGTGGCTTTCCACTGGGGCAGCCCCCCAGTGCTGGTGCTGAAGGTGAGTCCTGAAGCTTGAGCAGCTGTTTCACCTTTCTGGGAGGCTTTTTTGAGCACAAGGCACAGCGTTGAAAAAGGGTTTGCTGCCCCTGGTCGTGCTGTCGGGGCTCTGTGGGCAGCACTGGTGACAACCAAGCACCCAGGAGATGAAGGATCCAAGGAGCTGCTCAAGCGAGGGACTCCTGCTCCTGGAAGATGCCAGCTCTGTTCTCCCAGAGCTGTCCTGGCTTTTTTTCCAGGTGTTTGCACAGCCCCAGCCCCAACCCCGAGCCTGGCTCCGCTGGCACCTTCTCCCTGCGCTGTGTCCGCAGCCTGGCAGAGGGATGGGGGTCTCTGTGGGGCCGGAGCTGGGCTGTTCTCCCGGCTGCTTTTTGCCATCCCATGCCGTGGGAAGCTTCGCTGGGATCCTCTCCGAGCTGGGGCTGACGTCAGGGCCCATTCATCACCATTAGCACCGAGCTGAGCCCTGTCAGAGCCCGCTGCGAGGGGGCGGATGCCGCCCCTGGACTGGCAGTCCCTGCAATTTGCTCCTGAAGGATGCTTAATTGTTGTTTCTCCTCGGGAGCCCGGCTCAGCCCCCGTGTTTAATGTCCTTTCCAGAGCCCTGATGCAGGCAGAGCCCACGGGAATGCCAGGTAGGGTAGTGGTGGTGGCAGCTTTCGTCTTGCACTCCAGCCCACCTGGGTTTCCTCTCACCTAGCGAGGGGCTGGCCTTGTTTGGGTGGTGTTTTGTCAAGAGAAGTGGCTGTCTCCACTCCCAAAAAGCTCTAGGTCTTTTTCTAAGCCTATTTCATGCCGACATTTATAGCTGCAAGTGTGCTGGCAGGATGAAAACCAAGCCCTCTTCCCCTCATCCTTTGCCTCCTGTTTCTCCCTCTCCCCAGAGCCCAGATGTGGACAGAGTGCAGGGGCACAAGGCAAAATCCATTTCTCCTCCCCCAGGGCATCCCTTAGCCCATAAAATCCCAACATCTACCTGTGCTCAGGTGGGGGAGGCTGGAGAGAATACAGGTTTGCAGAGCTCCACTGAGCTCAGTGAATCACAAGAAGTTTTGTCAGGAAGAGTTGAAAGCATGAAATGGATGAAATTCAGGCAGAGAATTCTTTGCATGCCATTCCCAGATCAAAGTTTCCTGCTATCAGAGATCAGCTCTTAACTTGCATGACTGAGCCTGCAGAGAGAAAGAGTGATGAGGAGCTGGAGCTCTGCTGCAGAAAGTTCTGCACCTCTGAGGTGGTAAAAGTGCTGCGAAGTTAGCAGGGAATGAGCAGAAAGAAATAGCTCTGATGGAATGGCAGAACCCTCTGGAGATGAGAGAAGGGAGCTGGGCACAAAAATCTGAGTGCTCAGGGAAGGCTGTGCTGTGTCTCTGCTCTGGGGACAAAGGGAGGGGATGGATTTGCACAGTATTTTGTGTAGGGGAGAACATTTCCAGGTGCTGCTGATGATTCAACAACACCAAGATGATCAGGGAACAACCAAGATGTTGTTTTTCCCCAGAGAATGGGCAGAGAATTGTCAAAGCTGGACAAACCTGGGGATGCTGCTGCTCCTTTCCTGAGCACCTTTATATTTGCCCCTGGATAGGGATGGAAATTTCCTGAAAGCTTTGGCATGAAACCTTTTTTTGCCATGACTCTGTTTTAGTCTGTGACTTTGCTGGTTGAGCTGTGTTTAGTTTGGAGAACTGGGAGAAGAATTCCACTGTCAGACGAAGCTGTGTCTTCACCAGGGGCTTTGCTGGGAGAGCTCTCCCCAGGACAATGGCACCTACAAACCTTTTAAAGTAGAGACAAGAAAAGTTTGGGAAACTTGAGGTTTTCCTTGTAGATAAAATTCTCCACATGCCACGTTCCAGAGATGAACTGGTCCCATTTGAGTAATCTGCTGCTGTTTAAACAGGGCTCAACTGCTCACACACCACGTTGGGATTATTGGTGTCTTTTAAAAAGCCTGTGGGTAAATGTCTGCTTATGCAGAAGTTCTCAGCTCATAATTCATTCCAGCCTGAACCTCTTAGGAATCTGTAAGAGCTGCTTGGAAACAATTGCAAAAACCTGCACTGAGCATGTCCAAGCAGTTCTGCATGGCCTGGGAAGTGTCACCTTCCCCATGACCCCTTCCTGGGCTCGTGGGTCACCTTCCCTTTCTTTTCCCTCTCCTGGTTCCAGCAGTGCTGCTCCTCCTTCTTGCAGCCCCAGCACCTCCACAAGGACCTGGCGGTGCCTCGGCATCTGCACAGACCTTGTCAAATTTAGGGACAAAAAGTACAAACAGCTTTTCTTTCTCCCCCATCTTCTCTTTTTCCACATGCATAATCATCTTCCTGCAAAGCAGAGAAACAAATGGATAAGGGAGTGGAGGTTTCATTTTTACAGAAAGCAATTACAGACATTAAAAGAGCTAAAGTAATAAAAATAATATTTAAAATTCAAATCCCTTATCTATATTACAAGGGTATTAACATAGGAAGAAGTTATTTTTATTTTTTCCCCCCTAATCTCATTTGCTTCGCAAGTTGATCTGCACATTTTAATGCCAGTCCTCTGAATTTTTCTTTTTTTTTTTTTTTAATTTGGAGACTGATCTGGAGGTCTGGGTTTGGCAAGTTTGTGAACTCCATGGCTCAGGGTTGAGGGTGCTGCTTTGTCACCTACCTGTGGTGATTGTTTGTACCAGAAGGGACAGCTGTGTTCAAAAGGGAATGGGGAGGTTGTATTTTCTACAGATTAATATAATATTTATTGGTTTATGGCTCCAGCTTTTAATGCACCCAGTGAATAAGAATGGCAGCCAGGATGCGAGCACTCAGGGGAAGGAGCTTCTCCAGCCTGAAAGGGAAGGAAAAATAGGGAAAGGGATGGAAATTGGGGAAAGGGATGGAAATCGGGGAAAGGGATGGAAATCGGGGAAAGGGAAGGAAAAATGGGGAAAGGGATGGAAAATGGGGAAAAGGATGGAAAATGGGGAAAAGGATGGAAAATGGGGAGAATGCTCCAGAGCACGGAGTGAGCTGAACTTTGAGGTGCATTTGAGCAGGGCTTGTGTGAAACCTGCCCAGGCAGAGGGATGTGGGAACCAGTGGATGCAAAACTCCTGCTGTTTCCAAAAGGTTGGACATCCCCTCTGCAGGAGCAGGTGTCCTGTGTGCCCCAGGTTTCTGCTTTCCCAGGATTCTGACCTTTCCCATTATCCCTCCTCCCCAGAAAGCTGATCTGGCCGTGGCAGGGCTGACGATCACGGCGGAGCGGGAGAAGGTGATTGATTTCTCCAAGCCCTTCATGACTCTGGGAATTAGCATTCTCTACCGAGTTCACATGGTAAGAGCCTGATTTTAGAGCCATTTATGTCCCTCCATTATTTACATGCAAACCTGCCTGGTTAGAGGAGAATAATGAACGACTCATAAAAATATTTTGGTTTCTCATTTAAACGCAAATGTGCTCGACCTTTATTTCCTGCTTTTCTCTGTCTCTCTGCTGTGTGTCAGGATTGGTGAATTCCATTCCTATTCAACCCCCAGCCCTTTGGCTTCTCTCCCCCATCCTCCCAGGGCACATGATGGGTTTTTTTGGTATGGTGGGGGCTGCAGGACAGTTTTAGAATGGCTTCAAGTGGCTTTAAGGTGTGCTGAGGGCAGGCTTGGCTGGAGGGGTGCAGCAGCATGGCTGGGGGCCCCCACAATTGCAGAAACTTGGCTTGGAGTCACAATCCAGTCGGATTTAGTGGTGAGACTG
Organism: Cinclus cinclus; assembly: GCF_963662255.1. Classification (NCBI taxonomy): domain Eukaryota; kingdom Metazoa; phylum Chordata; class Aves; order Passeriformes; family Cinclidae; genus Cinclus; species Cinclus cinclus. The sequence goes on along the minus strand of NC_085070.1, from coordinate 4,817,265 downwards.
GCGGGGAGGCTGAGCTGGGATATCTGTGGGTGAGCCTTGCTGGTGTTGGGGCCGTTCCTGATCTCAGCTTTGCCCTCTTGATGCCTTCCCCCACCTGAGAATCACATCAGGAAGGAATCCTGGATTGCTTTCTTTGCTGTGAGCCCCTGGAAATGCTCTACAGGCTCATCAGCCCTCAGCTTTCCTAACCCCAGGGGAAAATGTCCCTCCTGGGGCAGGCAGGGTTCCAGGCTGAGCTCACAGCCCTGCCCAGGCTCTGCCTCTCTGCTCTCAGCCCTCTTCATTTGCTCACCCTGAGGAGCAGCAGCCCCTGCAGCCCAAGGAAAGCTCCTTAATCTCAGGGGGTGCTCTCAGCACAGTTGTAGAGTCACAGGATCCTGGAACAGTTTGGGTTGAGAGCACCTCAGTTCATCCCATCCCACCCCCTGCCATGGGCAGGGACACATTCCCTATCCCAGGTTGTTCCAAGCCCTGTCCACTCCTGGACACTTCCAGGAGTAGGGCAAAATTTTTTTCTGTGCCAAAACAACAGGGAATATTCCCTAGGGATTTGTGTGTGCAAGCATGTACGTGGTGTTGTGTCTTTGCTTAGCCAAACTCGTCTTAAATTCCCATAAATCCTCTTTGATTTGCATCCTCCATTGTTCTACCTTCTCCCTGAAGCTCAGGAGAGGCTAGATTTCCCCCAGTTACTCCCAAATTCCCGGTGTCACAGGAGGAGAGCTCTTTCTGCAGCCTTGTACTTCCCAATCTGCATTTTGGAAAGGCTCTTTGCACGGTGTCGAGTGTGATGTGAGTGACAGTGCCTTGGTTTCTGTCAGCCCAACAATAGCAGCCAAAAAAACCAAAAAAACATTCAAGCTGCCTCTCCCAGCCCCCTCTCCACCCGGGAGGCTGTTAAGGATGCAGTGTTGGGGATGAACAGAAACAAATTCACGCATCTATCTCTGTGCTGAGTGGCTCCTGCCAAGAGCAAACAAGTAATTAAAATCTAGTTAAAATTCTGCTTCCTCTGGTATGTGCGGAATTTAGGATCGATGATTTAACTGATCACAAAAATAAAAAAATAATAAAAAAATAAAGGCTGGTTGATTCTTCCACCTCCTGGAAGTCAAATGGAGTTGTCCCTTC